>NC_091489.1:16104944-16416860 GCF_947461875.1 Haliaeetus albicilla | reverse complement strand
TTCGCCTGGTCCCTGTGACAGTGACTCCACCTGTGGGGAACCCACTTCTTACAGCTAGGGCAGGTACTGAGTGGTGCCACCGCGAGCGAGACAGCACAGCGAGGGCACAGCCTACAGCCATTTACACTTTTTAGGCCCTCTTCTTGGACCTCACAGCATGAACAACTCATTCGGCATTGAACAGGAAAAGCTCCCAGTCTGTAGTGGGAACTGGGAGCAGCAGGGAGGAAGGAGCATAGGGCAGGGCAGAATTCAGCCAGTGACAATAACCTTTCTACAATGGAGTTCTGCATCATAAGCATTGCTAGTTTATAGCATACTCAAAGCCTGCTCTGCATCTTCCATGTGGTATCTTCTGCCGTGGAAAGAGAAAGAGAAAACCATGAAAAATAGCACTTATCTTTCACTGCTGAATAGAAGTCTGTAATCCAAAGTAAAGCTTCAAACACAAAAGCAACCATATGAAATTTAGAGTACTTAAAGCCAGATTTTCACAAACACTTGCAGGTACGCTGCAAAGTATTAAATGGCGAAATATTTACCCGGAACTGGGATGGCGTTTCCAGTGTATTAAAATCTGAGGAAGAAGATATTCCATCTTCAAGGGTCTCCAAAAACACCTTCTGGAAATCCAGCATTTCTGGCAGACTGCCGAACAAGGACTCCATCTGTGAAAAACATCAGGCTATGAAGTACAGCACTCCGTGCACCTAACGGTGGACTTGCGAAAACAGTCCACTAAGGAGATGTGACCCACAGAGGTTGAAAAGGCCAATAACATCTTCATTAATACTTTTCAAACGGGTTTTATAAAAAAAAGAAAAAAAAAAAAACACCTTAGCAAAAAAGCAAAGGTTTCTTAGGCATTAAGTCAGAAGAACAATTACCATTTAAAAAAGAAGTGACGCACGCACCAGACACAAAGGCACTGACGGGTGTAATTCCTATTGTTATGTTCATTGTTTGCTTTTTCTGTCATGCTACTCAGCAATGAAAAACCCAAATGCCAAGGTCTTAACCCATAAAAGAATGAAAACCACATTTTTCAGTTATTCCCTCACCTCATCCTGGGTAAGGAAGGTTTTCCTTTTGAAGGGGCTCCAAGTATAGCTCAAAGAGGCAGCTCAAGTCCTGCAAGAAACAGAACTCATTCACTTTTTATGTAACAGGTTGAAAATGTTCTTTATACGACAACTGCAGGATAGGGGTAATTTTCAGGAATGAACTAGAGATACAATTCCTTTTCTGTAACAAAATCATCTGCGTGTTGTTAGCACTAAAGTGATTGCTAAATTAGATACTAATTCATTTTAGTGTAATGTTTTTGTTTCATCTTTAAGGCTTTACAGCTTGATTATAACAAATCGTATTTTAGTATAGCATGAGGAGAAAATATTATGGGTGATGGCTTTCTAAAGAGTCCACGTATATGAACAGCATCAAGTGTTTCAATCATGCATGTTAGATAAACCATATAAATAGCCACTCATTTAAATGTCAGTAGTAATATTCAGAAGGGCACGTAACATTTTAAAATCTTGTTAGAGATATTAATGCGTTCAGTTACATTGTTGGGAGGACACAATTAGCAGCTTTTTCAGTCACTTCTTCAAAGAATTGGTGCCACTTTTGAAGACTTACTATCCCACACCAAAGCATGACAGCAGGGCTGGGGCCCACTGCAGGGCTCTCCGACCCCGAGAAGAGACACGGCAGAAATTCTTATGGAGAACGAATAACGAGCATCTCCCTGAGAACACTGTAACGAGTATGTGCAACCTGCCAGGATTTTGCCAGGTGCAAAATTTCACACGTCAGTGACCTCCATGGTCGTGCCTTTGTGGAAGCAATTCCTCTATAAGAAATATCAGCTGGACATACATGGGGGTCCGTGTTCTGTAAAGCTTCCTCAAGCTTTACAGCATCTGGCTGTTTTAGTGTATTTGTGGATATACTAACAACCACAGACTGAAAGCATTTTCTCCTCTTTTCCATATACATTATTGCAGCAAGTACCAATATCTGTAAGTATGTGTTTTGAGATCCGGCAAAGTAGATGATTCCTCCTTGCTGAAGGTCAATAAAATCAGTGTTTTCATGTTTCTTTTGGCATCCAGCCACATGAATTTGGGGTTTATAAAAAGAAGAGACATACATCTAACAAATTATGGACTTAGCAGTCAGAGGAGAAATAACATATGTGTGATGCTACAACCAACTGGAGCTGTGCCTTTTAGCTTTGCTGATTCAAAAATAATTATGCACTATTTTCCACAATTAAACTTTTTTTTCTAATTTGTAGGAGACTCTATTCTGTTGTTCTGCCAGATTTATTTTCGTCTGGAAAATTATGGAAACATCCCCTGGAAAACTCCTATGTTAACATATTGCAGGTATCTACTCCCCACAGATTACCACTCTCCAATATAAATACAAATTGATTAGAACTAAAGCTACTAGATCAAATCCTACAGCCTCTATTACAGGAGCAAGCCTGCTGAAAACAACAGAACAATTAGATAAGCACACTTTGTAGGTTATGGCCCTTGTAGAGGGCTGGTTATATAAAGGTAAGCATGAAATATGTTAAGACCATCCACAAATCACAGGCTGCCTCAAAACCAAGGCTGCAGCTAGCCAGGTTGTTTTGGTTTGTTGTTTTTTTTTTTTACCTTGACGTATGATTTCTCAGTGTCCATAAGCTCTTGGATGACTTTCCTCAATCTATCTGCATCAGAAAGGTGGCGAGCCAGTGGCCGTGGAGGTGGATCCTGGTTGTCCTTCTGTCCTTCCATACCACTTGCCTGGACTTCTTGGAAGTTTCGGCACAACACACTGATCTGTTCTGCACTCTGTTAAATGAGACCAAAGAGACAAACACTGATGTTTTAGAATACAAACTGTACTACAATTATTTTTAAATTCCTCAAATTTTGCTCTTGTTCCAAATTCAGGGGCTAGAGCATGCCATTGATTTTTGTCAAATATGGATCCTGATAGCATTGAACAGTTTCAGTTTATAGCAGATCCAGATCACAGCAGTAAAATGAAATGAAAATATTCTAGTGATTTTCCAGTGCAAATTATTTTCAGTCTTCAGATACAAGCTCATGGGATGCAAAAGAGGAGAGAGCACTCAGATATACCTTATACTTTGGTTCTTATGACACTACCATCACACTGTTTTCCATCTCTTATTTTGGAACACTCACTGCATCAAACCAGAAAGAATTAGCAGATAAAGATCTTTTAAGCATCCAGAATAACTGTTTTATTTGTCGTCTGCTACCTATATTGCATTGTGTGGTTTTTTCAAACAATGAGACTTGGAGCTGAGGGTTCCAATTCCAATGTCCTGGGTTGTCAAAAGATGTTTAGATGCTTTGTCTCCAAGGAGACAACTACCTATACAGATTTTTTGCTTTCAAAAATGGTGAATGGGAACCTAAATCTTTGAGATTCTTTAGAAGAATGATAAACACGATAAAACCCCAGAAAATTTTCAAGTAAGGTAGGAACTGGAAATGGAACAACAACAGTTAATCTTATAAGGTAAAGATGGAAAAGAAAGAGATTTTTCTGACACTATGAAAGGGTTGCGTAGTTTGCTCTTGCATGACCATCACTAATATCCAAAAACAACTTTTGCAGGCATTACTCTTTAATGCTTAATTTGAAAATTATTCCACTGTTCCCTATATGACATTTTCCTGAAAGATAGAATATCACTACCAGTACCCAATTCTACCTTAACAGCTGTTGATATCCACCTCTTTGTACTACATGAAACAATTCTTCTGCAGTGCTTCTGTCTTTCAGATGCTAAGATACCAGACAGTTGCATATGCTGTGCCATATATTATCTTCTATTTAGTGAATGCATTCAAATGAGGACTATTTGAATGCTGCCTTATTTCAAGTGGAAGTCTTGTTTCAGTGAAGAAATCAAGACATGAGTGCATTTCAGAACTGTCTTAATCTGTACTAATTTATTCCAGACGCTGTTTCAGGTGGTCCTTTTTGGAACTCCTGATTCACCACTGATTATCTGTGTAGCTAAGTTCACCAGCATACTACGTCATCAATTGATCAAATGCAAAAGTTATTCTGAAACTGAACTGAGCTATACAAAGCCTTCTGTAAGTTGGAGGCTAAATGCACTAGCAATTAAATCTCAGCCATTCATAGGACAAAATATAGGTACATCCCTCACACCTATATAAAGGAAATAAATGTTAAAACATCAAATACTTGCCATCTAGTCTATATTACTCTGTAGCTTCCCAGCCCCCAGTTTTAAACAATGCCATCACTTTAAAAAAAATAAAGTTACTTTCCTCACTAATATGTGCAACCATCTTCCACAGTCCTATATAATGACAGCTTGCAGGACTGAAATTTAGATACGTTTTATATTTACAACATTTATTAGGACCCCCAAAAATGCAAAGTAAATTGAATGGTGTTTGTTGGAATTATAGCTGCACACTGACAGAATACATTTAAAAATCACTGTCACTCTGTGCCACTAAAATTAATCAGTGTTTTGGAAATAAATCACAACTTAATTTATGAAATAGGGTGGGGAGGAAGGTGTATTTTAAAGCAACTTCTAAATAGCTGAATGCCAAAGTACTTGGGTTTTGTTTTCTTTGTTTCTGATGTCAGAAAGTGTTGTATTTGTATCAGAATGATTCAGACTTTAAGCTCTCTACAGCTCAAGGTGCGCGTGGGCAACTTGATTTACATGAACCTGATGCCTGATCAAGGACAGTAGATCAAGGATATGAGACAGCCTGTTGAAAGCAAGTCATAAACATCATCATCAGGCAGTTTTACAAGGAGGAGTTAGAAGTCCTCTATTCCTCCTCAACCACCTTTGCACATAGGGCAGGCAGACATTGGAGAACATGCCATGTTCTCCATTCCCTTCAGTTTTGGGGCCAGAGCTGCATCTGCCATGAAGAACCACTGGATAAGAAAGCATATGGAAATAGATGATACTCCTCAACATAAACACTATTTGAGCACCTAAACAACATAATTTTGGTGTCAGAAATTGTTCCACACAACTGGCCCAAGCCCAAGGCACAGGATTACTCTCAGGTACCTCTCAGCCATACTGCTGGGCAAGTAGTGATTTTTATGAACTTTAGTAGTTTCCTGAACACATAAGCACTTTGTGTTTGCGAGTCTGGCATCAAAAAATATTGCCCTTGTCCTGCACTGCTGCTTGTAGACTCTGGTCCTTTCCCACAGCTTTGCTGCTCTCAGTCCTTTCCTTTATGGAAAACTTTCAGACTGTGCAATATCCAGACCTGATTCTCACTCTTTGTGTCCACTGTGGTATTTGCATTTGGGTCAAAGCAAGCATGAAATGTTACTTGGTCACAGGACAGAAGTATTTCACATTCACTCCTACACATTGCACGGACCATAGGAACACATTTTGCCAGTGCAACCACAAAGTGTACATTAGGTTCTGGATCAAAAGCCCAGTATTCATGAGAAACTTCATAATGAATAAGTAGAGAGAAATAAAGGCTATTTGCTTCATATTTTTTTCCCAAAACTCCCTTACCACCCAAGTCAGGATCTCCATCTTTTTTCTACACTGCTCTGGATGCTACTTTCTGCCTCCCACACTAAACAATGTCCTGCTCTTCATTATGTTTTCTGCTTAAAATAGATCTTTTCCAGAAACTTTAGTGGCTCTAGTGACAACCCCTAAGAACATCTCTTTACTATCTTTTATGTGGGGGCAGGAGAGAGCCAGCCTCTGCCCTATTACTGATTGCAGCTGGGATTTCAAAGCCACCTGGGCATTCTGGATGTCAAAGCAGAGTTTGGCAGTCCAGTGCCCTCAAACCAAGAAGTCTCAAGAGAAGCCCCAAGTTGACAGTACATACAGGCATCATAACGTTGAATTAAGGTGGGAATTAACCCTGAATTTGCTCTGACAATGACACTGCAACAGCTAACACAGGCAGATTTGACTCTCAGATACATCTGGTAAACTCCTTAAGCACATAGCTTTTTATTTGCACAAGGCTAAGACTGTCTGTACTTAGCAAATGGTAAAAAAATTATTTATGCCAGCCTGTATAATGTGCAGCTCATCAGAATAAAAACATTTAAGTTGGTGGAAAAAAAAGCCCAGATGACTGACTGTGCAGAAGGCTGCAAGGTACCTCGATGCAGAGAAAAGCTGATGAGAGCATACACACTTTCTCCAAAATCCATCACTTGAGCTGATGTACGCCACTTTCAGCAACATTTATAGGAGATTGCAAGAAGCTTCAGCTTACCTGTGGCACTGAACAGCAGACGGATAAGGCTAAAAATGCAAAAATTTTGACTAACAGTGCTAGATTTGAACGGCAGAGTTGGGAAAGACAACTGGAGCTTACGAATGGTTTATAGAAAAAACAAATACTTGCATTCCAGGGAGAATGAAGTTAAGCAGCACTGTACTGTTTTATTGGCCACTTTCACAGATTTTCCAACAAAGCTGTATAAACCCTTCTACAGACCTAGCAGTCAGGGGAAGCAGCCTCCTGCCTCATACTCTCTTGGCCTCTAAGAAAACTGAAGGATGCATGGAAGCAACCTTGAGAAACGTTTTTTTCATCCCTGCATGTTTGCAACTCATGGTCAGGTCCTACATCCTTTTGCAGGCAGTGTTCCCTGTGAGTGAGGATTGCTCACAGTACCCTTAGAAAGGAATATTCCAGTCCACGTAATTGTCAGCTGGACCCATAGCAGTCAACCACCACAGTGGTGCTTAACTTGTCAGACGGAGATGAAGCACATCCCATTTTCAGTAATAGTCCTGATAAGAAATATTAGAGATTATTCCTTTAAACTGAACAAAAGGATACTCTTACAAGGAACCTTTTACAGATTTTCTTTGCTCCTTGCAGACAAGCATATCATCATTTGAGGCTGTGCTATTCCCACCAGAGTTAAAAATCTCCATAAAATTAATCGGTGAGAGAGCAGAAGACATTAATCAGCAGTAGTTAAGCATTAGCACAACAATTTCATGGCTATCTTGTGACTTTCTACTGAATGATACTGATTGAACATAAATGCTGCACAAGGTCAATTAGTGTTACGGTGTCTCTGCTCATTGCTGTTTATTTTATCCTCATTTATACACCTCATGTACTCCATCAGTTGGTCGGGGTTTGTTTGGAAAAGTGATGGAGAGGAATATTTTGAGTAGGCTAAGAAAACTCTACAGTCTAAGAAAGACTCCTTGGGAGGGTTAAAACCATGCATGTCCTTCAATGAGTCGTCAGATTCCTGTACCCTTGTGCAGGACACATCTATGGGGTGATCACCAATTCTTTGAATTCCTTATCCGAAAAGGAAGCATGCTCAGAAAACATCCTGCAGAAACAGATTAGTCTTGCACCCTCTAAAAACAAACAGCTAACAGCTCAGCTCTGCCTGATGTATGTATTTCCGGAGACACTGAATGCACCAGTCAGCAGAAGAAACACAATTACACAGGATTTTGAGAAATGAACAGCTGGCCAGGGACCTCTTTACATCCCTCACTGTGTGAAAAAGGAAAGCTTTTGAGGATGTCCATCACTTTTCCTTTGTGTTAGAAGATGCTTCTCTCTTGGACAAAGGCAGCCCTAACAGCCGTCATTTTTTTGTGGGTCCACCACTTTACAGACTTCTCAGTCATCCTCAGACTGGGAAGTACCTTGCAATGTAAAAGGCTAGAAAGTTGCAGACTTTAGCTCCCCTAAAGACCACTGAAAAAAAACCTGCCTTATGGTACATACCGAAACAGTATATGTGCATTCCTCTGAATTGTTTATTAAGACTGAAATATGTCAGCAGAGTTTTGCTGAAAAACACCTTGTGGGATTTTCACCACAGGTATCTGGGCAAGACTGCTGCTCAGCTTCGGGCAACAGAAGCTAAAACAAAGTAGTAGCCTCAGTCATCACTTAGCTTCTGGTCCTTTTTTTTCCCCACTTCAAGGCCACTCAGAACATGAAACTGTTCCCGACTGACACTGCTGAAATTTTAGGGGTCTGTTTTGTTTCGCTGTGTCTCTTGCATGTCTTTTAATTAAAATGTTTAAAACATTGCTAAAAGAAAGGTATTTTTTTAAAAGTGTCCAGTCAGATCCTTTGCAGCAATAAGCCAGGCATAGTTAGAGTTACACTTCAAAGTAGGGAGAAGCAACCCCTCTGCGCCGCATTATAAAAAGCTGCCCTACCAGACACTACCAGACCAGACAACAGGGGAGGAATTAACGATGGACTTTTGCCTTTGAGTGAGAATTTCCCAATTTCAGGGAGATGCACATTAGCAAAGCCAGACTGTTCCAGTAATGCAAGTAGGTGTCACCAACCTCACTTAGAAATCCCAAGTACGGTAAGAAGAGGGGTTGATGACCTAGTAACTCTCTCCTGACAGCACAGGTCAAGGCCTGAAAGAAGGCTGAACATACAGCTTTGTAAAAACAGCTAAGATGCAGCCCACCTGACGTGGTGCCTGAGCTATTAATATGAATTGCATGGTGGCAAATCTTCCCTCTCACTTCCCACACAGAGAGAGATGCCCACCTTTCTCCTTGGGTATAGAGGAAGAACCGCTGATGACTTAAGCACTCGACTGAGACGCTAGTTATAAACCAAGTCACGCAGCAGGGATCTGGCCCGAGAGCCTGCACCGACCAGGTCCCGAGGACCAGCAGCTCCCACTGAGTTCAGAGATGCTGTGCTCAGCTTCTCTAAAAATCAGTCTCCAAAGTCATCTGACCCAACACATACCAAAGTCAAAGGCAAAACAGAAGCCATTTCCATTGCGGAATGTTAAATCCTGACCATACAAAATGTAAAGATGAGAGCGTCAGGAAAACAGAGAGAGGAACCCTGACCGCCCAGGGCGCAAAAAGGAGACTTGTCAGGTAATACTAAAGCACACAACGCAAATTTTCCCAACTCCTGATCTTGTGAAAATATTGTCATTCTTTCCTTCCCCATGTCCTTATCCTGATGTCGTCAATTTTTAATGCAGAAGGCTTATGTATTTTTCCACCACCTGTGCAATATATTTACAGCCTTCTTATATTCCCCCAGCAGGACCTTGATTGTAGCTCTTATTTTTTTTCCTCCCTGTTTCCACAATCCTAAATTATTTGTGAAAAAAACCCAGAGAAATAGTTAAAACATTCATGCTGCAGTTATTTCCAAATTTCCCTGAAGAATCTTTTTAAAACCATCCCACTTCTTGTCAAAATCTGGATCATGACTTACTCCTTTCTCTGACAGATGCAAGAAATAACTTTGCTTGAGCCCGACAGCAAACAGTGCAGGCAACCAACCCACCCCTCCCTCCCCCAAACTTCAAAAAGCCCAAACCTTTTCCCGTGCAGCGTACTGGTATAAACTCACCCACCGACTACATGTTACCAGAATCCATTATTTGATTATTATTGCTAGGACAGTCAAGCGCAGACAGCCTGGCACGCTAGTACAGCCTAGTACAGCCCCATGTCACCTACCTTATCCTAATTAAGCAGCACTCCCCCCAGCTTAACCCATGCCGCTGCAGAACTCACCACAGAAAACATCCTGTGCAGGGAGCCGTAAGCTGCTGCTGCCTGCTGCTGGGTTTTGCGAGCCAACGCTAAACTCTTAGCTCTGGTTTTACTCCTCCTGAAGGCGGGCATTGTGGCTTGTGAATACAAACTTTGCCAAAGGAAAAGGCCCCTCGGAAGGAAGCCACGGCTGTTGCAATCCCCTGCGAACACACCTTCTCTCCCAGCTCAGTTGCCCAAGTTTCCCTTTTGTGCCGATTAAGGAAAATGAGAGATGCTGTCAACGTCCCAGTGTAACAGGGCTAAGCAGCATACGAGAGCACAAACAGACCTGCCATGCCTCCCTTTGTTACTACAAATGCAGGGAGAACGTGCCATATGAGAAGGTTTTTTTTAGCTTGATGTAGTGAATGAAGGAGAAAGTGCAGTTATGGCAAGGGAAGATGGGTTTTATGTCCCCAGAAAAGTACCTGCCTCTGTGCCTGTGAAATGTACTGCATAAACAAAACATCAGGTGCTTTGAGAAAATTAGCCAAATACCTAAAAATATCTAGAGGGTGCTGACTGCCCTGAAGGTCGGCATGAATTATCAATGGTACTGATGCTCTGTCAAGGGTATATGCCGCTAAATGGTGTGGCATACAAATGCTCTTACAACGATAAAATGAAAAACAAATAGGCAGCTCTCTGGATGGCTTCTTTACATAATTGTGCTTGTCCTTTGTTCAAACTTTTTAGTTATAATTACACCAATAAAAAGAAATTTAAACTGTGCTCAGTAATAAATTCAGGCTTGAAAGTAAAAGTCCCCACGTTGATATATTTACACAAAGCCAATCAGGTCTACAGATAGATTGTTCTAAAAAAAAAAAAAAAAAAGTGACTTTAAATAAAACATTATAGTACCTGACACCACTGAGCTGAAGAGTTACAAGACTGACAAGCAATTCATTAATAAAAGGAGAACTATACCAGCGGCATAATAAAACACAGTAACTCCCATGTTCTCTCTGTCACAGCACTGTTAGAGCATAATGAAGTTGAGCTATAAGGCTTCATTCAACGCTGCCCTTGCCACCACCCTTGCTCTCTAGCAAACCCTTTTCTTGAACCCAAATGATACACCAAGCCTGGGTATCTATATCCTTGGTTATGAGTGTGCTGCTTCAGAGGTTTCAAAGATATTCACTTTTGTGCAAGCAAGGGAATAACGCAGCCTTCTCCTTTAATTACTGCAATTAAAGTTACATCCATCTCTTTCCAAATCATTAGCTTGACAGCTCAGCGTTTGCCAAATCATACAGCTCCGTTGCCGAGCGGCCGCCTATCAGAGGAACAATGATGCTGGAGCCCTGAAACAACATGCTGCTGATAAGGCTTGCAGAATGTATCACAGCAGTAGGAACCTCTTGTTTAGCTGATGGACTGTGCCCTTTCTTTCTTTTGGAGACTGATATCGGATTCACTGGGTGAGGAGACTACATAACAGAAAACTGAGGAATGGTCTCCTTTTGCCTGCTCCCTAACATTTCATTTTTCAGTGGACACACAGCCTGCTTTAAAAATCCAATTACATGGACTACTGTGTAGCAAGTACAAGGCTACTTTTCTTATCCACCATTAGTGGCTGCCTCTGCAGTAGTCCACAGACTGTAGGGATTCACACAGCAAGTCTGAAGAGAAGAAAAAAAAATCACTAGTCTGTGGAAATTAAAGGTTTACAGTATCAGATATGGCGTTTTAAAAATAACACAGGTCAGGTCACCAGATCCACATTTATTAAGAGTATAACTATACTTTCTGGAAAGGTACTGTTTCTTCGTTTTCTATCAGCATGAGTCGTAGCAATTTTGAGCTCTGTTTTTGTTAATAGATACGTGTTAAAACACAGCTCATCCACTGGCACTGGGAAAACAAAGGCTGCTAAATTTCAGGTCCAAGCGATATCGTCAATCTTGATGAAAAACAACAACAGGACTTTTTAATTCCATATTAGGAAGTTATTCTTCCCCAGATTTGCCAATTAAGCCTGAGTTATTAGCTAGCCATATGCCAGCTAAAAAATGTTACCAATTAACAGCTTTTTTTTTTCCCTGTGTATTCATTAGAAAAAAACCAACTATGTTTTAGTAATCCTTCCAACTCTTATTGGGGGACATGGATAAATCAAAAAAGCAAAAAACACAAACTAAAATAAACCAAATGAATGAAAGCATTTTCTTTACCCTTTCTTCTTCTCTAGAAGCGCACAACAAACACTCAAGCCCTTTTCAAGAACACATCTCCTATGTAAAATTTACGTGTAAAATAATCAATCTCCGTGAAATATTTTTAAGATGACTGGAAAAATGACATAGCCTTGTTGTTTGTTCCTGTCTGGTTTGAGTAACACACATTCCCTTTACAGACATCTGGTTTTCATCTTTCCATTTTAGTGGCACCAGGCTTGAGTTACCATAACAGTAACATCCTTCGAAATACAGGCTTCCCTCTATTGTCCCGATATGTCTAGGTGCGCTTATCTGCATCAAGTTCATTTCCCATCCTGCTTTTGCCCTTAATGCATGAAGGTAAAAGGCTAATTTTGCTCTGTCTGTATATACTTTGAATGAAAGGAAACAGCAGCTTGCCTCCAGGACAATCCTGAGCACTTGCAGGCTACTTTGTAACATCAGTCTGGACCACCCGTGAAGCAGAAGCATAATTACAACATGCGGGTTTTTAGATATAACTGTGTCTGTGTATATATGTATGTATACACACACCCATATATAAAAAATATACAATATGTACATACATACCCTGGACTAAGAGGAGCTCTGTGACATTAGTAGTCTAAGATACTTATATCTTAATATACTAAGTATACTTAGTATAAGATACTAAGATACTTAGTACTCTCTAAGCATTATAAGCTCAGGCTTAATTCATCTGGTGTCCAGATCCCTACAGTGATCTAGAGCGACTCCATTTTTTACATTTTATAAATGTAGGTGGATGATTTCTCTAAATAGTTTTCTAGCATGCTTATTATACTAATAACATGGTTTTTAAATGCCTTCAAAATGTATTTTCAAAGCATAATTGACCACAGTGAAGATATTTGCTTTAATTCCAGCACTACAAAAATGACTTAACATTCCAAGTGTTTAAAATGAATTCTTGTTTAATTTTTAATTTCAAGCATCTTAAATACTGTTTGTAACATTCCCACCCAAAGCGTTTTGTGCTGAATGCAAAAACTTTTCTCAAGTGCTGAATTAGAAACTATGGCAACCACTGAGACATTATCTTTGCAGTTGCATTCATCTTTCACAATATGTTTTTGCACTGTGCCTTCTTTGGAGGCACAGAGGGCAACCCTTAACTCTTCTAGTAGCAGTTAGCAGCAGGCATATTGCGTTTCAAATGTTAAAAGATGCAATACCCCCCACCCCACCCCCACCCCCCCGTAAAGACAATTACGGACCCTCTGAACTCCACATCAACCTCTCCCCTGGTTTTGGCGGGGTTTTGTTTAGGCACTACAGAAGGATTCTGCTGTCTCAGAAGGAAATAATCACCATGTGAGTGAAGGTCTATGTCTGCCCACAGCATGTTAGCACATAGAGACAGAGGCACACAGTGCTATGGACAACAAAACATGAAAATCTGTTGGAACTTCCCTGTGCATCTGGCTCAACTGACACCTTACTTTTTTAAAATTCTCCTCCCTCTTCCTTCCTTTCAGGTATCTTTTTGCTCTCTTTGATTTTGCAGAATCTGCTGCAGGTAGCAGATTTTTTAAGTTTTGGCATTTCACGTCTACCTTTGGCCTTACATGTTCCTTACAGCACAAAACAGGACTCAAAGCCTAGGGTATGATGGCAGCCAGGATGCAGTATTTGTCCGAAATCCTGTATTGCGACTTTGTGTGACTTTGTGTCCTATGGGTAACTGCACATACCTCGGCATGCGCTAAAATTGTGCTTAAATGCTTCTGGATCGCATTTAAAAACATGTATGTTACTGTCAGCACTGTAACTGAACAGTATCTCGGTCTTAAAAAAAAAACACCAAATAATCTACAGCTGGCAGAGAGATTACCCTGGGTACCCTGGGTCTGTCAGAAGTGTGATTAGATATCTCTGCCTTTCATTGCAAAGTGAAACGCTGCCGTCATATCCTGCACTGCAGGTGACTAGGGCTGCCTTCGGAGGCCCAGGGAGGTGGACTCCCAGGCACCTTCCTGCCCTTCGTCACTGAAGTCACAAGCGTCTCCAGAGACACTGCTAACTGTAACCTGTTGCAATGAACCAGGACTGTTGTCGTATGCTTCTCTTTTCACCTGCAGGTAAGCCTCGTGGATTTTTCCCAGAAGACTACCAAGAAAAGCTGCATTAAAAGTCATCTCGCACTGGCTTCTTCCGTTTATAAGCATCAACACAACACCATTTCTTCTCCCGATCAACCATCTGCACATTTTACACTGACGACTGTCACAGGACTTCTGAGAAGACATTTCCTTCAGTCAGAAGAAAGAGAACAAATACCAACTCCCCCCCCGAACCCCAGCAACTCAGTGTGACAGCACAAAACAGAGCAACACAAGTTCACAACTCTGCATGCAAGAACTGCACAGTCTCCCTTTGGTCTTCTCTCTCACCGTTCTTGTGCCTCACTACCAGTAACTATGCACGCAGGTCTCCATCTACACCTTGACCTAATGTCTGGTTACAGGTTCACTCTAGATATAGCACCTTTCATGCTTTATGGTTTCAAGGCTCCTCACTGTGTAAGCCAAGACAAGCAACTGTTGTATTTGAATTTTGGGCCATCCATAGGGTGGCTCTGCTGCATTTAAAGAACTGCAGGATCAATGCAACAAAGTGAAATCCAGGATTGGGGTCAGTAGCAAGCACCCATTGGTAGGTTTACAGCAAGCCTTCTGTAACCTATAGTCCATTCCATAGGGGTGGAATAAAATACTGAAACCTCAATTAATTAGCAAAACTCTTACAGACTTCTAACAGGCTACAATTTCACTCATATCACTGATAACCTTCTCAAAGGATGACAGCAGGGGTCCGGCCGTGGCTCCACACTGCTAGAGCCAGCAACTCTGGTCGGGCTCACCACAGGCTGGGCTGTCTGCAAGGGAAGCGCAATAATTAGCAATGCTCCCCACAGGCTTCTGTCGCACTTTCGATGCGGAACTGTCCCCTCCAGGCACAACTGAATCAAGGAAAACCACTGCTGAGGAACACGCTATTTTCCCATGTTAGCTCTTAGACTCCCTAAATGTGTCTCACATCTGGAAGGAAATGACACTTGGATTGAAGAGGAGTATACACGATTTTGAGAGTACTATGTTGTTAATCTCCTTCCTACAAAGAACAGAAAAAAAAGCATGTTAATTGCAGACTACTCCCCGAGCTTTTGGAGCTCATCAACTGCTAAAGAGAAGTTCTCATGATTAAAATAAAGGGAAGATCCTTAATGTCCTATGGATGCTGAGTAAACCTTCAGGCAGGCAGCTCTCCTGCAATTAATGACATGCTGTGCAAGTGGGAACTGCCTGAGCAATGCAAAATAGAGCTAATGAGAAGCTATCACCATGAACACCGTTTAACTGGAATTGCCTCCATGCAAGAAATAGGTTTGTGGTCATATGGGTATACCAGTAGTTTTTTCTTCCTCTTACTTTACTTTTCCCAGAGGGACCTCTGTTGAGATTCTGGTCATTTCTGCTTGGCTTGTTTTCAAGGTAGCTCAACAATAGGTGTTTATTTGATTAGTAATAACATTCTCCTTCCAAGACTTTTTATTTTTACAGTCTTTGCTTAACAAAATTACTCCACACACATTTATTTTTTTTAGATTTCCCACAGTTTATTTCAATGTTAATGTTTCTTTGAGGATGTTTTGGCAGTAGGGGGTCACTAACTGACTGGCAAGAAAGGATGCCACTTATACTAAATGGAGAAAAAATATGGCTCTGAAACTTACTGGACACATGTTAACATCCATACATACACTGCCACACCATCCTAAATGTAATCAAACCACAATTTGTACTTCTCAGTTTTTAAGTTTTATGCACCAGATCATTGCAAATCTTCCTTCTAATTCAGTATATTTTGGTAAACCTTTAACTTTCTCCCAAAAAGACATACTAGGAAACTGTTTAACTTTGGTGGGGAAGAATAAACATTTATTGACATTTACCTACTGAAAGACAATTGTCCACTGCTTATATACACACATTCAGACTGACGATGCCTATCTCATCTCTGAGAGTGATCTGGTGATGACACTCATTCAAAGTAAACGAACCACCACAACTGAATATATAGGATTACATTTACTGACAGTGCCAACAGAAGGCTGTTGGATGTGTTTTGAATAATGGTGCCCTGAACTATCCCACAGCACATGTCCTACAGATCACATGCTTGTACAGTATTTTCTAGGTAACAAGTCAGAGGAATATATCATTCCTAGCATTCACTTGCTTTCTTCCGGAAGGTAAAATACCATTGCAATCATCCAGAAACATTGAACAATTGTATTAATTTTCTGCTGGGATTGGACTATATGAATAATGATTACTAACTGCTTTCACCTCTACTATTCCATGGTACCTGTCGCAGTTGCCCCCTTCCTCTCCCCAAAATCAAACCACACTTTTTTCTTTAACAATTGAGCATTCAGACTAGCAACGGGATACACGTTCTTCCATTCAGGTTTGAACCCTGACCTGAATGTATATTGTACCTCAGGATTTTTACCCTTAAATTACTCTATCTGTATGAGAAGTTGATGGCTTTAGTGCTACTTCTAATAGAGGGGTTTCAAAATCAGTTTTAGGCAGTTTGAAGACAAAACACTAATTTCTCCAACTTATGAAAACCATCCCTCCAAGTACCTGGCTATGCTGTAATATACAAGAGGCCAAAACCACAAATGCAGCAAACTCTTTACAATACTCACTGATTGTCATTACAGAAATAGCTGTGTGAAATCAGCTAATAGGTAACACAAGGATTTCCTTTTTGAAATCATGACACATGTATTTTGCATCTGTTGAAAGCTTGTTGTGGTATTTGGATGACGCAGAAGTGGGAAGATGGGTGTGCTTTCTGACCCAGTCTCAGTCTCTGCATTCACACCGCTCGGGCACCATCTGACATGCAAACCAGCTGCTCAATTGCACATACGCTTTAGATGGGTTGGAAGAAAAACCTCAACAGTTATCCAAGTTAGGCACTTTTGCATGTTGGCTCCTTGAGCACGAGAAGCGGGACTGTGTGCAAGGAGACCAAAAACCAGATTTCTCACCATGGTCCCAGACATGCACAGCTCATGGAAACATCGACTTCTCACTGCACTTGCAAAAGCTTCTTTCTGGAAAATGGAGGACTGTCCGCAATTGGCATCACAATAAACAGAACACACAAGCTTCAAAAGCACTGGAAGGATGATTTAACATTACATAGGAAACTCAAGCATCCAAAAGCAGACTTCTGAAATGCACAAGTACATATTTTTTCTACTTCCTTTTTTCCCCTATATCTATAAATATGGACTTTTCAAGTAGGGCCATTATACTGACCTGCACCTCATCCCTATAAAAAGCTGAAAGCATTTGATGAAAATGCTCCATCCTGCAGGAGATGCAGATTTGTGTTTGCCAAAGGTGCTATGCGCTCTGCTGACCAGACTTGTTGTGAGTTCTTCATTTCCTCATCAGATGGAGGAAAAGTGAACATGGTTGTCAAACAGGAGTGGAGAAGGAATGACCTGAGCTCATCTAAAGCAGCCCATGCTAGGGAAAGGGGTTCAGGGATTTTCAACCATAATTTCTGCTCATTGCGTTAAGAATGGTATTCCCAAGAAAAAAAGTGAGTTTTCTCCCTCCACAGTGTGTAGTATTTTTTATTTATTTTTTATTAAGAGGTGATGGTGATAGACTCGTCCTCATATACACATACTGATTTTGAGTAGATTGACTATTTTAAGAGTCAACCGCAAAGCAAAGGCAATTTCTGTAAGTCTCTATACCCAAGTTATTCCCAGAATCAATTTTACTTCATTGTTTGAAAGAAATAGAGCACCACTTCAAAAGCATTACAAAATCAAACCAGTTGGCCATTCTTTAGAAAGCAAATTCTTGTTAACATTCAAAGTTTCTCATCACAGTAGCTTCCATTTCTGCATCTACAATGTTAATGTTTGAAGATGCCAGCATAAAACCATTCTGCATTCAGTGACTATTTTTACTGTGATTACAAAGCATCACACTAGCTATTTTTACTGGGTTTCTTAAGTTTCTTAAAGAACTCTAAGATACACCTAAGAATAGAATGAAGTTATGTGAAATATTTGCACAGAGTTTACTTTAAGGTTTTCTTTTATGATCTGTAAAATATTTAAAGTGAAAATACCTCTTCCCACTCCCACACATGCATTTATATGAAGTTCCTTCCTTCTGTCTGTTAAAATTTAATATGATTTCAGAAATAATTATCTCTGATGATATTCAAAAGATTCAGAGCAACTGAAAGTCAGATCACAGCAGTCTGACGAGACCTTAGAATAGTAGCTACTTATATGGTAAAATTTCACCTTTTAGCTATGTTCATCTTTTATAAAAGCATATTTTTAATATATTGAAAATACAAAATAAAGATAAGCAAGTTAGTAACAGACTATTGAACTTTCTCTTAAAAGAAACCATGGGCTAGAGAAAACATTTCTAACCAATACAGTTTGCAATATTAGAAATCACAAGTAGCTAAAGGAAAAGTTGTATTTTTTATTTATTCAGCTTCGTGCTACTTTGATGTACGGAGAGTTTGATTCTTGGCAACTGTCAACATACCAGGATTTAACTGAGCACCACGAGCACAGACAGTCAGTTCTCAAAATGATTAAACACAACTAAACCTAATTGCACTGACAGGCATACTCAAGCCCCAGATTTTCTGAGGTCTGCTATTCTTCTGTCAACAGTACGCCTACATACTCCAGAACCAACAATTGCAAGGACGACATGCCACTGCCACATAAAGAGTATTTTAACACAGTTTGAAAATGTACTGCAGCAGAATGTGTTAGAAGTCTAACATCTATCCTTGTTAAATAAAATAGAAAATAAAGTTAAAGGTATTAATGGGGCATCCCAGAGAATACAGAGCTGACAAAACTAATGAGCGTTTGGAATGGATGATTCTTGATGCCCATGTGGTTTTAATAATATTTTATAACTTAAGGAACAGCTTCCATTTCTGGAATGAAACAATCCTCTATTGCCCTTCTAATTCATTTGTTAGCTCTCAGATGAAAGACAAACATACGAATACTCTAAATTCATTCATTTCTCGGACTACAGAAAATGAATGAACGAATGAATGAACACGTTTGAATGTAGTACACATGCAACAAAAGACTTATTTCTTTGAGATTACAAGGCACTTCTGAAATGCCTCACTGTACATTCAGTTAAGATGATGCTTAACCCTAGTTTGGCACAAGATGAAGAAAATAATAGTGAAAAACAAACAAAAATGCTCCAAACGAGAAACACAAAACCTAGAAATCAGACATGCAACCATTAAATCCAAAGCTTTAAGACTGTTTTTTATTTACTTACATGTTACAGGACAAAAATCAACCAAACTTCAAAGGAGTCTGCTCCCTCAGAGCCAAGTAATTACAGTTGCTGTCAACTGGGAAGTGAGCATCTCTAGCTGTCTCTCCCCTGAAATCATCCCAAACTGCCTGTTGTTCCAGGCTGTGCTCAGAACCTCCTAGCGCCACCAACGTCTTCTCCACAGAGCTCTGCTTACAGATCTCTCCCCCATACTTCTGTGACATCGCCGAAGGCTGAGGTGTCTGTGCTACTGCTCTCCCACAGCCGTGGGTCAAGGTAGCACATGCAGGAAACAGAAGGCAGAGGGGGAAAAAAAAAAAACCCAAACCCAAATTCAGATGCTATGCTTTTTGAGGCTGCACAATTTCCTCAAACTAGCTTTTATTAGCAATAGCTATTGTTCATCTGGTGAGCAGTCCCAAGTCACAGCTATAAAAACAGAAATAGTTTTAATTTCTTTTATACCCAATCACAAAAGCACTTACAACATACACTACCTAAATTTAGTGTGAGGTTTGAGGTTTTTTTAATTCTACATCTACTGGAGAAATCAAAAGGGTCAGACAAAAAGCTCTGACAGTAATAGGCACCCTCCAACAGAAAGACAGCAATCAATTACAAACCATTTGCAGAAATTGTAGAGCTGTCACAGACTCATTTACAGCTGTAGTTCAGGTCAGACTGCCTCTGACTGCCGAGCCATTTTCCCCCCTTGTACCTACAAAACTAGGACAGCTTCAGATAATCTTTAAAATGACACTAGCAGACCTGCATGCCAACCCAAGAAGTGAACTGCAGTATGGCATGGGCAGTTACTTCAACAAATTGTGCACAAGCCATTAATACCACTAGATGTAACAGCTTTGGGGCTGGAGAGAGGGCAGGGAGCAGACCTGTCTGTTTTCCCCGCTTTTTTGAGTTTTAATTGCAGCATGTAATTTAGATCATCAGAGCAAATTTAGCACGTTCAGAGCAGCAGCTAGCATACATGAATTGGTCTTTGCATATTTAAATCCTCCTGACCTCTCCCTAATTTTCTGTCATCTGGTGCATTTGACACAGATGATCAGGATTTGCTTTGTTCTTCTGCTAAAGCAAAGCTGATGCCCCAGAATCTCCTCCACTCCAGCAGGATGGGAGCTCAGTCGTCTATGCCTGCACAGTGCATGGGTGGCAGTGCATACCCCCGGCAAGCAGAGCACCCTGAGGTGCCCGGGGGAACCTGGCCAAACCCCAGGCTGCTGGTGCAGTCAGCCACCAAGGCATCCTAAGCCTTGGGGTCACCTCCACTGTGCTCCCGCAAAGATCCCTGCCCCTAAAACACTGCAGAAGCCCTAAAACAGGATAGCAGAGAAATCTACATTACCCCTTCCAAAGGAACAATGTGTCCGAGGGGGAGAAAAATCCAGTTTATTCTTGTCTGGTTGCAAAGACTTTTTGGGAGCATAAGCAATGTGTTACACAGGACACAGATTATCTCTGTGGGAACCCCCTGTGCAGCAGGAGATGGGCTGAAGACCCACAATCTCTGGGCTTCTCCTTACTCTCTAGGGAAACTGCATAAAGTCACCTATTTTAGACTGAAGTAGATTACAAAGTAATTCCAGAAGTAAGAGAGGATCAGCTCCTCTCGGTAGGGATGGCTAGAAGCACAATATATCTTCCCTGTTCTGGTCTTCTGAGTTTTTACATTCTGCCTTATTTCTACCAATTTTTTATACAACCTAGTATAAGACAGTAAAATATTCCTGAACCAAAAAACCTCTAATTTCATCGCTGTTATGCAAGAATGTAACGCAAGTGTTATCACAAATTTGCCTGGAGATAAAACCAACTCATCAACAGAAGTAACAAAAACATTTCTGTTGTCAGAATGGCAATGCCTAGTAAAATCACAGCCACCAACATGAAAACACTACCCATGCTAGCAGTTGCGGGGTTCAAAACAATATGCATTTGAGTTGGACACAGGTTGGAATTTGATTGACTTGGAGCAAAAGGGATGAAAAATTGCTCTTTGAAGACCAATGCATTTGAAGGTGGACACTAATTCTGGGGGTCCCTGCCTCAGCCTCCAAAGTCTTGACTGAGAGAAGGTCCGAGCATCCATTATTCCAGCTGAAGTCAAACAGCAACTCCAGACACATACAGGTTCTCCAGATTAGAGAGTGGGAATCACTGGCTCTCAAACACTGCACCTCTCCAAGTCTGCAGTCCAGTCTAAAACCACTGATGTTAAGTGAGCGTTGCTATGGTCACTGCCATCTTAACAACAAGCCCTAGAAGTATCAGCAAAAAGAAAACACGAACCAAACGGAATCAGTTAGAAAGCTGCAGTAGTTTTACTGTTCTCTGCAGAAATGGGTTCAAGCAACACAGAAAGATGAATCTGATAAGTCTCTGCCTGTTTGCCATTTGCCCCATCACACTGCTTTTGGAGATGCAGCAGCTGTGCCATAGATGCTGACCTGTCAGAGTGACCTCAAGATAATAAAACACTAAGTACAGCTAATACGCATAAAAAATTTTCCAAATTAGTGCCATACATTAAACTCTTTCCCACAGAATGCAGAGTGTTAACACTGCAACACTGTCTTTTTATTCATAAGGATTGTTATGTCAAGCATGTTCTTACCCTGAAAGGTAGACCAATCTTCTCCCTATGTGGCACTTGGTCCAGAGTGCCATCAGTACTGCTCCTTTTCAAGCTGGATGTGACATCAGGCACATTACTAAAATCTGTATTCAAAAGAAAACAAATAAATAAATTGGAGGGTTACAGGACAGGAACAGGAAAAGTATTTGCTTTTATCTGCAAATACTTTCAGTGTCTAGTAGAATTACTATAGGGAGAGAGAAGGAATACAAAATTTGCGATCCTCCCCACCCCCCAGAAAATAACACAAGAGGTCAAAGCAAGAAGCAACTATGCCTGGAAACTCTGCTTTCAAAACAGCAGCTGGACATCTAAGACAGTCTGGAGCAATGCACATATTTGATCAACCAAAATAAACCCAACGCTCTTGCTAACAGCATGCTTTGAAGGCAGCATTAACTGTAATCAGCACACTCTGTGCTGAGACAACCAGTGAGGATTATTAAATGCACTCAGTAGTTCTCCTTGGATAAGCACACTATTGTTCAACATGACTTAGTCTTGAATCCCTTAAAGATTTAAGAAGAAAAGAGAATTTTGCCTTGGAACAAACACCACAGTTCATAATACGGACAAAATCCCTTATTGTTACTAATAGTTTACCAATTTTACTAAGTTTAGAGTCCAGGTATATAGTAGCTGGCACAATGCAAAAATCAGAGGAGACACTGCCCTGCTCTACTTACTCACAGACTGTAGCTTTCAATAATATTTATGTGTATACTCAAGATCTATCCAACAATGCTGAACATTCATATAAAAATGATGGGGTTTCTCGTTACATTTCCTCAATTGGCTGCTTAAAATCTGCAGAGATGTTTACATGGAAATTCTAATTAAAACTCTTAGAAGTGAAGAAGTGATTTTTGATCTGCACTATATCAATCTGGGTAGCTGAAAATCATAAAGCAGCCACAAAAAAAAAAAAAAAAGATGATTTTTAGCAACCTCAGATGATAAAATAGTAATAAAATGAAGGGGTTTTATTAATTTGCTGCTTTGTTTCCTAGCCTTCAAGTCTCTAGGGTAAAATTCACACCACATTACCACATTTTCAAACTCCTTCTCAACACCTACAAATGCTGGAGATTTATTTTTAAGTGAAAGCTGAGATTCTCATTTAATCACTGACTCCAGCAACTAAGGTGGTAATTAAAACAAATATCACTCATCTTGCAGTAAAATTATGAGAGCTAGCACTAATGAAATTGTGAAGGACAACGGTATCTCTCTGCCTGGGTGTTGCTGTTGTCCTGTCCCTGCAGAGCAGAACCGGCTCCTCTCAGCAAGAACTGACAAACATGGACTGAAGCAGGGAGGGAAATGGGAATTTTAGGCCCAAAAGAGCACCTTATAGCCCATGAGGAGCCTTCCTGGGAAGACAAAACATGGCAGACAGACCCACAGGAAACCCAGAAAGATGCAAATAACTCAGCACAATGTCATCTTGATACTTTATTTTTCCATAGGTTATTAAGGTGCCTATGCCAAGCTTAGTATCAAGGCTGACATTTTCCACCCAGATGCCAAAGACTTGACTACTCTGTCATTTCCCTATCCTTGCACAACCAAGGTTCCATCGCTTTTCACCCCTCAACTTTTTTTACCTTTTCCTCCTGGAGTCACATGTGGCTCCTCATATCTCAGAGAATACATAACATGCAATACCCCAAGAGTTACCACCTTTGCAGAAAAAACATATTTTACACAACTCCACCAAACAGCCACCCATCTTCTTTAAGAACTTAACAAAGAATCTGCCTTGTCTATATATATTATTATGCTTTTATCTCTCTTCCTCCACTGAGCCCAAATAATTCTCTCCTGTCCTCTGGACTTTTAAAGTAATTTTGAGTCTCTCTTCTGTATATGGGTACACATGAATGCCTATTGACTTCCACCACTGTCAACTCCTGGGTATACAAAAGGTAAGCCAACCCCTAAAACTTCAGCTGACTTTTAAATAACATTTTCTTGGGGGTGAGGCAATGCCAAGGACATTATTTCCCATTGTTTCCCAGTTGTGCTCTTTTTACTTGCCTTCTGGGTTTTAATGCACTTCTCTCCCATACCTCCAACCAACATGCACCTGAGATAGATGTTGCAGTGGTATAAAGGATCTAGGGTTTGATCTCAGGTAGCTATCTAACGAGAAAAAAAACCCTACATCCTTTCTCTGATTTTACAAAGTGACCATTAAACTTATTTGTCCTTTACAAAACAGGAAGTAAAACTAACCTACGCAAGCAATGAAGAGAAAGCATAAATGTAGGAAGAGGAAAATAAGGTAAAACAATCAGCAGACAACATGAATAGAAGAAATCAGGACAACAACACCCAAAGTAGGTAAACAGAATATTATATCACTTTGTCCAGATGATCTATCTTTTCCTCCCTTCCCCCTCATCTTTGTTTTTCCTTTGTAGTCTATAGGACTGTCAGAGGTAGGTCTATATAGTCTTGGCCATTTTTATAGCATTTGCTATTGGCAGAATGTGTTACTGATAGTAGTTAGGGTAAGCAACAGCAAATGTTATTTTAAATAGTAAAAACTAAAAAAGTTACGTGGAAAGGATCCAAGGTGAAAAAGGACATCCTACTGCACGTTTTATGCCAAACTAAGAGGGGGAGGGAAGGAAGGAAGGACGTATGGCTTGTTGATCAGTTTAGCATCCATATCCTGTCTCCTTTTCCTTCTTTTACTGTGGAAGCAGACTTCCTTTGGATCTGCTCCTGCAAACCATCAAACTATTCCCAAAGAGCATAGAAGCATCAAGATCAGCTGCACAGCTAAAAAAAACCAAATTGATTGGCAAAGAAAATGAGTATTACCTTAGAGAACAGGTAATTTCAAATGCAAAGCGTAAGGACAAACACAGCAGCAAGTCTCTACTTCTAGTACTAAATGGAAAGGGAGTAACAAGCCAAACCACACAAAATGTATTTTCTTTAAACATTCAAATTTAGATTTAGCTCTACAGTGGGATTCATATTAACAAAGATGTTCAAAAGTAGTAATGTAAAACTGTTATCTTACAGGCTGGGTATCCACTATCCTTTCAGGCAAATCTAGCAATAAAACAGTAGAGAGTATGCACAGAATTAAGAGAAATGTTACAGCTGTGCGAGTACAAAATTGTTCCAGTATATAACATTCTGGATCTTTGCTGGGAATGAGCACAGAAAAGTATGCAAGGATATATAAATTCCTAAAAAACATCCAAATGTGAGGTCAAATCAGTACTTCCTGGCAATTTGTTTCTTTATTGATAATATTATTTTAAAAAACTATCTCTAATGTTACTTACCTTACTACGATTACATTAATGACTAGTTAAAGAAAACACAGACTACTTTGCTGGCAATATTGTTTGAGAGGCTTTCCAGCATAGTAATGGTGAGTATACCATGACGAAGTCTGCCTATACAGCTCCACTACAGTAGTAGATTTGATTTATTCTATTGACATACTTGTGATAAACCTGTCTGGAAGAAAAAAGGGACTGATAATATTGTGTTAAACAAAACTTGTTAACATAATTTTCCTCTACTGATGCATACCTCTCTGTCCTGTTCACACACACACATGCACTCATGCATAGTGAGTTGAAATGTGTATCACTTCCACCTGGGAGGGACAGGAACCTCTTAAGCAAATAGCTTCTTCTGATCTAGCAAACAGGAGTGTCTCCAGACACTAAAATACAGTCACTGTGGTGGGTTCACTCTGGCTGGATGCCAGGTGCCCACCAAAGCCACTCTATCACTCCCCACCTCAGCTGGACAGGGGAGAGAAAATATAACAAAAGGCTCGTGCGTCGAGATAAGGACAGGGAGAGATCACTCACCAATTACTGTCATGGGCAAAACAGACTCGACTTGCGGAAATTAGTTTATTACCAATCAAATCAGAGTGGGGTAATGAAAAATAAAACCAAATCTTAAAACACCTTCCCTCCACCCCTCCCTTCTTCCTGGGCTTAAATTCACTCCTCATTTTCTCTACCTCCTCCCCCTCAGCAGCACAGGGGGACAGGGAATGGGGGTTGAGGTCAGTTCATCACAGATTGTCTCTGCCGCTCCTTCCTCCTCAGGGGCAGGACTCCTCGCTCTTCCCCTGCTCCACCATGGGGTCCCTCCCATGGGAGACAGTCCTCCACAAACTTCCCTAACATGGGTCCTTCCCACAAGCTGCAGTTCTTCACAAATTCCTCCAGCATGGGTCCCTTCCACAGGCTGCAGTCCTTCAGGCACAGACTGCTCCAGTGTGGGTGCCCCATGGGGTCTCAAGTCCTGCCAGAAAATCTGCTCCAGCGTGGGCTCCTCTCTCCATGGGTCCTCAAGGTTCTGCCAGGACCCTACCCTGCTCCAGCGCGGGCTTCCCACGGGGCCACAGCCTCCTTTGGGCACCCACCTGCTCCAACGTGGGGTCCTCCCCGGGCTGCAGGTGGATATCTGCTCCACCGTGGGCCTCCATGGGCTGCAGGGGGACAGCCTGCCTCACCATGGTCTTCCCCACGGGCTGCAGGGGAATCTCTGCTCTGGCACCCAGAGCACCTCCTCCCCCTCCTTCTGCACTGACTTTGGTGTCTGCAGGGTTGCTTTCTCTTACATGTTCGCACTCCTCTCTCTGGCTGAAGTTGCCATTTGTTCTCCCCGCTGCCCCTTCTTAAATACGTTATCCCAGAGGCACTACCACCATCACTGATGGACTCGGCCTTGGCCAGCAGCGGGTCCGTCTCAGAGCCGGCTGGCATTGGCTCTGTCGGACATAGGGGAAGCTTCTAGCAGCTTCTCACAGAAGCCACCCCTGTAGCCCCCTCGCTACCAAAACCTTGCCACGCAAACCCAATACAGTCAACTTGTTGCAAACAAAGAAGAGTAGCAACTTCAGAGAAATACTAAAATTATCAGAAAAGCACAGGGGAAAAATGGCATTATGTGAAAAGCTTAACTACATCATACGAACTTCATACCAAACTTTTGCTTGGCTTCTAGCAATGAATGACCAAGTACTAAGAACCTGCTCAGCACCTTGAGCTACCAACAGCATCACCAAAGAAGAATGCCATTACTCCTGCAATGTTGTGTCTTGCTGGCAGGCAGACACATGACTCAGCCATTCAAGAGAAATTATAATGCAACCACTAAAAACTGAAAGAAAGCATACTTCCTAAGTCATGCTCCTCGCTATTCATCATCTAATTAAAAGTAGGCACGGAGTACACAGATGGGACAGTCAGTGAGAAAAACAAACACATACACAGCATATCTGAGAGCTCTGTACGCCTACAGGGATGTCTCTTCCCACGTCGCTGTGGTGATACACATACAAGTGGTCAATATGGAAGTTATTCACATGTTTGTGAGTGCTGAGGTACAATGGAAACACATCCTCTAGCAGATGTGTGAGACAATAATAATCCATGCTACAATCCCAGCCAAGAAACCAAAGGAAATCAACTGGAAAACATCAACATCAACCATCCGGCAATTCATTTGCCATAAAGAAGCCATCAATGAATGCAAATGTCACTTATATCTTTTTTTCTGTTTAATTAACGAAGAAGCCTTAATTACCTTCTAGTCAGCGCTGCTCTTATCACTTTAGCCGCTTGCTGCAAAGGCAAAATTACCACAAGGAGAAAGTAGGAACTGAGGAACCTGTTTCTTTTATATTTTTTTCATAATACTTCAGAACTTGTTCTCCGTTAGATTTTTCTCACCAATTTCAAAAAATGTCTAATAGTCATCACAAGCATGTCAAGTGTTATCAAATGTCAAGCACTATGTAGGTGGTTTAACCATCCCCTTTTTCAAACTACAGCAAGAGGGTGTGTTTCCACCTGCCACTCTACTGACAACGATAAATTGAACAAAAAATTCCTTCTAGCTCCACACAAGAAGACAACACAGCAAAATTAAATGTACTCAGTCTCTCACTCCAAGACAAACTAAGACCACTGCAGGGCATCATTTTCAGATCTAGCAGGAGCAGCAGTTCTGTGCATCACTTAATAACTATCTTCAGCAAGTAAAGAAGCACTTTGACAGGCACAGGCAGTCCTGACCTTGGTAAAAATATAGTGACTACACCAGTATGGAAAATCGGGTTTCCCTTCTGCAACATTTCTGAGATGCAAAAATGGTTTACTTTGAATCAGAATAAAACCATGTCCTTTTACATTATGCTATTTTATTTTTGCCCAAATGCTGAGAAAGAGACACCACAGAGACACCAGGATATTTATCCATGATGTAGGAAAGAGAGATGAAGTCTCCTGCTCTGTCAGATTCAGGTAAGGAAACTGAACCTGGGTCTGTCTCAACTAAGGTAAGATACTTGATTAACAGCTAGTAGCTGTGAGTGTTTCCTGGTATCCCCAGCTCCACCCGATGCACTTACCCTATCACCAAACGTTCACTACAGCAAATAGATTCAGACTCTAAAGCTCATGCTAAAGCTGGTCCCATAGGATGTGACTGACCCAGGCTGAAATCTGTCTGTCCTCAGCAGGGAAGAGTAATGCACGTAGCAATTAATGACTAGAAAACGACCATGTCTGAGGTGGGTGCAAACCAAGTTGCACTCATGCAACTCAGCAGAGGATTAGAGTTTCTTCAGCTCTCAACGTTTAAAACCTGGCATATGAAATTGAAACTCGAGAGCAAGGATTTTAATAAATGATTCAACTGATGATAGGGAAAAGAGGATGATGCTATGCAGCTGGTGGATAACAAGCAATAGCTATGTTTAAAGGAGGAATGAGAATATTGGGGACATCTAATATAGGAAACTACAGATCTGTGACCTACATAGTAACCTAAGGCTTTCACAATCAACTCAAGGAAAGAAAAAGTTAAAATGTGGACTTAAATGGAAAATTATATACATACAGTATGGGTAAACTGACTGTGTCAAACTAACCTGACAAGCCTTTGTTAAAAGATGTTTTTAAAGACAAAGAACACAGGATAAATTGAACCTTCTGGAAAGTTAAGTTTAAAAAAAAAAGAAACCTTTATAACATCCCAAGGGAAATTATTAGCTAAAATGAAAAGGATAGGAATTAAAACAAGGCAGAACTGGCTATCAGGTAAGATAACAATAGATTGGTCTGAATGAACTTCTAGGCCTGGGACAGGCTAATGGTAGATTTTCTCCAAGGTGGGTTTGGGGACCAATTTTACTGGATATTTTCATTATTTGCTTCAGCAAAGAAAGTACAATAGGAAGCACTCTGATTAAATACTCCAATAATTCAAAATTAATACCCAGAATTAATTAAGAGCATGACTGGAGATGCACAAAGAAGATGCAGGTTGACCTTGAAGATGGAGCCGCAGTTCCAGAATGAAATCACATAGAACGGAGTTTCAGGGACCAGTAAGAACAATTCCTTCTATAAGCTGTGGCTCATCAGTTGGAAACATGAAAGGAAGAAAAGTGTGGAAGTGTGGAGAAGGGGTTAACAACATGTAGTTGTGAGCTAGAGCTACTTAAGCAATGGTCAAGGCCAGCAGATACTGATCAGTTATAACATTGGCCAGGAATATGTCTATGCTGACAATTAGAAGACTGGCTTCCAACCACCACATGAATGAATTTCTGGAACAAGCTTACCTGGGAGCAAAGAATGCAAACAGTCTATCCTATTTTAAAATAGAATATGATAAATGTATCAATAGGGCTGTTGAAAGCCTCGACTAGCAGAGTACCAGACACACTGAGTCTGGAAATTCCTTCCCATTGTAAGTTCCTCTGTCACCAATGTAGCACAAGTATTATGCAGATACCTAAATACAGCTGCACAGGCAAATAGATGGCCAGAAGCCTCTGTCTGTTCAGTACAGCACAAGAAATACCTTAAATTTCATTAGTGCTGGTGTGTAAAGATACTGGCAAAGAGCATTTATGACTAAGAGAAGGCTTATATCACAAGTGCACATTGATGAAGAAGCCCCAACAGCTGTCTTAAACCGCAGCTGCTTGCCGATTCCAGCTCAGATGTTCATTATTAACTCCGGTGGTTACTCTGCTACAAACTGATCTTTCTCTTGTTTGTAGTTCTCTGGCACTTGAGAGGGAAATGGGGCTCATTTCCCATCCTCTCTGCCGCAGTTTTTAATCCACAGTAGTTAGACGCTTCAGATATGGCAACACACACAACACAGAGCTCCAAGCAATTATGATGGGCTTGGTCTAGTCTGTAAAAGACAGATACCCTGATCTTAGATCAGAGCAATTGACAGCATTTTTAAATACTGGTATTGTCGAGTGATTTCAGACAGATGTTGCAAACCAGCAATAAAGTGAGCATCAATTTATTTCTGAGAATACTAATACGAATTTTAGCTTGAAAAAAATAGGATCTGTAATTATAAGGAATTATAGAAGGTACAGCCTATCCACTAGGAAAGAATGTATTCAATATTTTCACTAATTCCCAAATGCTGTAGAAATTGCCAATAAAACACAACACAGCCAATCTTCAGCATGTAGGATATTCTCCCTCTCCCTATTACAAAGAGTTTCTGTAACACGGCTGCATGGTTTAGATGGAAATGAGATATTACATTTAGGTAATAAAGTCAAGCCAGGTGTATGGAAAGCTGCATTTTGCATCGTTGTGTGAATTCTCCGGACTAATCAGTTAATTATGATAAGCTTGCAGTTCCCATGTTCTTCTAGCCAATGTTACTATCAAGAGAAAAGTAAGCTTCCAAGACAAGATAACAAGTATTTCCAAAATCCCTGGTGCAAATAATACTAATTTCTGAGCCAACTCTCAGAAAGGTACAAAGCCTTGGTGGTCTTAATACCTTCAGAGTTACTGAAAAACAGGGAGTGGTAGGTGAAGCATTCCAACATTGCCTGGAGAAGAGAAATATCAGTGTGGTGAACTCTAAAAATGCTCCCTTGGAGATTAGTACTCATAACTTCAGTTAAACGGTTCAGCCTGGCAGGTAGCACGTATGTGCTTATTTCTTTTGGCTCGATACAATAAAATGTATTTCAGGTTTTCAACAGTATATTTACTCTTTTGTAATGAAATTAAAAAATAGGCAGGTAAGCATTTCCTTCTGTATCCTCTTTCTTTCTGAAAGACTTCAAGAAATACCTTTCAAAAAGTAAAAGTTGATCCAAAGGAATTTCTTGAATGGCTTTCAAGAGACATTTTCACAATCTCTGTTAAAAAAGGCATCCAAGTTTCACCAGAGAGATATGAAGGGTTCTGGGTTCACTAGTTCAGTCATTCATAACTGGTATGTCTTGCTTATGCAAGGATCAGACCTTTTGGTTCTTTGGCTCATGTTATCCCCTGGGATAAGCATGGAAGGGGCACCCAGCAGCTGTCATCCAGGCCAGAACCCATGCAATCTCTGCAGGCTTTTAGATTTCTGTCTAGGTTGCAAAGAGCACATTAACTGTGGTCAAGAAGGAGAAAAGGAAGAGAGTTCTAGGAGGAGAAGACAAACTCCCATGGAAGATTCATTAACTGTCCCACAATGGCCATTTGCACTGCAAAAATTGCTGGCAAAAGTGAGGAAGGTCTAGAAGATGAGGTGTGGGCATAAAGCTAGGTAGGTTTAGTAAAGCTGTGATACAAGAGGACATTGGAGTTGCTCTAGGGCTTCTATCATGAAGGCCCAGGTCTGGAAACATCAGAAGGTGTTTGGAGGCATACAGGTCTTTAAGGCCTTCATACAAAAGCAGTTTTTTCCTCTAAACCCTCTTTGGCCAGAGAAGGATGATTATAAATTTGGTGATAAGTCAGCTGAAAAAAAATTCGGAGCCCATAACACAAGAATAGTCCAGCTCAACTGACATGTGGAGAGCTAATTTCCACCTAGGAGAAGTGCACCAAAAGGTCCTGCTTTACCTCAGGCTGTTGGTCTATTTCCTCTGCATGTCTTAGCAGCAAATAAATAAACAAATAACTAAATAATTTTTTTGCACTCTGAGGTCCTACCCATACAAACCTCGACACATGAAAAATGGCTGCTACTCACTGAGCTTACTCATGAGTAGTTTTTACAGCCACATTTGATTTCTAGACCAAAAGCTGTCTCAGGGTAGCTTCTGCACTAAGGAAACAGATCTAAGAGAAAGCAGGTAGGTTGCAGCCACAGATGAAAAGTATCACTTGAAACGTATCATATCCTCCAGCACTTCAAGCTGAAAGGCAAAGCAACATGATTCACCTTTCATCTTCATTGGGGTTCTCTATGAATCTGGCAAACGACTGAGGTACCACGAATCCTAAGTGCAGATTCCTGTTAATCTCCACTTAAGTTTCCAGAATATTGGGAGTGTTCATGTTAGGTCAATTCGGTAATTTTAACTGGAATTTATGTAAGTTTTTAACTATTGCACAGTGCCAGTTCGGTTGTTTCCCCACAGCTAGTACTCACAGGCAAGTACTACTACTTAACACTCCAATGCTGGAGTAAATTCAAAACAATTTATGGCCAGTAACTGGTTATTAATTGTACGGTGGTTTACAGCTTTCATGCTGCTTTAACCAACAGTTAAAAAGATAGTGAAATACTAAATTTATTACCAATTCAAACACCCCTTCCTCTTTTTGCCTAGGAAATTTTCAAGTTCTTGTGAAAGCCTTTGACCTAACTTCAGATACCAGCTAGCTCAAATTCTCATTGCTAAATTAACATCTTGAGTCTACTAATCCAAGTAACTTCAGTTTCTAGAAAACTAAAACTAAACAAGTTAAAGAAACACAAATAAAATGCACTGGATTTTAATAATTCAGAATTTTTTTAATCTCTGCAAGGTATTTTGGCTTTTATCACTTGTCCTAGGCATTTTGTAACCTATTTGGGGACTGGCTGGAAGGTAAGTTCTCAGCTTAGCTTCAAGGCTGTAACAACTGACTCTGTTGTAGCTAGAAACTTCATTCAGGAATTCATTCAAGATATTAAATCTGGAAAAAACATTAGCATACAGCTGTCATAACAGCAGTCTTCCTAGGTAGGGTTCTTAAACACAGAATTATTAGATGGCTGTCAATGACAAGACTGTTACCAAACCAGACATGCGATTACAGGCCAGACAAGAAGGTTCCCTTCATGGCCCCTCTCATCCATATGTTTTGGCTTCAGGGAGCAAACTATGAAACATCAGAAGGTGCTCTGCATGCTTCCTGAAGGACAATGCAACTAGGCTGCTGCTTCTTGCAGATCTGATACTGCCTAGGCAAAGAGAAACTCATACTTCTGGCCAGGGTCTGAAATGCTCAAGCAAGACAAGTCTCTCTCCTTTGTTCTCATCCTTCAGTGAGGAAAGTAACGCTTCTTCTTTAAACGCTCCACATTTTCATGTTTAGAAAAAGCCAGCATGTTCATGCAAATATTCTTGTATCGTACAGCTTGCTTAAGACATGCTGGGCCACAGGCTGAACAGTGGCTTAGCTCCAGTCAGCCACCTACCTTCCATAGGCTGCTTTACGGTCTCTTTTCTTTTTTTAAAAGTATCTGCAGAAATATCCATTCTGAAGCTGGAGCAGAGTCCTTTAGATCCCTTGGGAGTTCCTTTGTTGGTTAATTGTTCATCACGAAGCAAAGTAATTTGACTCATTTGCTAATTCAGTAATCAATAGGAGATACAAATTAGCAACATAATAGGAAATAGCTGCCTGCACTTCTGTAGCAATGCCTGATTAGCCCCTGCACATCCATGGAATGTTTTTATAGGGTTATTTAACTTTCTACACTTTCTCTGTCCAAGTATCTGCCAGTCAGACAACTGTTCAGGCTTTTCAGTTTTACGCTTAAGACTTCACACTGGCTTCTCAATTTGTTACCTAAATACATTCGTTTCCTAAGTGTGTAACAAATGCCGCCTTAGATACAGTCTCACTGGAGGCCATTGTTAGCCATAGCTAGTGCATCACCCTTCTATTCCAGCTCAACAGCTGGAGATGAGTGGCTGCGGTACAGAGGAGGAAGACACAGCAGAGCCCATGCTGGGTTGCCACCATCCTCCACAAGTGCCAGCAAAGGCTGCATCCCACTGCTGCCATTAGGTCTTCCAGGCTGGGGCTGCGGGACATGCAGGGGTGCTATCAGTGGCTCCTCTCCTGGTTTCTGCTGCTACTGTGGGATTGCTCACATGGGATGGCTTTGGCCATTCTCAGAGGTCATTTGCATGGAGGAGAGCTGGAAAGCAAATGGAGCTGGCCTTGCCCAGTTATCAAGTATACCACCTTGGTGGTACATTTTCATCTCCATCTCAGATTTATAGGCACAAAAGTAATGACAACAGAAAGGAAAAAAAGGGGAAAAAAAAAGTTACTCAGTAGTTTAGCAAGAATTTGTGGCTAGCTTACACAGTTTTTATAATTACTCAACCTACCTTACGTCTGTGAAACACAGAACATCTGCTGTTTGATGTGTTTTAAATTATGCCTAAGGCACTGGTCTGTATGTGGATGTCTCTAACTTTATCATCATTAATAAATCTCCTTGCTGTCCATGTTGTCACTCTACAGAATTCAGTAGGACTGGCAACGTCATGATTAATGCCTACATATTGTCACTGAGCCAGAAGGTGCAGCTCCAAGGGTTTAAGGGAGTTTACATCAGGAAAAAACAATTTGGCCCACTGACTTCACAGGGATTAAATCATAGCAGCATTTAGCAAAGCAGCACAGAACACTCTTTCAGTAGAAGAGCATTTAAGGCTGTCCCATTTTATAGCATAAACAAACTTTTAATTTGCAGCATACACATCTAACAGGAAGCCAACAGGACAGTTTGTCAAGTGCCAGCAAGAGCTCATTAAACCACCTCTCTTGGGAAACACTCTGTATTGCAAAACATGCAATAGGGCAACAAGTACTCCTATGGATCCAGCTTCCGAAGAGGCAGACACTGTCTTTGAATTCACCTCTACCCTGCTATAGTCCCAGGTATTGTCACAGGCCAGACCTAGTCTTTTCCCAGCGATTCTCAGGAGCGCAGGACAAAGTAACAGCATACAAACAGCTGGAGTGGGAGCCAACCTACCATGATTGTCCAAGACTACTGTAAACACACACCTCACCTCTGAGCTTGCTTTGATGAACAGCCATTGCATGACCTATCACATCTATATGGCTTCCTGCTGAAGTACATTGGGTAATGAGTAAAAAAAAGAAAACCCAGCAGAGTCATGGATCTTCAGGCAGATAAGCAGTCATACTGCACAACTACACGTCTAACGTTAAAAAGGGGCACTGCTTTTCTGGTGTGTTGCCTCACACCATGCAAAACTACCAGATATCTGGTACTAGATCTACCAAGCAAGAGGGAGCAATATGTGCAGACCTGCACAACTAACACAGATCAGGTCCCACATCTAACAGGACTGTGGGTGTCCTTGAGACTCAGGAAGCTAAGAAGCAATATTCACCTCTTCTGAGCTCAAAAGAGTTTCCTGCGAAAGAATAAAAATAACTTTCTTTAATTCCTCGACACATGCAGTGCAATGAAGGCCATGCTCTATGATGAAGAGAATTTAAATGTCGGAACAGCAGGTAGGCAAACAAACAGGACGTGATTTGGGAAGAACTAAAAGTAGAACTTTAGAAATGTTTTTCAGTTAGGTTTTAGTTTTACTTTTGTTTATTAAATGCTTTGAACATTATGTTAAAAGACGCTTACGAAATGCTCAAAAACAGGGCAAACAGCAACAAGCAGAACAGTCTGAGTCAGTGCTCCAGGCACAGCCTCCAGCTGCTGGAGGCTACAGATCACCTTAGTTTCACATCCTCCTGACTTTACCTCTTTTCTTAAGTGGGACACACAGGTCTTTCTGATATTCAGGCTGGGTTGGGGCTGGAAGAGGATGCAGGGAGTGCTACCTGGAGAGGCGTATGCAGAGACATGCATACAGCCAGCTTTTCCTCCCTCAACTCCGGGGGGTATCTGATGAAGCTGAAGAGAGCAAAGTTTTCTGGAGAAGCTGAGAGTTGCAATTACGCTTTACAAAGGCATCTAAACATCTAGCGAAGCGTATTTGAAACAGAAAGTACCTTGAAATTGAATCCAAACCAATTATTATTACGAGCACATTTTTAAAAATAATTTAGTCATATCAAAACTAAATTTGTGGTCAACTGATGTGCTTTGCTTCTGTGCATGCTTACTAAGATTAAAATCAGAAGTGGCTCATGTCGGGAAACAGAAGAGCCACTCCCACATAAGGGTTCAAACCACTGATCCTCCTCCTGAAGCAGTTACATTTTGCGAAAATATCTCAATGTTTAGCAGATCAGGAGCTGAAATATCATTGCTCCATTCCAGCACACATCCCAGCTACTTGACAAACAGCACAAAGCCTGACTCTCTCTCTCTCACTCCGGCCATGCTTTATACAACGTGAAATAGCTTCATCAGGAGTGACTCAAACCAGCATGTCCCAGGCTATGCTGCTGCCTGGGGATCAGCGTGAGAGGTGGGAAAGCAGAGGGCAAAACAGCTAGAGAGGTGCTCTGCGGGAAGGTCAGCTGGAAGAGAGCTTGCTGCTCTGGCAGTAACTATCCTTGCAACCAGCTCCCCCCGGCAGCTGCTCCTCCTCCTGCTTACCTGGCTCGGGCCCTTGTCAGATCTCTGCACCCGCCGGTTCAACTCACTGAGTTCGCAGGGGGGGAGAAGAAAAAAAATAAAGTTTTCTCCTTCATTAGGTTCATCAAGGGCTTCAGCAAGCGCTGCTGCCAGCACAGGGGCAGGATGAGTGCTATGGGGCTGGAAGGAAGGGCTAAGGCAGTGCAGGGGAGGAAGAGGAGGAGGAGGAGCAATCCTCCCCCTTGTCAGCAGCACCCAAGCCTTCTTCACCGCTCCTGGGACCGCACCTCTAGAAAGATGGGCCAGACAGGAACCCAGACCCCGTGCAGAAAGTAAGTGCCCTACCCCAAAGATGAGGAGTACAATGGGGAGCAAAGGAACAGTATGTCCATCTTTCCTTTTTTGTTTGTTTTCTTTCTTTTAATGGTTTCTTTCCCATTTAGCTCTCTAAGCCTCCCAGATGAAAGTGTTTCTTCATGCAGCCTTGTTAAAGCATATCCAAACTGCCATTCCCCACTTTTTCTTTTATTTTTTTTTTTCCTTTTAATCACAGAGATCTATTTACAAATTAGGGTTGATTTCAACAGTGTCAGCTAACCAGAAATGACAGCTTTTTTGGCAAAACTCCACTTACTGGGGAAAAAAAAAAAATTGCCCAACTCTGACAGCAACTCACATACTGCAATGGGTTTTCACACCTACTAATGCTTCTACCTCCTGCCTCAGCACTCTATAGATATACCATTAACGCACACGGGGATGCCCTAAATACAGTTTTCAATTCTTGTGCCTTCTCTGTTGTTTATTCCTCAAATATCCGTGCCATCTTAAAATGAGGCATTTTTTTCCTGCACAGTTGTAAGAATTCCAGTCCAATTCCCTCATTTTTTAATTCTACAAAAATATTTGTTTAATTTCCTTAGCATTGGAGCTTGGAGCAAATTTAGTTGCTCTGTTATTTGGTTTTCCACATTTATGAGTGCATTTTTTTAAAGTATTTCATCTCATTCCTTTTCCAGGATAAGCTTATTACTAGCCAAGCAGCTAAGCAGCAAGCACATAGTGTTGCCATGTGGCAGATCAAATGATACGACCACAGCCGGTCCAAAATACAGCTACAAGGGTATAGCAACCTCTTGGAGAAAATGAATCACTCTCACAGAAAATTCCCCGGGAAAGTTTTTTAGGAGTGGCAGAGTTAGTGGCTTTGGAGAAAGTCAATCACTTCCCTTCTGTACAGTAAAGGCTGCCAAAGTTTGTCACGAGGTATAATTGGGTACCCTCAACATAGAAGAATATGTAGGAAAAGGCATTCATCAGAGTTATGCTAAGGAGTTGCAAAACTGTAAACAAATGTGGACAAACTATTACCACTGAAGTTATACGAAGCCAGTAATTTAAAGTAATTCTGTTTAGCTTTCGCCTGGTGGTTGTCACCAAGCACCAGGCAGGGTATTACCACGTGACTCAGTGCTGAAAATTTCCCTTTTCCAAGCACTTTGTTAATTTTAGCTCATTAATCCTTACAGTACTCTAGAAAGATAAATAGAGTTAGTTATTTTTTAAAAACAGGGAGGCAATGGCAGAAACATTAAGCTTTTTAACTCCAGGTATGTACCTTGAGCCAAATTGTGCTTGATTTTTGAAAGAGGTCCCCCTCCGCTGGCACTAACTGACTTTCAAAGGCACTGCCTTGGAAGAACAGGCTCAACATGAACAAGCAAATATCTGAAATTATTTTTGAAAACTGTGGTCTTAAGAGTGACTCACTCTACCAAAGGAGACAGAACGGTATTAAACTTTGGATGTGAATTTAAGAGTCTCTGGCCTACAAATCCCTGCTTGGATCATTAAATACCCACTCTTCTTATCTAAAATCTTATTCAATTCCTGAGTAACAGGACATAGAACAGTTAAATCCTTTATGATTATCTATTAATTCAAAGTAATGCCATTTTCTTCTGTTTCCATTTGAACCTGATCAGGTGATCGGACATTAAGCACTGAATTCAATAAACATGAAAGTCCTTCTCACAAAGCTTAATTCAGAACTATTTGTCCCCTTTCAGAATAAAATAAATCTTCCTTAGCTGCTTTTAAGCAGAAAAGCAAATATACTATGTCCCTTTATCCACTAGTGCTTAGAGTATAATACATACTCCAGTAATTTCCTATTATAATGGAATATTTGCACAGGTTGCAAATTTATCCCAGAGGAATGAGGAATCTAGTGAATGGACATATACATTTATTATACTGAATACTCCAGGTAATGCTGGCCTATGATATCAAGCCAACAAGCTGAATGATAGCCCTGGTATAATTATGTAATTAATTAGCTTTATCATAATTTTTGTTTTATGACACTAACTTTTATGTGCCACTAGTCAATTTAATGGCATTTTAAATTGAACTAAGGCCCCTGAGAGAGATGCTACTTACGGTATCACAAATCTTGTATTCAGATTTCCTTTAATTTCAAAAGATGACCTAATAAAATTGCTCTATAATTAAATCCGTTGTAACAAATTCTCCTATGTGATTCTTTTTCTTCTCCCATTTTTAATTACGAAAAAAATTCCAATCAGAAAACACTTGCCGCCGTAATTATATACAAAAATCAGCGATCCCTTTTCGTACCTTTTGCTGCTCTCCTCGCACAGCAGTGCACCCTGGCTAGCTTTCCTGCAGAATTTTACTAGCATCCCCCAGAGGTGCAGCGAGGAAACTGCACCCTTTACACTCAGGAAACTAGAGATAAATTTGCTTCTATCTTGTTTGAAAAATAGTCAAGGTGTGGGAAGAAGGGAGAGCAAATCCCCACGTACTTTCTATTTCAGCCAGGCATTTACAAGTATTCTGGTATCACAAGATGTATTTCTCACGTGAAGTAAGATCGGCTAAAGGAAGGGGAGGGTGACCACAGCTTTCCTCCACCCAGCGTAGCAGTGCCCCTCTACGTGTCACCTCCTATTTCCAGCTGAAAAGGCAACCCAGCAGTGAGCATTGGCACCTTACTTCGGGCTGGGGGGCCATGGTGTCATTCAGGAGCAGTCCTTACCACGCAGGCTTTTGGCACCTTTCCTGCCTGCTGCTCCTCATACAGAAACCCATCAGGATGTCACCCTGACACAGCACTGTTAGGGTATGTCCTCCATTTGATGCTTAATACAGTGGCATTACACTGAGTAAGAAATATGAGCAGGTAGTAGCAAAACAAACCCTATGAAAGCTGTTTTCATAGGCTTTCTTCTACACGGTGAGCAGCTGTAGCCAACGGGAGCCCGATAATATCATTGAGTGGGAGCAGAGCTAAATGACTCCTTTCTGAGGTGATGATGATTATTGCATTTAAGGTACCCTTAACGTATGCGGTACTTTACCACATGTAAAGCATGGTAAACACAGAACAATACTTCTGCCTCTGAAAGCCATCACATCATTTCAACCACCAATGCCTGGGAAACGCATGTATTGGAGGTAACCGAGATGACACAGAACAGTTAAGAGAAGCACTTGATATTAATGGGTCGTGCAGCCAAACAGATTAAAAGAATATCATTTCCCTGCAGAAATGATCATATTCTGTTCCATTTCTACTTTCTAGAAAATAATAAAACAACAGACAGATATGAAGCACAAATAGAACCTATTTGTACTTGGGTTTCTCAGTAAGATAAGCACAGAATTTTAAATATAACTAAGTTTTAAAAAACAGCGATATTGGAAGTGAGGTGAAAGTAATGGAATTATTATCAACCTCTTACCATTTGCTGTGTTCTTTTTGAAGTTATCTAGAAACTCTTCCAGGAGCTGTGACTGGTTTGGAGGGGGCAACAAACCCTTTGGGTCCCTGGAAATGTCACCATCTGACCAGGATGCACATAAGGGTTGCTGAGTCCCATTATGGTTCATTCTCAAAGTAAGCATTACACTTCTCTCCGAAAACAGTAACTCCATCTGCCTGAGGTCAAGATCAGACACAGCCTCTCCATTTATGCTCAGGATTTCATTGCCTACTCGGAGCCCTGGGAGCATGTGAGAGGAAAGAAGAAAAAAAAAAAAGGAGAGGGGAATATAAAACGTAAAGGGTCACAAACCAAACCTTATGCCAATTCACCTTTTATTTTTGTAGTTTTAATTCAAACAGCCTAATCCTACCACAAGTCCATTAGAATTGATGGGAGCTTTATTTGTGCTATAATTATACAGATTGACCTCATGCTTACTTTGATAGGTTTTACATGTAGTACAGCAATTGAGTTGTTTCTTTCTAAAGATGCTATAGAATTTGATGGGTGGGAGGGCAGCACAACTTTCAAGATGAGAACAGAGGCACCTCTCACAACTTGGATACCACCAGTGTACAGCACCATAACACATATTTCATTATCTGGGAAGAACAAGGCACTAGTCACGCAGATCAAATCATTCATGGAAAACTGGAACAACAGCGGATGGATTCTTTATCAGCTTTTGTATAAATCTAAACAGTGGCAACAGCTGTCTTTCAAGGTCAGCCATAACCAAGTGGTCATTACCCTCACGTAGCAAATGAAACTCTCTGTCTCCATTCTTCTGGGTTTGTCTCTCTGTTTTTCAGAGAGCAGAACTCACGTGATCATGCTATGCTGATGAAGAGAAGTATGGTTTCTGAGCAGTGCAGCAGAGAAAGCACTCACAGAAACATACGCAGAAAACTCTTTTGGGGAGGGAAGCTACTTTTCACTGTCAGCAAAAGTGGAAGTGATGGGTCTTGGAGACTGACCAAGCCCATGAGGTTCACCAGTGTGAGGTGAACTCTTTCTTCAGCCTGTTCCTCTGTGCAAAATCACTTGGTCGGATGGCTGAATGCAGACTTTGTCTCCAAGGGTGAACAAGAACTCTCCCTGCTATATTGAAAGGGTAATTCAGTTACTCTGTGTACATTATCTTTCCTAATATCACATAGTTTCCATGGTCTTCAGGAAAGAAAACTATGAATAGTAAAAGCCAAGAACCATTTCAGACAGCAGTACTAAAGCTCCTTCATGTTTTGGGACTTTAAAAAGATAATGAAGTACAGTATTAAACATACATACAATACAATACCATACCTTCCTTGTATGCTAGTCCATCAGGAAGAACATCACTTACAAATATACGGGTAAGATGCTGATTTTCATCAACTTGTGCTGTGACAGCAAAGCCTGAAATAAAAGAGGTTTAAATCAAATAAACTCTTTTGGAAACATTTCCTTTTTATTTTGTGCATTTCGTAGACTCGACACAACCGGGGGAAGATATTTCTCATGAGAACACACCCACAGAGCATAGAGAAATTATCACATTGTTTCTCAGTCATTTTAAGGCCTGTTAAAGTTAACAGGACTTTTCAACTTCCAGGAAATGTCATGCTGTGCTGTAAAAAAAAAACAAATTACATTTAAAAAAAATTTTCTACTTCAGGCCCATATGACATTTCAATAACACAGAAGGGAATAATTCATACCAACAGACTTGCAGCTAAAAAACAGCACAGAGCTGCCTTACAAAGGTATCTGTGCAAGGTATATAATGATTCCTAGGCATAACTGACTCCCACGGATAAAAAGCCTGTCAGAATTTGTACCAAAGAACACGCTGTTGATACTGTGCCAACAGAGGATCCCACTACCAAAAAAGAAAAGGGCAGACCTTGACCATGGCCTGACTGAGACTAACTGTATTACTCCTGGCAAAGGACATTTGTCTTCTGACAATTCCATGCTTGAATTATTTGGCCAGTGCAGCAGAAGTAGAAAGTGGACCCTTTCCAAACATAAGAAATGCGCTTGTCAGTGTAAAACAACCAGCTTGGGATTTTGTCATAATGCCTTGAGTCCTTTGCAGACTCAGACTTTGAGCTATCAAGGATGGCCCTGCCTGCTCTCAGAGACAGAAAAGTCCTGAAGAGACAAAGTAAGCAATGAGAAGAATAAAAAGAAAAATTCCTAAGAGCTTACCAAAATCACTTATGTTTTCAGTCTTTTTAAGATGAACGTGATAAACATTCAATGGACAAATTTCTATTTCATCATACACCTGTTGGAAAAAAAAGTAACAGAAGTAATCAAATTATGAAATTGCAAGCATCAAAACCCAAAGGTACAACATGAGAAATAAGCACAATATTCTTTGCATCAATGAAGAGCCAAAACTTGCTGTCTTTACACAGAGCTGTGTTACTGTGCAAGCATCACTGGTATCAGTGAGACTAAATGCAGAGTAAGCTAAAGATAGAAAACCCGGCCTGGAGTAGAGACTAACACTTTGCTTTTGGACCAGAAGCCCCACTTAAATCTTCAAATCGTTCTTGAAGAGAGTGTTTGCAGTGCCTAGTCACCCAAATGTCTGCATAGACATGGAGTATATGAATGAGGATGGCAGAATGCAATCCAGGAACAGCTTTAAAACCTTATTTTGGATCTAATTCACACATATTCGTAGGTGATAATTCAACTGTAGCTACAGATATCATGGAGCTTTATCTAAAAGGAGTCACACTTTCCTGGTCTACTATGTATTCATACGGTTCAGGAGCACAGTACTCAGTATTTTCATCAACCAGTCTTCTGAGTTGTAGGCCATAGTGTCTTGGCTCCAGCTGTTTCATCTAAGGAATAAAGAGAATGGGGTTTGGAATTTGTTATTTATTTCCAGAATCCCAGAAGACATAGAAGTGACACACTCACACAAAAAGCTCTTTAGAAATCATGCAAAAGCAATCCTCAACAAGTCATTTTCTAACTGTTTTGGTGGTATAAGCAAACTAGCTGCATTGCTTAGAAAATAAGGTTCAAGTGCGATTTCCATTTTCCCTTACAATCCTCCCAAATCCTTTCATAAACACTATGTCTGGCTATTAGATTAACTGAGCACTGCTATATGTTACCAAGGATATCACAACTGTTTTCTGTCCTTTTCAACTTACACTCACAACCGTCTTTTTCTGTGACTACTTCTAATGACTCAGTTCTGCTCAGCAACTTTTTCTTCTGATGTAGAAAATACATATGCATGTATGGGATGTTAGGAGAGGGGATGGGAAGCAGGTTCCCTAAGGGTTTGCCTTTATTGCCTTTTATTTTTATTGCTGGGTTTCATCTACATCAGAAGTTTCACCTATTTTTTTTCACCATGTGAGGTCAAAGCAAAAATCCTCTTTCAACAGGGAGTCAAAGGGAAATAGGAATATTCCCAAAGGATATTAGGCTGAAAGTGTCGAGCCCCTGATGGGAGTCTCTCTGAAAATCAGGCTGCTGGTGAGACCACTGCACAAAACATTTCATTTTAGCATATTAATAGAGCAACATTTCTAGAACAGGAGGAAGCAGCATTTCTAAAAGAGGAGGAATGACTGCATCCTTGAGGGCTATTTAACCTCTTCAATGCATCTCTGCAGCTTACAAAATCTAAATCTACTGAGTAACTAGTAATTACCTTAACATTTTATTATGTGTAACAGTTTACGAGTTGCACGTGTTCTGTATCCTGAACAATTGTATTCAAATGCACATTTTTTTTCTACACGAGCTATCCAAAAGCCGCAGATGGAAAACAGAAATGAGAAAATTATAAGCCCCATAAAGCATGAATGAAGAGGAAAAAAAACAAAAAAACAACCACCCCTTGGAACTTTATCCTTATACACATAACATTCAAACATGGTCTGTTAAGAAGAAAGATTCCTTACACTCACCAGAGCAGAATGAAAATGTAAGAAGGAAAAGAACCAGGATAGATGAGCAGAAAGTATTCAGCATTAGAGAATGCTTATGAAAAGCTTTACAGACAGAATAGAAAGAAAAAAATAAAACAGAAAAACGTTTAAGGAAAAAAAATCAAATAACTTAAAACTAAATTTTCATGCGATACAGACAATGAAAATTAAAAGTCAGCTTTACAATTACAAATACTTTGGAATGATGGAGTAAGAGAGGTAAGGAATTTCCTTTTCAACTTAATTTTACATTTATAAATTTTATTTCCTCTTTCAGGGGTCTTGCATGTCACCATAACTACTGCCAAATGTTTCAGCTCTACCGTGCCATCTGGTGGTCAAATAATGTCTCAGACAATCCCTTTAGACTGACTAGGTACAGTGAATTTTTAAAAGTAAAGCCAGGCATTAAACTGTTTCTCGAGGATTCAGTCTCCACCAGCAAAAGCAATGAAAACATAATTTCTTCAGTGATGCCATGGAGACGCATCGTGACTTGGCTAAATCAGTATGCTTTTTTTGATGTAAAAACTACAGTTCACCCTGGATTTTTAAAAACTTGTATAATTTAATAAATTTTTTTTTGTTTACAACATTATCAGGTGCAAAGAGCCATTAAGTTGGGTCCTTTCCTCCATTAGAAGCCTCAAAATTCATTAACTTCAAGCCAGTTGAATGAGCTCACCTGAAAGTCCACTTTAACCTACGCCATAAGCTACAGCTGGATTTTGTACAGAGCAGGACTCCTTTTTTTCCTGTTTTTCCCCTTTACTTGTGAAGTAAATAAACTGTATTTACCAGCTGTCAGAAAACAGAACTTGGGACTAGAAAGGTTTTCCAAAAAGCTTGTTTGCATAATTTAAGTGACTTAAATCATGAAGTTAGAGCTAAATTCAAGCACTGACACATGTGGAGACAAAGGTGCCAGGTACGTTGTGATGTTCTAGAGATGCTGGCCTTTTGTCTGTAGTTAAAATTGGTATTTCTACTTTACCTTCAACCTGTGACTCAGTTTTCTATCCCATGATCTACAGCAATCCCTCTCAAATTGCTGGCACTGACTTTCAGAAGGGAATACACTCTTTGAAATTCACAAGTAGAGCTGGTATTTAATTAAAACCTTAAAAGGGTCCTTTAAGAAGCAAACATATATAACAGCCTTTGTCACAGCAGTCTTAAATGTCTTAATCTCCTGGCATTAAGTCAATCAGTCCCTGTTACTCATCTGTGATTCATTTTCACAGAACAACCGGGTTCTCTGCAATGACAACGTAGAGTGGACACGTGCTGAGATTTCTCAGGGGCTGACTACCTCACAAAGCGTCACCGCTCTTTAAGTATTCACTGTGCGCTCTCTTGAGCAATGCTCCTTGAAAACCTTTCCACAACCGCTGTAACTATGTTGACTACAATACATATATAACACAACTAAAGGAAACAGAGCAATGTGCCTTAACACAGTGACAGGGAGATGCTGGTATTATGCTCTCACTATTTAGAAATCCTGATATATTACGTTCCTTCTCAAGTCCACATCTATTAACAAGGTGCAATTGTACACAAAAAGTGGTACCTTGCATGCCAAAGACAAAACATCCTCCACCCTGTGCTCTGGCTTGAGGGTCAGCGCCACTCCTTGGCCGTCACAGAAGTGAACATACGTCTGTGTTTCCCAGGCATTCTCCTTCTGGATGCTCTCTGGCACTGAGCAGTAGACATTCAAAAAGTCATCAACTTGCTGCTGGAAACAAGGGAGAAAGGTATAACACGGGGGTGTTGTAAAAAACCCCAAAAGTACAATTACATCGGCAGTTTGCAGTGGATGTGTATTTAGACACAGTACTGTGTATTTCCCCATGGCAAGACAGGGACAAAGTTCTGTTACCTGCTCTCATTCACTATCAAAGACTTGATTTTCTTGAGGATGGATTGCACTTCCTCTGCATTCCCATTACGGGCTTTTATGCCTTTATCTCATACTAATTATTAATTTAACTCGAAGTGAAAAATATGTAGCTACCTGATATTATAGCACAGTGGGAATAAATTCTTAAGAACTGACTAGTACAATTTTACCTAATTAACAAACGCAAAAGAAATGGAGTTACTGTAATTTTGACAGAAAATTACAATATAGTAAACTTCCAGTAGAGAGCACTGCAGAGCAAGGCTTGCCATAACATAATAAAGGACTAAAGGAGGAATAAACTGTTTCTATTCTATTTACAGTGTAAGAACATACTGTTTCATAGGTAGCGCAGGGTATTTGCCCGTTTATCATTTTGCTTCACTTTCACCCTCGTTCCAAAGTCACTCCACTTGATCAGATAACAACATCCACCCTGAATAAATTCCCTGTTGCTTTCTCACCTTTCATTTTCATACTTGCTCCTGTACTGCACTTCAGGCTACACGTTTCAAAGGAAGCCATGCAAGGAGAAGAAAAACACTGAGAGCTGTTCAGAATGTGGAGTTTCACCTATATACTTGAGCCTGCCTATTCAGCACATCACTTAAATACCCACATCAAGGCATTTATGTTCACGCAGAGAGGGTCCCTCCATTCCCCTTGCAGTCAATGGAAAGGGACAACAACACCGTAAAGTGGTAGAGCTGCCACTCAAGACATATCTTTAGATATCCTGAGCTGTTCTCAGGAGTGCCTACCTCCCTAATACTTTTTCTTTGTATTTTTGTTTGTTTGTTTGGGTTGGGGGGGGGGGGTTGTTGCCTACATAATGACCCTTGATTATGCAATTCTTCCTCCTCGCTCTGCGGGGCCACAAGCCCAGGGGTGCACTGCAATTAAAAGCTGCAGTAAAATCACAGCACTGGGATTGCTTCCCTTACTGCAGGCAGCAAAGTTATTGACAACAATCTACCAGTAGCAACAGAGAGACCAATATTATTTTGTTTTTCCAAATAACAACCGAGGCTGTGAAAATGATGTAGTAAGCAATCCTATGCAGGTAATTACCGAACAATGCAGAAATTCAGGTTGCAGCCAACCCAGAGATGGCACAATAATAATTTGATGCCAGAGTAATGCTGGTTTTGGTGGAATAATATTAATGAACTAATGGCATTCACAGATGTTATATCTTTTGCTCAACCATCCCTCTTAACTAGTTGAAAATGAAATTTCTATTAACATGGATCCATGGAAATCCTACTAAAATCCAGCAACTAGTGCAATTAATGGACTGATGAAATCTACACCAGGTGAAGTTTCATCTTGGTGGCTGTGGTTCCAGACCGCTCATAACACTGGTGGTGTTGAAGAAGATAATTCCCACAGAAGCGTGGTCCTGTCAGAAAGCACTAAATCAAGCACCTGGGAAGAAACGTTGACCTCCTTCCACAGTGTAAATGACAGAAAGGAGAAAGGGCAAAGCAGGCACACTGTGCAAGAGTTTAGCAGGAATGAGTCGGGCTGAATTCTCCAATGGCTTCCTCCAGGGAAAACCAAAGCTATGTTGCCTCAGCTCAGGAGAGGCTCCCAGCAGCTCAGAGGTTTGTAACTACCACAGTGGTTCACTGCGCTGCAACAGTAGTTCTTCAAAACTGTGCGACTGAAATAGATCTCACTATTGCCAGACATGAAAAAAAAACCAAACCCCAAAACAGAGGATTAAGGTGATGACAAATAGGTTTAAGGCCACCTTTTTCCTGGAAGTTTTTAAGACAGGGCAGCATGTTCAGCAGCCAATGTGAGATACTTCCCTTTCCTTGCCACGTACACTGGTGCTCAAGCATACGCCTTGAGATAAACTCGCCTCTGTTATTAAACATGACTATGTTCCTTAACTGCAGTCAAGGTACTGTTGCTTCATCCACATTTTCCATCTCAGAAAATCTGACATGAGAAGAGATTTTTTTTTTTCCTGTTATGCCTGCAGTGACTAATTCTACAATAGTTCATTCATTCATTGCCACATAAAGTTATAACAACCCATCCAATTTTCCAGAAATAGGCGCCAGGATTTGCAGACTGTCACACGATGTGCCACAGGGCTGCTGGAGGACCAATAGGTTACTTCATAATTTCCTCCCACTATTTGCCTCTGGTTTTATCATCCTTTTCAGGGAAAATACAGCCTCCCTGGCAGACTTCACTATTCGTCATTTGCTGCACTCCTCAGGTAGCATTTTATAAAAGTTTTGATGCTGTTTTTGTTTTTCATTTGAAATCAGCCAGTGAAACCGGGCTGATGCCAAAGTAACGGTTTGCAGAGTTATGATGAATCATTTCTGAGTTGTCGTATGATTCATCAAAATGTCAGGATCTTAAAAATGCCCACGCTATATTTAATTCCCATTAAAAAAAGGTTTTAGAAATAAGATTGAGATAATAATTATTATTATTAATAATAATAATAATCACATTGTTTTTCCAGAAAGAAGTTTGAGCTCCAGAGCTCTGCTTCAGCACCTAAATTGGGGGTTCTTTTTTAGTCTTGAAACACAACCCTGCTAAACTTTGTAAAAGCCTGGCCCAAAATCTGCAGCGACATTGCCCCCCCGCCGCTGGTCCCCTCTACCTAGGAAGTGGGGCTGTGAGCCCCTGCCTGAAGTCGGGGAAGGCTGCTTTTATCCAGACCTGGGTCAAGAAGCCGGACCTCATCCCTTCCCCAACATGGCACCAAAGGGAGACGACTTCATTCTGCCTGCTCCCTGGCACCTTCAAAACCTTCCTTTGTCTCCTCAGAAGGGTTCACAAAGAGCAAAGGCTCTTGTCTGGCCAGAGGACGGGAGACCCACAGCCGATGCCATTGCACGAGGCAGCACCGTCGACCCCCCAGCCCCGAGGGGGTTGGTGCTAAACCGAGGGTCTGGCGTCACAGCCCTTTGGGAGAAACCTTCAGAGGGTGCACCCAAGAGATTTTGCCTCTCCTCAGTTTTAGGAGGGACAAAACCTTTCCATGTTTTAACAGGACCAGACAAGAATAAATTGCGGTTGCAGTCTCCGAGGTGGGAAATGGATGCCATCTCGCACCACACCCAGTGGTACATTCTGGAGGAATTTGTAAGTGTTGTCTACAGGAGATCATTTCACCCAGAAATACCTCATCATTATAATTTATTTTGAAAAGAGAGGAGTCATTTGGTTTAAATACTTTCCCACCCCAGGAAATAACCAGCAAGTGGTCAAATAACTAAGGGAGTTCAGGTGTTTCAATATACTTCATCAAAGAACAGTCGAAATGTGAAGATACTTTCAGAAGGCAAAAGAGCATTACAGGATTAGCTGCTGTCAGTGGGAGATGCCTCTCTCAGTAGCATAACTTTTGCATAATTACATATTTCTTACCTAACCATTAAATGAATGCACTTGATGAGAAAATAAACCATGTAGCACATAATGATATAAAAGACCAACATAAAAACCTATGAAAAATGATGAACTTTGTCCAAACCTTGCACACAAGATTCATAGCAGCTCTTCTTTACAGTTAATAATTCATTACAGTTAATAATTTTCAAGAGCAATGTTTCATTTTAAATGCAGATTTTAACTTTTTGTCTAATACCTGGTACACAAACTCAGCTGAAAGGGAACAGTACTGTAGTATGATTATTTTTTTTTAAGTCTTCTTTCAAGTTTTAAACTGCTTCGGCAGAATATCTAGTTCAGGGAACAAAGAAGGAAAAGGAGTGGGGGTAGATGGGAAGGTAAATACCCCTCTGAGTCTGGCACATGTTGCCATTAAAGAAATCCAGCTGTACTATACAGAAAACAAAGTCCAGAAACCCTGTGCCTAAGACTTAATCTGAATTTTTTATTTGAGGCCTGCACAAGCCTACCGAGGGAGAAGAATTCCGTCTATGTAAGCCCTACAGTACACAGACAACGCTGGGTGGTCCATACATGCATGCACTTATGGATTTTGGAGCGTCCTGCTTTGCTTCCAGACCGGGGAGCAGCGACATTATCCCCAGAGAGGCTGCGGGAGCGGAGAGGGACCGTGACTCACACCAGCTCTCCTCCTCCTGGGCACTGGAGAACATCAGCCGCAGCTATTTACTGGGTGATGCTGTTGAGGGGATGCTGCTTCCTCTTCCTTTACTTGAGCAATCTCCAGCTACATATTAACTCTCACTTCTCTGCTGGTATGCTCCACAGACTTTAATTAGACTTTATTTGCCTTTATACTCAAAATACACAGGTCTGTTGAAGTAGGCAAAGGGGAAAAACACACTCTGGGTTTCGCCATACTGCACAGGGTGCTTTCAAACAAGCTTGGTTCCAAATCTCTCTCAGAGGGTGTACACACTGTAAGGATTAGTGCTGTGAAAAAGCTTCTAGGGATTTTTTTTAATTTTTTTTTTTAATGGCTACCATGCACGTTCTGAAAATTACGTTAAAGTGGTTTCATTGGTAGAATTATAATCCTGCCAGCTAACGCTAACTGTGGTTTATGAACCTCTGTGGGGTTTCTGAACCAGGCTCATCATACACTTAGTGAAATACATTCAGGAATTTAAAAACAAGATGCTGCAGAATGAGGACAGGCATATCTTACCTCAGCAGAGTTGGCTGAATTCTGGACACCAGCAAATCCATGTCCTCCAGCTGAATCAAAAACCTATTCAAAATATTACAGAAAAATAAATAGGTTAAACAAATAAAACCCTTTATTTCTTACCTGTATTTGGTAAATTCTTTGAAAAAAATAAAAATGAAAACTAAACTTATGAATATATATCAACCTGCTAAACCCCAGGGATCTTTTTATACCTTTTTATTGCTTTATTCTGACTAGAAGTAGTATTAAAGAAATAGAAATCTCCCTCTATAAAGAAAATTTAAGCAGATTTTCTCTTTCAGCCTACATGCACACATACATTGAAATACATATAAAAGCATTCATGTCCTTGTTCTCTCCTATCTACTGTTTAGCAATAAGATTAAAGTCTTTTACCTTCAAATCATGCACTACACTGGAAGTTATAGTTTCACCCTTCAGGATACTGTTAGGTACAGCTACAAATCTCAATGATTTAAAAGAACTATTTCAAATCATTGTTGCTGCTTTCTAATACTTGTTAACCCTACAGTTTTTCATCTCTTCTACCTAAGCAGTTAGCTTGACACTATCAATGGCAACATTTAGCTTAGCTTTAAAGGCATACTTGACCCAAACCTCACACTATTAAGTAACAAAAATAGCTGACTACTGGATCTGCTTTGGAAATGATGAAAGCAGAAACTGAGACTTACGTTCCCCATCTGTTTTGAAAGGTTAACTAGTATCTCACAAAAGTGTTAGGCTTATTAATGAAATTTTTAAAAGTCCAATAAATAGCTATGGATACAATCAGATATTTTGGTGATTAGGGTTATATAAACACACAGATAGTTCTATACAGTTTATACACGATGTTGAGATTTGCAGGCAATAACATTACCCTCACAAAGTGCAAATATAAATAGCATTTTTTTTAACTCCTTCTGCAGTCAACAAATCAGGACAATATCAAACTTACATCTAAGCCTTTTTTGTTTAGGTTTTTCTTTTTTTCTTTTTCTTTTCTTTTTTTTTTGTACTAGCAAAAGCCTTTCAGATAAGCCAAGACAACAACAAACTCTCTTAAACTTTCATATGAAATCCAGTTTCTGCCAATGCAAATAAAGGGCACCACTTCTGAACTTCCTCTTCCTTGTCTCACCCACAGATGTAATCAAAGTATTTTATTGTTTATCATTTCTCAAAACAGTTTATCATTTAGACACAAGAAAGCAGATAAGCATTTAAGAAACTGAGGATAATGTGAGCCTAGACATCCCCCATCTGCTACAGTGCAGTTTTATTAACTGATTTGTAAAAGACTGAGCCACTTCATTAGTGTTTACGAAAGCCTCCCAGCATAGAAACTCTGAACCTTTTTTTTATTAATACCATAAAATTAAACTTAAGATAAAATTTAAAACTTCTCTGACACAATGATGTTCAAGAATGTACCATCTAGTTTTGAAGCTAGGGTATGGCAGATTAAAACATACAAGCTCCAGTCATACGAACTTTAATTAAATCCAAGAAAGCAAAACATTTTTAACCTATTGTTTGACACAGACATCACAGCACAATGAGCAGAGAAGCGAGCTCCACTTCTCTGCTTAACCCAATTTCCCAGTGGGCTGAAAGAGATGACAAGAAAGGCAGCCTCAGGCATATTCTGATTTTGATATACAATTACGTGCATACACACAAGTCTGAGCAAGGATGTGGCTCCCTTTTCAGCCACCTTCTAGGTTCATGGGTCAGTTTTCAAGCCATGCCCTTAAAAATTCCTCACTTATATGGGTATGAGTCATAGGCCCATGTTATTCCTATGCAACACTCAGCATTTACATTTCCTCAATTTTATTGTAGGATGTTTAATAAAAATTTTAAAAAAATAAAAAATAAATAAAAATATTTAATAAAAAATAAAAATAAAAAAAATAAAGAACCTCATCTCGTGGATCAAAATGAACACTTTTTTGGGCCAGCTGGTTGCAAGATTTGGAATAAGGAGGGTGAGAATGCACCAGGGGCACCTCTGCCTGCGCCAGGGCTCCCTCCTCTGCGCTCAGAAAAGTGCTGGGAGGGCAGCAGGAGTCTCCTCTCCTTGCCATGGATATAAGATTCCCCATCCCTGAGTTCTGCAGAATCCCCTTCACGGGCTATAAAGCATATAGGAGGACGTATTACCCAGTTAAGACAGTGCGAGGTACCAGCTCCTCTGGAAACAGAGCTAAGGGGCATAAAATGCCTTCCCTCAGATCTCTTATTAATAAAGAAATAGAGGCACAGGACTCACAGACCAGCCTCACCTGCTGGGAAACACAGCGGAAATTATGTGAAAAGGATGACCCAGAGAAAATTTCTCCTTCAGTTCCCTCCTTCATAAGACAGACTTGAGTTTTATTCTTACTCAATTTCACCATGTAAACACAACTCTAAGGCATAGCAGTCACTCCAAGAAGCTTCATCCCAGAGTAACAGATAGATAAATATTTACCTACTAAAAATACAAACCTCTAGACCAGAAAATCCTGACATGTTATTTTGCAACATTGAATTTGTTGCATCAGCTCTGGGACTATTGCAGTATGCGTACAGATAGGCTTGTTTAAATATTCCACAAGCAGATTACCAGACGTGCAAGAACAGCCAATTTTCAAGCACTGATCATAGATCTTTGACTAATAAAATCAAAATGCAAAGGGCCAGGGAACAATAGGAACAAAGTCACCTAATGAACAATGCACAAAATACCGCTTTGCAGGAGAAACAGCAGACATGGCAAAGGCTAGTGAAAATAGTAATGTTCTGAGCGTGGCACGCCTCTACGCCTTCTGCCTCACCATCAAGGAATTGTCTCTGCTGTTGTTTACTTTTTTTTTCAGGGAGAAGGCAGCAAACTTTTGTTTCACGTGTAACTCTGTTTTTATTGAGAAAATACGAATTCCTGAAGCGTGGGGTTTACACTAAATGCCTGCATGGGCCATTAGTTTCACAAAGAGAAAAAGACCCCGTGAGATGCTGTAGTTTCATTAGCAAGGCAGCCCTTCGGGGCGTGCATCAGCACAGCCCCTCTCCTGGGGGCCAGCCTGCCCCAGCACATCAAACCTGGGCCAAGCCTTCAGCTGGTGTAACCTGGCACAGCTTTATCAGTCAGTTCTCTACACCGACAGCTGGCCTCCTGCATAACAGCAGTCTTCTGTTGGCTAAAATGTACTTCCAAGCAGCGCGTGTTGCTTTGAGAGGCCGTGCCAAAGACGGCTGTCTTTGCAGCAGTCTCTCCTCTTTTTCCCTTGAAACTCACCTGTGTTAGTCTATCTTAAATTGCAATAGTACTTCAGAGTCCCAGGCATAAGCCAGCACAGACTGTGTTAAGGACTGTGCATACAGGCTATCTCCAAAGAAACCCCACTTCCAAACAGTTTGCAATGTGCCAGAAGATGAGTTTTGTCACAAATTCAAACTTGATGGTCTTGCGCTGCTGGTAATAAACTAACGCACTGGGTCAAAACCTCTCATTTACCAATCTTATTTATCCCAAAGAAACCCAGAATTAGATATATATCCTTCACAAGTGATGCTCCCATTGCAAGTCTGCCATGTCTACTGAAATTGTGAACACAGGTTTGAGGGACAGATGTCTCCTATCCCGTGCACCAACAGCACCTTGCAGGATGAGCCGCAGCAGAAACAAGCCATTCTATGCTATCCCCAGCAATTAAGGTCTACCTGAGTTATGGAAGGTCGCTTTTCTTTTCCTTTTCTTGCCAACGTGTCCAGTCCTTTCAGCGAAGAAAATAAACCCTTCTTATTTCGGACCCTTTGTGACAGAGATAGGGTACGTTTCCTGAGAGCAGCTTCATCCCTGGAGCAGACCTATTTAAACACAGAGACAGGCCTTCCTATATCACTTTCATAACAGCAAAATACTGACAGTTATTTCAACCTGAGGCATCAAACGAGAGTTACTTCAGTTCACCTCAATGTAATATGCCAAGGTGCAAGGACAATGTTTCAAACTTTCAGCGGTGATGCTTGTTTTGGTATTCCTATGGCGTGATCGTGTAATTTTTTTGTCATGGAGCAAAATTAGAAGGTCATAGGAAGGGAAGAACTGAGAAAATATTGCTCTGTACAACAAAAGAAGTTAATGAAAAAGCTCTGAAGAAGAATGATAACCTATCATTCAGATATGAAATTGGTAGAGGAAGAAAGACTCTCAAAATTGCCAAACATAGGAGATAAACGTGCTATGGCATTGAGTTATTAACAAGCAATGACACAAACCATGCAGATAAAAACAGTGGCAGAGAGAAACACATTCCCTGATAGGACTTTCAGAACTACTATTCAGACTGACTTCTCACACAGCAAACGTGGTCCACACCTCTCTGCCAAGATCAGCCTCACAGCCCTGCCAAGATTAAAAAGCAGAGGCGAACCTGCTACCGCCGTACTTCCCTTGAAGCCGACAGGGTGACAACAGCTTACAGCAGCTGAGGATCTCCCTCATTCCCTTTGCAAACACAGCCCACAGTTCTTAAAAAGTGACATAATTTTGGATTGTCTCTAGTTTTAGCCTGTTCTGAAAATACCTCCTCTTCAGGAGGGTACCAAACTGTTTCTGAAAAATGGAGCCATCTAGGACATCCAAAAAAGATCAGCTCAGCCCAGAGGCACCTTAACCACTTTTGGAAATTTCAGTATTAGGGTCTTTTCACTCTAAGTGACATAGCTCCTATACAGGTTAAACTCTTAATTCAGTGGAGGTGAAATAGCAGTGACAAAATTTCAACACAATGACTCATTTACACCTGAAGAATATTTTGGTTTGTTTCTTTTTTTAGGTGTAGGTCAGAAGTACCCAATTCTGGAGTCCTCAGGGGCCAAAAATGTCATGGCTATATCCTCACGGTTTCAAAGTATATCTCTAGAAGAAAATTTATTTGCAGTCAAGGAACAGGCAGAAAGGGTGAGAAGGGAACGGGGCTGTCTGAGCAATGCATGTGGGTGCAGCCATGTATTATCCCAGTACAATTCCACATCCAAGTACAACATTAATGATGGCTTTGTGTAACGTACCCATGAAAAGTGCATTCAGACTTACCAGTGCATGGAAGGATGAGACGGAAAAAATGCCGAGCCGCCCCAGTGCCAATTTTGAAGGACGACTGGCAGCAGCCAAAAGGCTCTTCGGGTTTGGGAGCTCCCCACCTTGCAAACTGGCTAGGTAACATCGCATTCGGAAAAGGTCCATGTTAAATTTTTCCAGGTTCTGTTCCCATTGCTGGATCTGTTTAGATATAAAAAGGGACAATTAAAAGGGGAAAAATGTCTTTGTGGGCCGCACTGAAAATTTGAGCTCTTCCCCAAACCCATAGTAAATTACTTTCATCTGGTAGTATATGGATTAGATTAGTTATTCCCTGCCAAAACACATTCAGTCATATTGTGTTACATCAACCCAAAAGATGGCTTGAAATAAAACAAAGCTGGTGGTCTTAAATGCATACTGACAAGATGAACATACCATGAACTTCAAGTAGTTTGATAGCCACAAAAGCAGTTACATAAAAACACAACCCTGTGGTTCACAAAGACTTTTTTTTTTCCTTCTCTCTCTCCTTTTTGGAGATTAGGTTTGTTTTGTTCATTTTTATGAGCTTAGATTGTATAGCTGGCTGGCTGAAAGCAAAGCAGCATAGCTACGCTAATGCACTGCGCAAAGTGAAGTAGCTACACTGATAGGTCCTGCTCATTCTTTACTATTGTCCTACGGCCTCGCTATCTGTAAACAGTATTGGCAACACAGGCATGTGCGGTTCTTTGTCTGACTAATAGGTTCAGACATGCTTACGCTCAAACTGCAAAATGAGCTATATATGCCCAACAGAAACCACTGGACCCAAAGCAAGACTGTATACATACCCTTCATGCAATTTTTAAACATATCTAACACAGGTACATGCAGATGTAACAGATGGCTTAATCCAGTTTCAATGTAAAAATAGGAAAGTGAAGAGACTCAAATATTTACTAGACAAATAAAGTTCTGAATCAAGGCTCAGATGACAGATTTTAAGTATTTGTGTAGATACACACACATCTACACAAACACATATTCTTATGCACTGCACAAAAGTCAAATTTAGCTTTTCATTTCCCTAACTCACAGATTGGTAGTTGCAGCTAAAATCTGCCCCACAGTGTACAATATACATTCACAGCAATAAATAGTACAAATAAAAAGGCAGCTGTGTTTAATAGAGCAGGCACATTCACACATGGGAAGGCAGAAAGGCATGTCCATTAGGTTAATGTACACCAAGTTCATGTACTGAAGATTGTTAAAATCCCCTGACAATGCTGATCTTCCAATATCAGCTCCAATCATTGCATGTTGGTTATTCAACAGGTGGTTTAGGGTTGCGGAGAAAGTTCATCACATTTTCTCTAATGTGCATTGACCTCATACCTTTCACTGGCACGCCCTGCCTGTCCCTGTGCTCACGGGACATTATCACCTTACAATGAGATTAGCCAAGGTTGGGACAAGCACCTTTGTGACTTAGAAAACAAGCTGATAAATATAATAAAAATCTCAGGTGAACTATGACCTGCAGGCTCATCTAGAAGCAAAATCAGTTCAGCTTCCTTATAACACTGCCAAATATTACAAGAACTAAACAAGTATCTTGCCTCTTGCTTTCAACAATGAAGAAATGAGCAATGAAAGGGCCAAAAAGGCCCCGTTAACAAAATGGTGCTAAGGCTTGTACTACAACTGATAGAGACCTTACCTAGTCTGGCTTCCTTACACGTGCACTCACAAACTGTGGCAACAGTTATGGCTATACTTTGGGATGTAAGAGGTAACCTTATTTGGCAGGTAGGGTGAAGAAAGGAAAGACAATATACTATTTTGTATATCTGCAAATGAAAAATTATAATTTGCAGTATACTAAAAAAGAAAAAAATCTTTCAAGGAATGACTATTAATAGCAAAAGATAGAATTTAGAAGAGGTTATCATGAGAGCACTTCCCAAAAGTCGAGAGAAGAAGGACAGACATACACATAACGAAGATGCCTCATGTAATCTCTCACCACAGACATACAAAACATGCATCCTTTGTGCCCCAGAAAGAATAATCATTTTTTCTTGGGTTTATTTGATCATTGCCCTTTATTTTGCTTTCTTTGTGCTCTCGGACACTCCTCACAGAGCATTTTTCTGCTTGCCAGTACTTTACGCATGGTACAACTCCAATAGGAGGTTTTGTGGCGAGCTCTTTCTCTGTGTCAACACCCAACCAGAATGAAAACATGGTTGTCAGCTTTTCACAAAGCCAAAAGCTACAAGCTCAGGTGAAGTCTTTCGCTTTGGGATGACACCTCCATGGGTACAGAGCCAAGCCAACTTTGAATAGCTTGGGAACAGAGCAAGGCTTGTTCTGGGCACTGCTCTAGTGGAGCATCCTGTCCCCACTGAGCACGAGCTGAACACAGGCATCCTTGTGTTTCTGAGGCTTTCTTCAAAATCCCCATTAAATATTTGTACTAAGTTGTATTTTAAAATAAGGGTAATCTAAGAAGGGGGAGTGGGGTACAACATGAGGACATTCTACATAAATAATTAAATTATGGTGTTTATCAGTCATGCAGGATGCTAGCTAATCAGCTCCAAAAGCATTCGTAATCATGATGTTACTTTTAATGGCATTAGCAAAAGCTGTAGGCAGGGAATTTCTGGGATTGTCTTCTAGTCTTATCAAAACCAGGGATGTCTGGAACCAATTGGAGACCACGAACTAATACCAGCTGCTATTTGTCTAAGCCCTTTAAACTATGATAATTCCTCCTAAAGATTTATATTCTTGAAGACTAAATGGGGGAAGCACACAAATAAAAAAGCAACAACTTCAAAGCACAGTATGACCTGGTCCATGAAGTTAATTTACAGCCTGCAGACGAGCTGCTGCGATCCTTATTCTGCTATTGTGCAAGGCAAAACTCTGTCCCACGTGGGAGGACTGCCCGGAAGACAGCTCAGGGACTTAACTTCTTCATGCACAGACAAAACGGCCCTTTGAAATCTGCTCAAAAGCAAACAGGAAAAAGTGGATGCACCAGACAGCCGCGAGAGCAGGAATGGGTGACAAAGGCTAACAGCAGCATGAAGCGAGTCTGCAAAGAGATAAGAGGTACAGCCCGACGTGAGGCACGCCGAAACACGTGAGCACATGTGAGCACACGTGAAACACTCCCCGCGTGCCCTCCTCAGCTGTTGTGCTTGCCTGCACCGCCAGCTACAGCACCTGGGGCCTCCAAAACCGTCCTTTCTCAGTCACTGCTTCAAAACCTCCATGTCAATTTCTCGGAAAAGCCTTTAATGCTTTTCCTAGAGGAAAGGATGGATGTCATTCTCGGTACAGGCAAATGTTAGGCAAGAATTTCTGGGTTTAGTGGCAGCAGGAGAGAGCCTGGGAGAAAGGCAAGGAGGGGCCACCCAAATAAATTTATTCAGTCTAGCATGATCCCTGTAATGTAGAGAGAAAGAGGAGGCTGTGGCAGAGAGATAGAAAGCAGTAAAATGTGGTAAGCCTTAAGAATTAGGGCCATGAATTAATTAGCCTGGGCCACCAGGAGAACTCATGCAAGGGAGCCTGGTGCAGGGACAAGACACTAATTACATGGGGAGTGCTAAGTGAGGGGACGAGCTTTTGCATCAGAGACTTAGTTCAGGAATGAGTTTTTAAGAGTAATGATAATTTTCAGAACATAAATAGCCAATCCTCCTCCACACTAGTGAAGCATCTATTCAGACACTAAGAAACAACTGTAAATTAATTGCATTTTAAATCACACAAGCAGATGAGCTAAAGGAAGATACTTGAAAGCAGGTCTCTCTTAATTCAATAACCCTGCTAAGTTTTCTATAGGTAACTCTAAAGTGGTAGCTTGGAAAAGGCAAGGGGTAAATACATTCAGACCAGACAATAGAGACCAGTGGTTTCCAGCAGGTGACATGGGGACCCATAGTTCCTACATGCTATACAGTTCTCTCTGCCGGTGACATTTCTAGTGGCACCTTCACCCCCACTCGAACATGCTTAGGGTTTGCAGACTGTAAAAGGGAGGGCCCCGACAGTCCCAGCGAAGGCAGTGCCAACAGTGTGGCTCAGGGATGGTCCTGGGCTCCTCACCCTTCTTACACCACAGAGCATACAGCATCTTTTGGGGGGCTGGGGAAGGACCGTCTCATTTTCAAATACCTGTTCTGTAGAAAGTAAGAAGAGTTCAGTGTAATAAAACGCAAACCAGTACATGAATGGTAGAAAGCAGTGCCAGAAATGACACAGTTATCAACCTGAGGTAGCAATACTTCAAGGACCCAGAGGAAGGATGGAAGAAACTTCCTGGACAGCTCACCTGATAACAAAATACCAGTTTCCCACTTGGCACTTATTTAAGGCAGCGCAAAAGAAAAGATGCACAGGGAGGAGGACCTTCTCTCAGTGCTTAAGCCTTTAAAACTGATTGGATTTAGTGATAGTTCTTATACCACATAGAAACATGAGCTACTCACTGACACAATTCACTATCTATAGCAGTAAAAAATTCAGAATTTTCCCCTACGCAACATCTTCTTCCCAGATGGAAAGTGTCTCTGCAAGCTGATGTAGGGAACTTTATGGATTTAAAAGAAACTTCTGCTGCTGTTTCATATGAACAGCTTTTCAACCACATTACAAACACCACCAAACTCTTCGCATTCCAGTCCCTGGTTCTCAGACACAATTCATATTGTACCCATCTGGATAAATGAGTCACTTGGTTTCTGGGGAGAAGGAAAAGGTTTCTATTGTCATTTTTCCTAAAGAGAACTCGAAGAAGAAAAAACATCACTCTCCCAGAAATTCCATTACTATAAAGGACACTACAGAGACACCGTCATAACTTTTAGCTCAAAGAAATAAAAACGGGTACATAATAGAGTACAACAAAAATTATGTGCAATTAGCAATACCCTTCATTCTTCATTCTGCCTAGTGACTTAAAAAACGGTTAAGAAAACTTCCTGAAATAACATGAAAATAGGAGGTTTTTTTACAATAAATGCCATCTTTCTGCTTGTTTCGGAAGGATAGAATTTTCATCATTTCTCACCAAAACAGACAGAGGAAATCTTATTCCCAATACCACTGATAGCACAAAAGTGCACCCACATGTACCCAATTTACATTCTTGTCAATAATCTGATAGAAATTTGCAGTACAACGTGTATGTCTATAGCTAGGGATGTAATTAAGAAAGCCACTGAATCTCATTATCCAGCTCTCCTTCCCCAAAACCCAGAAGACCAGCCCTTTCTGCACATGCTCCCCCACCAGCTTCATCGTATGAGACAGTGTTATGTAACTCCACATTGAGTAATAGGTTATTAATTTTTCATTATTTTATACTAAATCTTTGTGAAACAAAGATAGAAAATTCACCCATCTGCAAAACTGTAATTACAGCGGTGAGGAGAATGGACATGACCTTCCCTAACTTTCTGGCTGCCTACTCACTTCATTCCTTAGTGACAGCCTACTACTATTAAAGAGAAGGATTTTGCTAATGATGTAGGGAGGGACCATCCTACACTGGAGAGTGGCACCTGAAAAGAAATAGTGCTGAACCGCTCAGAAAGCAGAGCTCTGCTCTAGCCAGTTCAAAGATCACCCAAACTGAAGACCTGTTCTAACAAGTTTAGATAATGTTTTTTAGTTTAGGAGGGTATGGAAGAAAAAAAAATAATGGGTTCATTGCAATTCAAGTTTAATTTCTATGTGGCAAAACTGGCAAGTGTTAGCGAAGTTCCCTAAAAAGATTCTCTTGGAGTGTTGTTATTGTGAATTTTCATCTGAATGTCAGACAATGTTTCATCAGATGCTTTATAGAAAATTAAGACATGAAATCTGAGCTTTGGGGAGCCTGAAGAATAAAATTCCCAAAACTATGCCAACCATCTTCCTATAAATGTGAGAGAAAAGGGAAAGAGTCAGATAACTTCAGTACTTTTTTTTGTTTAAAATATATGGTCTGTGTAGAAAGCCAAAGACCACTACAGAGAAGAAAGAAAGGTACTAATGGATTTAATGACTACCACCTTACTGATCCCCTTATTTTTTTATGGCAACGAACTACTTTTAGTTGGAGGACACATATGAAAACATCCATAAAAACTACCTCCAAGCATGTTCTTCTCATTAATGCCTCATCATTTCAGTGCCTGCAAGTAAATACCTATGTTCATAACCCATCTGATCAGTAAGTTAAGTATCATATGCACAGAAAACATGAATCACATCAGAAACCTCTGAATAAGTTGGAAAACATGATTATACCGACATATTAAAATTTGAAGAGAAAAACCCAGAATTCTGTCAAGTAACTATTATTCATATTATTGGTCTAAAATGAGACAACAGAATAGACATATATACCAAGTACATAAAGAAGTACAACCAGAGCTGCGGTGCCTTCACTGTGAGGTAGATTTTCCATCCCATTAAAACCACTTCTACAGGCACAGACAGCCCCACTTTTGACTTAATGTGCAACATTTTGTTAAAAGAGCTCTAAATAAATGCTAATAATCCTTTTCACTAACTTCATTAGCAGTTAGACAGGGCTCCATAATCATAGCAAACACTGTGATTTCTCCAGCAGGTTAAACAGCTAGGAAAACTAAAATGTTTTTAAAGACGGGCTTTGAAATTCGTTTCTGCGCCAGGGGATTTTCAAAGTTGCTACCTTTCATCCTAATTCTCTTCAGGGGAGAAGTTACACCCTGGGGGAATACCACCACCCACAACATATTTATTGCATATAGTAATAAAAACACACGTGGCTATAGGTAGTACGTGCAGGCTTGGGATTTCCAGTCATGCCATCAGTGCCCTACTGGGACTGGCTGCTGTATGTACACTGCTCTCGCAGATGCTTCATTGATCTCTTCTAAACTGCCCAAGGATACCAATAGCTATGTGAAGGGCTCCCATTTTCTCTTAAACAGTTACTAAGTCTATCATTATTATTGGACCAGTAAACCTAGATAGAGAGAATCCCTGATCTAGGCCACAAGGCTGAAGACATTTCTCAACCAGTTTGACAGCATCAAGTCTCTAAAACAATCATTTATCTAGAAAACCAACATTTTCCTTATTTTTTTGCTTGCACTTCTGTTTAGCACTAGCTTTATCAATTGCTAGCCTGCAAATCCACCAAATTTAAAAGATAGTATCAAGATGAGCTTCTCCAGTCCATTTGCTGGACACCAAAAAGAAACATGTATGTACATTAAAATACCTATAGCAATTTTAGAAGTCCAAGTTTCCTTACTGCAACTGCCTTTCAGGTGATGGTAACTGCGAAAGAAGTAAAGGTTTTCTTTGCTTGTAAAGCCCTGTGAATTACTGAGTCTTCAGCAGAGAAGTACTGGTTTTAAATCAATACAGATGTGAAAGAAAATAGAAAGTTGAGGTAGGGTGGTTGCTTTTTAGAGGAAGAGGAAGGAAAAGGAGAAAGGATACAGAAATCACAGTTTCCAAGATAATTCCCCAGCGGAAGTAAATTAAGACTGTGCCTCATCTTTCTACATAAAAAATCACCGTGGTCCTTCTGAAGTCAATCACAATATTTCCGCTGACTTCCCAAAATGTATCACCAGTGAAGTTTTCCAGCACTGAGTGTAGGGCATGTTTATAAACTCCAGTATTGACAACACAATATACTTCAGCATGGACAATCATAACTGCCACATGATTGAAAACACCAGATTTACACAAAACCAAACCCAGAATTTATATTCCTCTTGTTACTCAAAGTGGGCAAAAGACAACTAAACCACCACAGTTACTAAACAACTAAGCTACATACATGCAAACTTTTCCCTCAGGAATAACGTTTTTCAAAATTGTTAGCTTCCTAAGTATAGTAAGAATTCTCAGTTACTAATTACATCAAGATTTATTTTTTTTCCTTTGCAAAAGCCAATCTCCGAGACATCAAATCAAAAGATTAGGAAACCCAGTTATTGACTGACTCTTGTCTGAAGTGACTTTGCCAGCAAACCTTCAGCAATTGTAAGGAAATGTTTTACAGAGATCAAAGGGATCAAGACTGGAGAAAAGGCTCATTATAAATTTATTGTTTGCTAACTAGCAGATGTTTGCACATGATCCATCTCACTCCTTGTCTCACTGGTTTACCCTCATTCAATGTTTTGAGACATTCATAGGCAGAACATTAACAGGAATAAATCTTCTGCAGCCCTAATGATGGATTTCAGTTCTAGCACAACACAGGCAGCTTCTTGCAGGGACTGAGCTGGAAAACAAAGGCAGTTGTTCAGGGACAGAACATCTAATCAGCAGATATTAAGAGAGCATCGTCAACACTCTTCAGCTGACTCTAAATAAACTACTAGCATCAGTATCTAATCGGGGGGGGGGGGGTGGTATAAATTAAGTTAATATACATCATGATTTTTCCTCAGTGCGTCACTTGTTTCAAGCACTAGACATCTCTAGAAATCTGTATATTCTTCTAAGTCTCAAAACCTACTGCAATAAAAGGATGCTTAACGTTCTTCCTGCTCCATTCACCTCACTAGGCTCTGGACCATGACATATAGTGACCTGGAAATAAATTATGAACACCTGAGCACTCAAAGGGCTTATGAACATCTGCACCACAAATCCCTACACAAACCTGCATACTTTTTGAACTCTGCTCATATAGCTTCAGCCTGAAGTGTGCTACAAGAGCTTGACAGTGTAGTCAGCACCAGTCAGTTTGCCCTTCAAGTTCAAACCAGTATAGTAAGAATTTAAAATATTATAAGCATCAAGTTCCTGAAACTAAAAGTGTTCCACTAACCAAAGAAATATAATTATTCTGTATTGGATCAAAGGAAATAAACTTTGGTTGCTACTCAAGAGGCCATAATGTGCAGCCTAAAGTAATGACAGAGCAACAGCTACTCTGACTGGAAGGGCAGGTAGAGATGGGCTTTTAAATACCAGTCAACGAATTCAGATTATCAGATGTCTTCTGTTAATGGCCTATTAAAATAAAAGATTCGGCAACCTCAGTCCACAGACCTATTAGGCTAAGCTACTAGACGAGTTTAGTATATAAGAGGCCCTGGGTAGTGAGGTCTTTGCCTGAACACTTAGCATGTCTAATTAAAGCATCTTTTGCCAGTTGCTGCCTGCAAAACTGGGGACATGGGCAAGATCTCAACACGCCAAAATGTACTTCCATAAGGTTATCACTGGAGTAATTCCCGGTTCACATGCTAGAAGCAAGAGCAGAGTAAGGCTAGAAGTGAGAGCAGAGCCTAGGCACCACCGTACAGATAGGGTGAGCATTTTTAGTGAGGAACAGTTCTAGCTACTCATCAACCTGCCCTGACTTTTTGTCTTAGGCAGGGCTTGGCTAAAATCCCCAGGTACATACACACCATGAACACTAAATCCTGGGGCAGTTATTCCGGATTTTGTTTTAAAACAAATCTCTGTGGTGAATCTTCCTCAGCGCTAAACTGTTGCTTTAGCCAAGGTTCAGGCATTCCTACCACCATAATATGAAAACATGAATGATCAGAATAACACATCAGGCGTTCAGAAGCCATACTCAGATTTGCAGGGGGAGGCAATTGATGACTCAGCTCATTTCTTGCTGCAATGAAATAAAATTTGCCTAGATACAAGTTTGGATGCAAACCTTTTGTCTGCTCCAGCCAACATGTTGCCTTTAGCATGTTAGCTCTCTCAAGCTAAGCAGCAATGGGCCTGGGCTTATGCTGAGATAAAAATTTCAGCATGCAACCAGAGAGTGTTACAAGAAGTGCTGTCAGTGACTAAGTGTCCCCCTTTTCTTTGAATTGATACTGGTATAATGCTCCAGTGGTACTCACAGCAGTGCTTTTTCACCTAGGATGGAAAACTCCAGTCTTGACTTCTTGTTCTCATTTAGACTCCTACGGGGCTTTTTAAGAAGCCTAGTGGATCCTGGCCTTCTAGTCATGGCTAAATTTCAAGTGAAGCACATGGTTTTGTTTGCCTCAGTCCTTCCTCCAATTTTATTTGCATAACGTACTCTTCATATCCTCCCTTAAGGTGCAGAACAGTATTGCTAAGTACCTATTCTTAAATCTCTACTGCAATTCAATAATAAACTAAATTATTCCCAGAACATACTGTATATTCTGTGATATGCCATGTAACAGCTAGATATTATTAACAGCTAAGTATATCATAAACCAGTGAAAATTAATTACATTTTTCCAGAAGAGACAAGAAATAGCTTTGTGCTCATAAAACAGATCGGTCTGATCCTCAGCTTTGAGGAGCCCACCTCCCGCGCTGCTCTGGATTGCTGTAGAAACCTGGAAATAATTACAACTACCATGCCAGCTCTCCCCAAGACAATTACGCTCAGGCCTAGAAAGCACAGACTGTCAGAGCCCAAAGCAAGAAATAACGATAAATATTCTCCTGTAAAAATATTGTTTCCAGTACCTGATTCTCTATGGCCTTCCTGTTTTTTGGATCACTAACAATTGAGAGCTGCAACTCTGCCATCTTTTTCATCTTGCCATCCATGTCAATCTTCTGGAAGAGACTCTTAGTTTGATTTTTCAGCAGCCTAACAGTGTCCTCTTTCCCAAGCTTCTTCGCAAAGAGGGAAGCACAGGCTGAATGTATGGCAGTAACCCAGTTTTCCAGATCCGTCTGGCTTGTCGCCTGTGAAACAAATCAATGGCGCAACATTATGAGCAGACAAGGGGGGGGGAAATTAGCAGCTCTAGGACATGAAGTGCTTGATGGGTTCACTGTGATCTTAGGCCCTTTATCTTAAAATGAGTGAAATAAGGTTTTGTCTTCAAAACTGTACAAATAAAGGAAGTGTGAGCTTTTCCTGCACTCCATCATGACTTGCCTGCAACCTTCAGCTTCTGCTTCTTAGACCTGCAAGTTCTGAGAGCTCCAGGAGCACAACAGAGCCCCATGAGAGTTGGGAAAGATGTGACTTGCATTCTTCATCCCTCCAATTAACTAAGGTAAAACCCAACAGGTTTCAAAGATAAATCTCCTCTTCTGCAGGTAACAGGGCAACAGAGGTTTTACATGCAAGGTCTGAGGAGAGATGTTTCCTTACTTAAAAATGCCAAGTTAGTGGAGAGAGGACAGCAAGGTAAAGAGAATACATCTGCAAAGTGTCTCTGGAGATATTTACAAGTGCGCCTATGAATCAACATGTTTCTATGCAGGCAGTTCCAAATAATACTGTTCTTTATTAACATTTCCAGTGGTGCAGTTAAGCAGCCAAGATCTTTAGATTATTTTTAGCCTTCTGTTTTGAACATCTTGCTCAAGCAAACTTTCTTTGAGACCAGCAGATTCAGGGTTGAGCACACCATTCTGTAAGTGTGGAATGCTAATAGATGTGAAAAAAACTGATAATAAAGCTGATTTTCTAGAAGCTTGTAACAACCAGGCACCAAAAGTGTCTTGCAGATTTGTGATTTTTGTTGTTCTTATTTCTGCAGCATAATTGACTGAGCCAACTGGTGTAATATCATATACTTGAAGTCATATCACACACTTAAATCAATATTATAATAGTATAGTGTAATGGTGTAATTATGCTATTATTTTTATGTCAAGTATGATGTGTGTGTGTGCATGCGTATATACAATCATATACACATGCATGTGCATACTCACAAACACATTCGAAGATGGAAACAACCACAAAGTTACATATGCATACTGTTACCTGAAATAGGTAGACATCTCCAAAAGAATTGCTGAGACAGAACACGTTTTCTTTCTTGGGATGTTCTGGAACAGACTGAACTATACTGTCTTCTGCAAAAAGGGCATATCGAGGCAAACTGCTCTGTTCCATTGAGTTTCTTCCATAGGTCTCGTAAAACAGCAGAGTACAACCTTTGCAGTTCAGAGGGACAAAAAAACATAAGGAGAAGGTAAGTTCTGGATCTCCCATTTGAGTTCTCTTCTATTAATGCTTTTGTGAATTAAGACACCCTTCAGTGACAGGGAACATCAGTTCTGCCCCTCTTTTGAAATAGAGAAAAAAAGTAAGATCTTCTAAACTGGAAAGTAGGCAAAGTTAATGATGAATTTGTCAATGAAAATTTGGAACAGACTTCTAATAGGGACACAACAAATATCGATGGAATTAAAAAATAAAACAGGATACCTCAACATGGAAGCACTCAAGGTCAAATTGGATGGGGTTTGAGTAACCTGATCTAATGAAAGATGCCCCTGCCCATGGCAGGGGGGTTGGACTAGATGATCTTTAAAGGTCCTTTCTGACCCAAACCATTCTGTGATTCTATGAATAAACTCAGCCTCTTAAAAAGTCAAAGAATGTAGAAAAGATTAATTCTTGCTTAGCTAAATCAGCTTTTGTATTTCTTTATTAAATTGAACCAACTATTTCAGAACGGCCACCTAAGAAATCTTTGTATTTGTTGAAAAGATTTGCAGAAACTTTTGTCTTCGAACAACATGCTTGGTGAATAAACTTCTCAAATATAAACTGGATTTCCTTGAACCTACCTCCAAATTGGAGACTAAGACAATTCTGAATAATTTAATACAGTTTAAAGGGGCTGAATTTGAGCATATCCAGTCTTGTAGATAGTGTAGCATCTAAGGTATGAAACCTGCATCCAGGAAACAAACTTCATCCTTGACAATGACAATCCTGAGTGTAACAGGAGGAATTACTTCTGGAGGACAGCAGAGGGGACTTGATCCCAGTCCCCAGCAGTATGACTACATTGCCATGTTGCCTTTGGCAGTGAAGCTGGCTCAAGAAGGGCCTGTCCCCTCCATCCCCACCAGCCTTTCATTCCTGCCCCATGCTATATAATCCACCATCCTCTGAGATGCACCCATTTGCCTGTTCAAGGGGTCACAGACTGAAGTGCATTACTAAAATAATCTAGTTATAAACTAGATTTCTCAAGAATTTCTTGGGCTAGTTGTGCATTCAGAGAAAACAAGTAAATAAACCTCACTTTCACCCCGGGAAACGGCTGTTTAATAACAGAGCGTTTGGTGCTTTTTTTAATTCACAAGATAAATTAATACTATACTTACTATGGCTGAATGTGTGACCTGGAAGAACTAAGACCAGATACTATAACCACATTTTGAAAACTGCAGATAACCTAAGCAGTTAGAAAAATCTGAGGCTGATGGTGGATTCTCCAGCAAGCCAAACCTTCTCCAAAAGATATGCTCAAATTCATTCAGGAATTTATTTAGAGAAGACCTATGGCTGCATTACACAGCAAGTCAGACTAAATGATCACAGTGGTCCCTTAGGGGCTAGTAATCCATTAATATATTACTGCTGTAAGCCCTATACATACTCAGTAGAGGACTTGAAATTCAGCCAATACAAGGATTGAGTTTGCTAGGGCTACAGCATTGTCATCTCTCTAGCCCCCTTTTTGTTGTTGTTTTTCCTTCAAAGCAAAGAGGCAGCACAACACAGGGCAGCACCAAAACTGAGATTTTGGGTTGACCTGCTGATTTTCGGGCTGTTGGTGTTTCTCTGTGTGACACACTGTGTGTATGTATGCACATGCAAATATGCCAAGGAAGTGCATATCAAGGGGATGTAGCAAAAACTGCAAAACAGAAATGTTTCCTCTGTGGATGCTTTTAAAATAGTTAGGTAAAAACAGAGTTCAACCTTTATTTTAGTAATTCTGTAACATTTACACTTAACGCTGTATTAAAAATCCCAGACACATCAGCCAAAGTCATGTAAATTTGAGGGGAGCTTCCTCAAAGGTAAAATCTGAAATCAGAACCAAAATCAAGGTTTTTTGGATTCTTCTGTCCAATAAAGGGAAAAGCTGGGCCTAATAGTGTTTATGGGACACGTTTGCTGTGAAAAGTTATGACATGGAATACTCTGGTCCTCATACAGCCCAAATCTAAAGTGTATGAAAAGTGAGCCCATCAGATGGATTTCATCACATTCTTCAGTGCCAATGAATGTACAAGTCACAAGAAAAAGGGAAATATGTATCGGAGATTACTGACCAAATCATCTGACGACTGAAAAGTTTTCAAATTAAAGAATCCAATAAATACAAATGCCTCTATACTATTTAAGTGCACTTTTTTCTATTACTGTCCAGAGTGTCTGGCAGGATATTTAGGTAATAGCAAATCCTACAGAGTTGGTCCTATCCTTTCCCCTTAGCAGCCCTCACTTGATGATCTTTATGACACGGAAACACTTGGAGATCTCTGCAGTTGGAAAAGAAGGATATGGTTTGTTACACTCTGCATATCAGACATGGCACTTCTGTCATCATTTCAACATAACAGGGCAAACTAAACCAACAAAACCAAGTCCCCTCTTGCATTCAGCAGCAGCAGGACTGTACAACCACCTCCACTTCTGCTTTTTAGGAAAGTGCAAATTAAGTTCTATTTTAAACTCCCGTATTTCCCCTATGTGTTATCAAAAAGGTAACTAAAGATATGTCAGTTTTTATCCTGACAGTTTATATGTACATAAATAAAAAATTTTGAAGGGCATGTGTGTTCAGGTGTATGGAACCCCAGGTATAACTTCGGGTCAAGCCAAGTGAAACCTGGAAGCAGCTAGTTTCATAAAATCTGACAGACACACTGGGACTGATTATCATCCAAGTATTTTTATCAAAACTTGAACTGAAGGGGGAGGGCAACTGGAAAGCAATTTCCCTCATTAAAATAAACTAATTAGACAGGACAGACGGCAAAGAGAGTTCCTCTTGTTAAAGGGTTACTATGCAAGCTCAGGTCTTCATGGCCCTGGGAGCAGAGCAGAGGCCTCAGGACATGTATACTTTGAAGTCTGGCAGGTAACCAGATGGTTATAAGCCTTCTGCGTATTTATAATTAAACACATCTCAACGGAGTGCAAAGAAACATGCTGTTCTCCATTTGCATATGTGGCTATTTTAAGTCATATTTTTAAATATCTTGGCTATTTAAACTTCAAGAACAAATTAAATACAGATTTATTCAAAACCCTGTATAAGGGGAACCAAAGCAAGCGCCTTGATCTTGATATAGCATATTATGAAAACAGAACTACGCCTTGATATCCAGACAGGCAAGTTTATTTTGGCATCAGAAGTCTCCATGGGACAATAAAGGTACGAGATCAAGGAAATGAGGAATGTATATTTAAAACAGCTAACAAAGCGGAAGAGATTCTGCACCATGAATGTATCTAATACTTCTTCTTATAATACATGTTAATAAAGCTTTTTACAGAGAATTTTATTATTCCTTTTTTATAGCTGGGGAAATTCAGGTAGGAAGAAGGGATGTAACTTGTTTAAGGTCATCAATAAGCCAATTTTATAGCAAAAAAATGAACACGAAGCACCTAAATTCCTTCCCAGAGCTTCATTATCCCAGAAATGCACAAACTACTAGTATGTAATGTATTTCAGTTTAGAGTTTTGATATGATTGTTTAGAAACTACTTTAATTTTAGAAGAGGCAGATCAAACTCATACTTCATAATGCAAACACATACAATAAGAAGGTGGTATTCAGGTATTGTTTTTCCCTTTGTATACACTGCTTGTAAGCACAAATCATGCTACCTGATGATCAGGGTAAGTGATTTAAATTGTTAAGACTACCTACATTTTGATCCCTTGATAGCAAGTCCCTGAATTATTAGGCGGAATCGCTACAATCTTGCGAGTTTGCTTCTTTTAAATCAGCACTATCAAGGACAACATTCCCAGCATTTGCTGTTTGCTGTTCATTTTTCTTCAAGTCTACACCCATGCAGAATTTTGAAAAGGGCAACCTGTGGGAAAGTTTGTATTTTCTCTCCTCCAGCCCCAGATATGCTAGGAAATTATTAAGTTTGATCATTTCCTTACTCATTAACTTAGCATTATATTTACTGAAAGGCAAATCCTATGAATGCAATTTAAAAAAAAAAAAAAAAACAAGCCCATGAACTCACCCATTAAATTCCTCTTCCTCCCCACAATAGATGTTATTTTCCTTCTCACACTTCCTGACACCCATACACTTCTCGCGGCACACCTACCTCCTCAATTATTCTGAGCAATCAACATGCACCGCGAGCGCAGCACTGAGCACAGCAATCACACCACAGCCCACCAGCAGCAGCCCCTTTTAAGTGGATTGCCTTCCCACAGGGCTGTTTCACAGCAGGAGCAGCCGGGGAAGACGGGAAGGTGGGCATGCTGAAAGCCAGAAGGGGTTGGTATTGCAGGGAGTGGGCACGGTGAAAGACTGTCCAGGGAAAGGAGGGAGACTGGCAAGCCCTGGGAGTGGTCCATGGCAGCTGAGCCTCGGGCACCACAGGGCTTCCCCTGCTGCTGCTTCGGCCTCCTCTGCCCTGAACCGCACACTTTTCTGTGTAAATGCACTAACTTGGGGAGTTCACCTCTTCGCTACGTTGTCACCCGAAGCACTGGAAATGGACTGAATATTTTTACATTAACTTACCCCAACTTTAAGTAAACCTCATAGCAGAGCCCAAGGAACTGCGTGGTTGTGACAGGGAACTGGGCACCAGGGACTTCTCCTGATCCTTAAATTTTTACTCCCCCCAAGACAGAGGTGTAACTTCTGTATTTTTCTCAGGTTTGGTTCAATTTGGTCTTTGACCTCCAGACATCCAAAAGCATCTTCTAAACCCCCCAATTCTGCATGAGTACAGAAACTGGGAAGTCAGACAAAACAATTCCTGCTATGGTATGAAACACAAGGCTGCACATGCAATACCAAAGACATGAGCACCACCTTGATTCAGTGGGCTGCTTAGGGACATGCTCCACTTTAAGCATGTGGGTAGACCGTGTAAAGTTAGGCATGAATTTCTGATCCCCCTAAACCTGCTAACAGAAACCAGCATGCATGAAGTTCCTGAGACACAATGGAAACAACTGCTCCTGCCAATCCGAAGGAGCAACGCGGTGGTTTACCTTTGAGTGTGACCCAGTACTGCTTCCACTTCCGCCGTGTGACCAGCTCCAGCTTCTTCTCCTTCTGCAGGGTCACCAGCGGTTTGAAGAACAGCCACCCTGCCTTGCGCACCACTCCTTGCTCTTTCTCATACAACAAATCCAGCTGCTCCAAGGAGCTCAGGGACTCGCCACTGGAGTCCTCTGTTTCCGATGAGGTCTCAGTATTCTCCAGGTTTGTCCTGCTCATCTCCAGCTCCCGCATGAAGTTTTCATAAATGTTCTGCCTCAGGGCATCACTGCTGACCGCGTTGGTAGACTCGCTTCTCTGGGACAGGACATGGCTGGAGCCGGGTGACCACAGCAAAGCAGAGAACTGCGATGGTGCCAGCGTGTCCGTGCTGAAGTTGTCCATTCTGCTGTCAAAGTATTCACTCCCATCTTTACACTTTGGCTCCTGTGCAAGAAAGGAATTTGTCAGCAGTCATTCACTAGAGCTATGATGAAAAGACACACTTCATTTGGCATTTAAATCTGTTTCATGTTTAGCCGTGGCCAGCTCCTTCATCAAGGGCCACCGCTTTTCACCATTACATCACAGGCTTTGCCTCGGCAGCCGCTGACACCATCAGTGCCATCACTCATGGTTTTCTCAACAGAACCCCATTAAATCCTAACCACTAAGTCTGCGAGCTTTGATAACTCGGACACCTGCGAGTAATCGCCAAATTCACTAGTAACTACTGGGGCTTCTACTTGCTGAAACCTGATGGACTCCAGGAGACAACCACATCCTCCAGGCTGAAACCCAGGCACTGCTGCTCACACGCCTGTTTGAGTACAACTGGGAACAGCGTCACAAGAAGTTTCTTTATTATTACAGGGTTTTCAATACTTGGGTGACACCCCATTTGTGTGAGGCAGCTACATTTAGCTTCAGCACAGCTAGGTTGATTTTACCTCCACTTTCTATTTGTCATATAAACTGTGCTTAACCAACACAAAACAGGTCAAAAGTTGAGAATATTTTAAGCTTGTTAGTATTGACCAATTGACAAAAACCTAATGTAACAGAAGATGTGATTTAAAAAAACACAGACATGCTTGCTGACTGGCACAAACCCAGTCTCCAGACTGCAGAGGTGTGTGTTTTCTGACTTGCTGGAAACCCGCCGGGAGCTTGACTATCTCATCAAGCACCAACGGGCCTTTCTCCTAAGTGCATTGTGCAGCTTCATCCCTTGTATTGAGAGGGCTGGCCAATTTTATCTGAAATACTCAGGCCTGATGGTATGACTTCAGCTTTGCCTTGTGATAGGGATGCTAACACAGGCCCATTTCTTGCCACTGCTTGTCGACGTGGGACCTTGTTGACAGATTCGGCCTTTTCTTTCTTAAGCCTTTCCCAGCAATGTCCTGACTGCTCCCAACTCTCCCAGGCTCCAGTGATAGACAGGGATTTTCGCACTGCCCAAGATAGAGCTCCTTGGACTAACTTCACTATCGAGAACCATACCATCCATCGTAAGAAGCCATTTATTGTCTTCCCAACTCAAGTGTTGCTGATCCTACTTAAAAGCAAACAAGATTTAAGAACATACAACACAAAAAAAAACCTGCTGCCTTTTGCAGTAAAAGTGTGAGGGAAGAGAAGAGATGGCTGTAAACAATTCAAGAAGTGAAGCTATTACCCTCAGTAATAATAAAGCTATTATACTTTCAAGTTTAGAATGCCTCTCTAAAAGCATTTGTTCATAGACTTCTGTACATGACTAAAGTAAATAAACCTTGGTCTCCTGTGAGCTGCTCTCACCAGCAGCTTTGAAAGCAACTACTATTTTGTTCCTTTGCTTCCTACTTGATGCTCTTCAAAACTGCAGTGGAAAAGCTGTGCTGTGTTTTGATAGCATCAGGACCTCCAGCGCTCAGCCAAGAGCAACAGTGGGATCGCACGCCTTCCCAAGCATCGCCAGACAAACCACTTCTCAAGCAGCAGGACACTGCTGGTTGTGGCCTCGCAAAAGCCAACTTGAACTGAAACCCACGTTCTCTTACAGTACATTGAAGTTCAAGTCTGGCTTTTCAGATTACTGTGTCTGGCAACAAGGATCCAATTCTCCTGGTAATGGAGCACCTTCCTCAAACCTTATTGCAGAGTGTTAGTCAGTGTTCTCCAAGAGTAACTCCCTAAACATCAACAGTTTTGCTTTTTATATGGTAAAGGGAGGAAAATCAGGGGAGTGGGGGGAGGGGGTGGGGAAGTAATCACACATGTAATGTGTTTATGCCCACAAAGCAACCGTACAACATGGATCCTACAACTGTGCCAGCCATCTGCAGTTCGGTGGGAAACTGGAAGCTTTCTCCACCCTCATTTTAATTACTGTCACTGTATGAGTATGCCAAAATCCTGTATTTTAATTGTTTGACTATTCTCCAGGAACTGCCAGGGTCCTCTAGAAAACATTAACATACAGTTTATTAAGAATATGTAGTTCTTTCAGTCCCAAAGCACTAGTAAGAAAAACAACATGAGACGCATACAGGAGAAGGTATCTGCTGTGAAGGGCCACTACTGGAACAACAAGCATTAATGAAAAGGGTGGGATACAACCTGTCCATGAACAGCCACTAACCACGTCCTGTGTTTTCTCCATGCACACAGAAAAGGTAGAAACTAGGAAGTATCAGAGGAGGGTAAATGAACACAGGATCCAAAATGAATATATACACTTCGCTATGACAACATCACTTGTATTTCATCTTTTTTAAAGAACAGAATTGGCAGAGTCACATAGTCTCTGCTGGTCCGCAGGGAGGCTGTCACTGTAGCAGTATCTGGTCACCACTGAAAAGGTCTGACCCAAGTTGCTGCTGCTGGTGGTTTCCCTGCCAGGCAACTTTCTGCTTGTTTTCTCTCTGGTGTATCTAGTGATGACAGAAAACTACCACTGTTTCTGCTCAGCTGCATTCAAGCAGATCTCTCAATGTCTGAGATACACCCTGGAATAGTTATAGATAATGCAAAAGCTAAAGTGGCTAAGATACCAATTAGACAAATTGACGCATTAATAATTAGCTGTAAAGAACAGCGTAGGAAACAATGCAGCCTGCTAAATTCATTAGGACCCAAGCTGAAAGTAGAATCTAATAGCAGTGTTCAAGCCAAATAAAGAGGTTGTCTCAATGTACTTTTCTTTTAAATTCTCTTTACACCACACTTCAGGGCTCTGGCTTATAAAGTCAGGAAATTTCAGAAATTATTCCCATAAAGAGGCTATTTACTTCATTGAAGAACCTATCTGCAGCAGCTGTTTCTGGTGGCTGGATTTTCATTTTACACAGCGCTTGCTTATTTTCTCCATGTTATACAGTTGCACACTGAGTTTACACCACCACGTTTAGCAGTGGCTGACTGTGCAAGAAGTCTGCCTAAATTCTAGCCCTAGGTGTCACATGCATCACATACACCTTGCTGCTCACACATAGTATATTGTGATACACCATCTCCCCAGTGCTGTTTCAGCAAGGATTAAACTAAATGAGGACATGCCATACAATAGAGTACCAATGATGCATCGAGGGAATGCGTTAGGACACCCTCATGCAATGAAAATTGGGTCATGGCACAGAATGACTGCAAGTCTTGACGTGAGACCATTATTGGAAAGGCAAACTCAATTCCAGGATATATCAGATCAAGTCAGACATCAGGAAACATCCAAGTCACTGCACAGGGCACAGCTGAGGGCTCCTCTGGAATATCCCATATCCAAATCTGTTTATAGATGATGTAAAACAGGTGCAGAGGAAGGGTGCCAGAATGAAAAGAAAACAGACTTCCTATCTTAAGACAGAAGACCAAAGAGAGTCTGCATAGCCCCACAAATATGGGCCAAGAAAAGATACCATTTCTGCCTGTAAATAAATCATAACAGATTAAATAATGGGGAAGGATAACTAACGTAGCGGAGGATATTAGCATCAGAAGAAACCGTCCGGGACTATATCTACTCTGCAAATTAGCAAGCATCAGAGTAAGAGGGTTTGGAAACAGCTTTCAAGATGGGGAAAAGCCCACACGATTTTAAGCTGCCATTTGTTCACGAAGGGGATTAAACTCTGCTGCCTTTCTAGTGGCAAGAGACTAGCCTCAGTATCCCAAGACTGTGCCTCTTGGTCCTGTGCCCCCAGGAAGCAGGAGGCTTGGCTGACTTGTTTCCACCAGGGCAGCCAGAGGGACCTATCCACCCAGCCAGCACCGGCAGTTAGGCCTGCTTATAGGGAAACATTCCAGCTTTCACCTACATTCAGCCCAAGTGACTCACAATCAGTTATTAGTAATGTACTGAGGAAAGGACACGATGTTCAGAGCAAAGCATGGAGGCTACAATCGCCATGATGAACAGTCCTGTAAACAGGGACCAACTGTCTGACAGATCATAACCACGCATGGTACTTCTGCATTTTTAAGCCAGAGGACCCAGTGAGAGTATAATCGTTACAAAACTACAACACAGCAACCCCCAGAAGAGACAGCAGGTTAGTCGAAGCGTGCAAGGCAGAAAGGAGCTGACCAAGCCTCATGAGAAAGGCAAAAATATAAAGCATTTGCTACCAATCTTATCCTTCCTGTCACTGGATACTTGTCTGATAAAAATCAATGACTAACAATTTCCTATGCCTTTTTCTAAGAAATCACCATTTTTGGAGCTAGGGATGATTTACTTCTACCAGAAACAGATTCTAGCTTTATGCAATCTTGCCAGCCAAATTTCCTTGCTGTGTCTGAAGTCAGTTCACTGCACAGTGAATTCAAAACAGCTATGAATCGTGCATCACAAATACCATTCTGAAAATGTCATAACTAAGTAATACATGGCAAAGGTCTGGGATGCAGAGATCGTATGTAAAGCCTGGCTGTAAAATCCAGAACAGCTACAGATGTTGAAACTGGTGAAGAATCCTGGCACAAGGCACTGAGGCTCTTTACTGATTCCAGTTTTTCTGCCTTCTCTTTCACAGCTGACTAAGAAGGTGAAAAGACAGCATCTGATAAAATACATGAGCACCAACTCACAAAAGAAGTGATCCAGATGAACAGCTTTCATTTTCATTTTCCCAGTGTCCCAGTAGCCCTTACCTAGGGATTTACACTGGCAAACCTTACGCTGACCTATTTCTGAGCCTAAAGGTCCATCAGAGTTTTACATTGCAATGACAGATGCCTGCTAAGCACAATACCTGTCTCAATTTCCAACACGAGAGTCACCATTTGCTCTACATGCCACATAAAGCATGTGTTATGATCTACTGCTTAGCTGCTGCCTAATTTGCAAAAGTAGGTGTTCCCTTCTCTCTCTGCTCGCTTCTGAAGTGGCCAGCACCCCACTGTTGCTGAAAGGGAGCAAATACTTCATTTAGGGAAGCACAGTGACTTGTACGAAAAACACTATGAAAATTTAAAACCAAAACCAAAAAGAGTCTCTGCCCCCCATCTCAGCTAGTGAACTCAAGTGTAGAAGTCCAGGCACAATCTGGCATTTAAAGAGCCGATTCTGGGGCCTACAGCTATAGAGAGGAGAATTTCATTCCTGACCACAGGCATCCTAAATTCCTATTAATGGTACATCCCTTCCCTCGCTCTTGCCCTCCTCCCATCTCCTTCTTCACACCACCACCTCCCAGCAAGCCAGATGGCAACTCAAGCTTTTCCATCTGGTAAACTAAGCTGACAAGTAGGAAGGAGGAGGGCACTCCATGCAATGCCTTCAGAAGAGGTGGAGGCAGAACCAGCAGCTCTGGCCGATACTCTACAGTTGGTTGCCTTGCTAGAGGTGGACCGACAGTGAAACCAAAGTGATGAAGCCAGTAATACAAATAGCGAATACCTGCAAAGATATTTATAACATCTTTCTTCTACTGCTCCTTCCACATTCTTTAGATAACGTATGATGATTCATAGCATATATATGATATTCAGGTTATATTTTCACAGTTGAAATAAAGAGAAGCCTTAAAAACTCCAAGTCACTTTTTAAGTAATACAATGACTTCAAAAGCTAATTCACTGAGAGATTAGGCTGCAGAGATAGTAGTTAGCTAAGAAGGTGACAAAACAGGAAGGGAAACTTTGCACACACAAACATGTAACTTTTTTTGCTGTCGACATTTCAGACAGCTCCAGGGATGCAATACTTCTCAGGATTCCAAAAATTACTAAATAAGATTGGCAAGTAATTATCCTGCAAGACAGACAAACGTGATGCAGTCACTACATTTATAAGAGGAATCTACAAACCAACTTTCAGGCACTTAGGCTGAGGTTTGTACATACCTGCAGCTTCCTTTTCTTCCTCGAGAGACTTCCCGTCCAGTCACTGATGCGTCGCATTCGGTTTTTTAATGTATCCTTCTTGGATGCATCCTCACTGAGGGGCTTGGACTTTCTGCATGGGAGTGTGTAGGAAGAGTAATATGCTGGACTTCCCTGCTCTACCCTGGAGGGAACATCAATGTCTGAGGCAAATGAGACACGGTTGCTTAAGCTACCGTGAGTGTCAATATACTCATCAGACAGCCTGATCCCAGGTGGACTGCTTTCCAAATTTGTATCCTTATAGAGATCTCGGAGTGAGGAAAGAGATGAGCTTTGGTTGAAGGACTTCTTGTTGTCACTTGCTGGGAAACTGGCATGAATGCTTGTATCTGGAGTGCTCCTGGTCAAATACGGACCATCCAACTCATTGATATCCCCAGCATTTCCCCAGAGAGAGTCATACCATGAAGACTCGGAGCTGAGGGAGCTTCCTTTACTAGATCGAAGCCTTGAATCAGTAGGCGACAGACGATGGCTTGAAGAACAGTCTGCGCTGGAGTTCCTCCTGATGTCGAGCAGGTTATTCGGCTTAGATTCCAAGGCAGGTGAATACCTCAGCAACTGGACCGGTCCACTGGACTCCTCAGTCGGTACCTTGCTGTTGCTGCTGTTGTGGAACTCGACCCTCAAGCAACCGTCCAGCTTCCCCAGTGTTTTAATGAGAACTTTCGGACTCCTCCTGTCCTCTGATGGGGAGGTTGATGCAAGACTCTCATTCTTTCCGTAGCAATTTAAAATGTGTCCATTGCATTCTCGAGAGGCAGAGTGATTACTTCCAGCTTGAAGGCCAATATAGTGGAAACCGTTCTCAGGGAAAAACACTCCATTATTTCCTTGGCAGTAGTCCCCCGAGGCATTTGTCCTGTGTTTGGCATGGGCATTGCTTTTAGAAACCTTTGCCACAGTGTCACCGAGTCTAGATGAATAAGGCTGACCACTCTTGAAGTGCGAAAGGCAGCTTCTAGCAAGAGACCTCGATTTGTAGTTTGAGCTGCTACTGGTATGTGTCCATCCATGCACAGAGCAAGACTTTTCATCTTTAGCATGAATGCTGCGAATTTTCAGAGAGCAAGGCTTCTGCTTGGCACCAGCTGTAGCAGCAGCATGATTTTTTGATCCCTGAAGACTGTATTGGCTTTCTGAATTCCCCATTTTCCACTAAATTAAGAAGAGTTTCATTAGAAACAATGGCTAGAAGACAGAATGAAAAGTAACAGAACATTTTTACCCTCTACACAGGAAAGTGCCTTTTTAAAAAATGGTATAAAGCAATTGTTTAAAAAAAGCCATTAAGTGGCCATTTACAACATTAAATTCATAACTGATCTTATTTTAGGGGCAGGCTAGGAAAGCCTATTCTCTGTATGGTTCTCTACCCCGTTATAAAGCTGGAATCTAGCTCCATTGAAATCATGTCAACACCTTTCTCCACCCACACCCTTGGCAACATCCTTTTCTTATAACTTACAAAATCTCTGGCTCCCAAGAACAATGGCATAATGAAAGGGAGACAGCAAGATAATCACAACTTAGATGTAAAGTGAACTGTAGTTTCAGAGAAATCCCTTCTGCCAGGAGACAAACCCACTGCAGTTTCAGCATGACTGGTTTCTGTGCAACCAAGTGTTGCCTCCATAAACTGTTCAGCAAACCCCAACTTGGTGTTTAAATGGAGTCAATCCAGGAGAAAGGAAAAAAAAAAACCATGCCAAAAAACAAACAAAAAATAACTTGGTTAGTGAATAGCCTCATCTTCCATTACAGCACAAAACTGCATTATGTTCATTCAGCATGGTGCAGTTTGATAGTTCACTTAGTAAAATCTTCTTCAGCTTTTTACTGAATTCACAGTGAACAGCACACACTGGAGCAGTCAAATTGCCCCAGTGATAAGACTGAAGATTTTGGACCTACATAAAGTGTACCCCAAAGTAAAAAAGATGGATCTGTTCTTTTTGTTATTTGGAGTGAATCTCCACTGCTTGTGATTTACAGAAACAACATCAAAGCGCTTTTTTCATCAGCACTATGCTTCTTTGCTCGTCGGATTTCAGACTATCACTCTTAGGAGAATACACTGCAGCCTCATTAAAATTTTGTCAAAATAAGCCATTGTGAAAGCACAATCTTATCTTCTAGAGCTTGTATATATTTTAACATCCTTACTTCTAGCCCTTAGCACTTTTAGATGAAAAGCATAGTATAAACCGAAGAGCAAACCTGTAGGATCCCTCTTAAACACAGGCACAGTTAGCAGTTAGCATGCTCTGCATTGTCTTCGTGGACAGCTGCTACAGTTGCCAAAACTGGGATGGAGTTGCACACGGCCTTCCTAGAAAACACCAAAAAGACAAAATAGGGCGCTCAGTCAAATAGAACTTACATTTTACTCCAGCTGTAAGCAAAATGAATACCAAAAAAACCAAAATCAGACAGAAGTTACAAATGGAGACGAGAGGTCTGGTTAAGGCGATTCCTGGATTTTAACATACATTTTTATAAACATACTCTAACAACTGACACTGAATTAATACAATTAAGTCACTGTTTGGGTAAGTGTTTTATTTTCCAATTCTGTCCTCCCGTCTCACTGACAAGTTAGGGCAAACTTTGAGCCCCTTCCAGTTTTCTTTTTGGAAGACCAATTACAGATGGCAGGACTGTGCCACAGGACTGTGATCCATTACAACGTGGACCAAACTGATCAGAGGAGTGTCCCACAGCATCTGTTTATCCTTCCCCATGCCTGGATTCCGACTACGACCCTCGCAGTGAAAGGCCACTGCGCAATTCACTCCACCAACCACCCAGCAACCTCTCTCTTTAGGTTTGTTCTGATTTTAAGTTAATCTGCCAGTAAAGCCAGAAAAAGGCAGCACCAAGCACTGCACACACCCAAAGGTAACAAGACCCAAGTTCTATCTGACCATCTGAACATATCAGCTCTTCACTTGGCACACAAAGGCCACAACTCAAAACAAAAGGACAGAAGCTGAATCTCACAGAACATACCAGCAGTTTAGGGATTGAAATACTCAGTAGAAAAGAAGCTGTACAAGATCTCAGGGTCAGTTTTGGAACACACATTTTAGCTAGAAACGATTCTTAATACACTACCCTGAAAAAAATTCTCTTCTGCATAAATGCAGTGGCTACTGGTCATAATTTTCAATTGAATAGCTACTTGATTTGAACACAGAGTTTTGCTCTTTTTGACTTGTTTTGTGGCTGTTTAGTTTATAAGAACCTTGAAGATATTTAAAGGAATTCACTGGTAAGCTAGATATTTTGTTAACCTTACCAAAACCAAAGGTAAATGTTGCAAACTAGAACTAAAAACAGTCTCAACAGCAAGCCTAGAAAGACATCGGTAAATAAGTGACATAGAAGAGATATATCCTTTTGTATCATGCTAGAGATGCTACAGACCCATAAACACAATTTCATGGCTGTTACCACAAAGATATTTGATAAAACAGGTAAGTCACAGAAATTTCACCTTATACTCAAAAAAAAAAAAAAAAATCTGTTTAACTTGCCTATTCTCTCTAACAATTTGGAAGGTTGCTATTGAGGACACCCTTGCCTTGCAGGTTTGATTTGCCTATGCTGCTAAGTACACCCATTTATGTAAACAGTTTTAAAAGTGTCATATACAACTTGGATTAACAAAAGACTTTGGATTCAAGGTAAACAGAAGACAACACACAAACTTCCTAAGCTCCAAGCTGCTGAAGGAATTGCGAACCCCCAGAAAAACTGCCTTCCTCAATCCAGGAGGCACAGACCACAAACAAGCAAGGAGTTTACATTCAGAATTCTTCATCTGGGAGCAGAAAGTACATTCAGCAAGGGGGCTTTGAAGGGCTTATATCTATTCATAAGGGAATGCTGAACCCAATTTGTCTAACGAAACAGGCGAAAAGACCATCTGGTCTCCATAGTGATTGCGCAATGGTTAGGTAATCCTTTTAACAGAGTGGGTAGCGAGCAAGCTGCTGTCATGAACCTCCGAAGATAGACATTCAATTCGTCAAGGCTCAAGCTGCTGCTACAGGGTCCATTGTGCATGTCTGATCCAATACACAGGTCACATAATGGGTGAACGAATAAATTTATCTCCGGGTACAAAGTCTACAAAACAGCGTCTCAGTCTGTGCAGGAATCAGTCAGCAGTACAACAGAACAGTCAATAAATCCCATAGAAATAGCCCTGAGGGATTTTTCTCAGCATCCCGGCCGTCCAGAAAGCTACGGTAGGCTACACATTCGCGCACACTGCGATAACCAATCGGGGCATCTGCGAGGCTGCACAAAGACCGTCCATCACCCTGCAAATCAGCTGCAATGCCTTTCTCTTGACTCACACTTGTGTGGAGCGATTTTCTTTCTGCTAATTACAAGGGGGGTGGCGGGGAGTGAAGCAAGTCGCCTTATGCCCAAAGGCAGCGTGACACCGGGGCAGGGGGGCAGTCGTGCACAAGCTCCAGCTGTGCTCACTCCGAACATTTGCACATTTTACTCTACTTGAACGGTGGAAGCACTGGAAACTACAGTGCCAGGGACAGAGTTCAGCTTCCCCTATACTTCTCACAGCAACCTACCACCACAGAAGACGATGTGCTTTTCTCTCTTCCTATACAGAGGGATGAATCCTTCTTGTGAGCAAAACCAGTTCCTATTAATATTTTCTGCAATTATAATCAGTATATTTAGAAAGCAGCTCACTGCGCCTGAAGATGACTATTAAGAGTTTATTTGCTTTCAATTATACCCACATTCCCTAAAAAAGAAGTTTTTAATCTTCACCCTGGTTCCCCTTGACACATTTGAAAAACACAGCTATGCAAACATACTAATCCGGGAACCCCACCAGCTCCACCACACCCAATAATTAACACAAATCATAACCCCAGAGCTAAAAACATATTTCCCCACCTTGGGGCTTCTCCACATAAAGTTCCCCTAGACTTTTGGCTTTGAAAAACAAACACACAAGATCAGGAGCCATTCTGGGGAAGCGCCTGCCACCTATGTTCCCTCATTAATACCACCGCAGCTAGACTGCTTTATAAATGCTAGAGGGGAGAATGCCTTTCTTAAAATTAAGGTGAGCACATGTACAAGTAATGCTCTGCAATTGCTCGGGTGCTTTCCTCCCCAGTCTTAATCTCTCAAAATAAAGGTTTACAAAGCTTGACATGCTAACCATATTGCAAGCAAAACTGAACCATAACAACAACATCCCAGTACTAGGTTTGCTTATGAGATACAACAAGGAATTATTATATTACGAATTAGTGGGAGATCTGAGTCAAGGGAAACAGGCTTCTGCGCTGGTCTCATCTCCTACAGCAGGAACGCACACCAAACATCATTTCGCTACTGCCAGCCATCGGCTTCCAATACAGTCACGCTAACCAGGCTGAGACTCTCTAAAACTACAGGTCAGAAAATGCCAAGTTCCAGACTGACGGGAGGCAAGCACAGAGCCATAAGTAGACTGAATGCTCCACAACCACAGTCAACATCAGACAGTAGCCATATACCAGCCACAAAAAGGCAAGAGATTGTGGTAGCATCTTCCTAGGGAGGTTCAACAGATTTTCCTGACTGGGACTGACAATCTTGCCACCCAGGAAATCGTAAAAGCTCAGCTAATGTGAGCCCTGGCAATGCTAAACTTTAGCCCAGATCAAGAAGTTACCCTTATGAGACATAAACACATGCACCAAAGCTATCTCTCTGACGTACTTTGATGCTCTTATTCCTCTGGATGGCTGGTGACAACAAAGCTTCACTGGCAGATGTATAATAATCCCTGCTGAAGCTTCCCTGACAATCTACTGATGAGGGACAGGGAAGTTGATTCTCACTTCATTAAACATGGCATCAGTGCAAAAATGGCAAAAATGATGACAAAAAAAAAAGAACAGTATGGGTTGATCCAGATGAGGATAATATCATCCCATCAAATTAACACCACTGAGTGAGTACTCACTGAGGAACACAGGAACTCATGAGTCTTCAGCGTTACCAGGAACAATAACTCTTTATGCACAGCAAAAGAGCTTAAATTTAAAACCTCCTGTCTTTAACAAGAAAAAGGCTTTTAAAAGAAGAGCTAGATTAAGAGCTAGAAAATAGGTAAGAGCTAGAGCTAGTTGCCTCACCCCTAAAAATAAGAGCCTACATCTTTTCATTTCTTTACAACAACGCACCAGGACACAGTTTAAACTTTTAAGAAGTCCTTACCATGAGGAAAGGACAGAAAGTTATTCAAGAAAGAAATAATCTAACCAAGTATTTTATTCCTACTTGTAGCTTAAGCAGCAACCATGTGTCACAACCTCTTCAGCCTTTCTTCGTCAACAGGATTGTTACCTGCACCAGTGCAGTACCTTTCAAGAGGTCACAGGACCAATTCTCGAGTACCTGCCACCTGGCACAGTACCTCACAGCCATCCACATGGGTATAAATATCTGCCAAAGAAAGGCAGAGCTTCACCTCACTTTGCAGTGATATAAATACTTACACAAAGGGCCTTTATATGCAAAGGGCAGAGTATATCCCGTCGACTACTGTCTAGTAATGAAGCAAGAGGAGAGAGTCATGTATGCTTTCCGCTGTGTTTGAAAACAATCTTTCCACAAGGGCAGGTAAGGACTCCCAGCTGCAAAGGGGACTGTGGTGGCCACCTCTGAACTGCACACGGTGGAGCAGGGAGGCATGGAGAGGAGAAAAGGCAGCGCCAGTGTCTTTACACAGGCGGCTGATCTGAGTGCGTGGTTCATAAGTGCACCACAGGAGACTGTCATCAGGATTAGTGGAGCTGGGATAATGGGGAATCTGAAAGTATTTCAGAGCAATAAAAAAGGAAACAGAAAGCCCCCTCATTTATACAAAATGACCAACTTGTTTTCTTTTAATGGCAGATCTAGCTAGAAACGTTGCAGCCTGTGATGTACAGCAAATACGTTAGTGATTTTTTACATCAGGAAAAGCTTTTTTTTGTTGGTTTTTCTTTTTAATTGACCAAGCAATTCCTATTTTTTCTTTCAAACTACTTTGACATTCTCATTCCCCTAATGGTTAAAACACTGTCCATTTTAAATGGCTTATAAAGTCTTAGAAATTGTATATAACTATCTTTCAGATACTAATGTGTTCATAAGTTTTGCAAAGAATCAATGTGCTTTGTGAATTCTTACAGGGATACAGAAATATAGGTTTGAAGTTTTAATTAACTTTTAATCTTCTTCAGTTTTTAATATGAAAGTAATACAGAATGCTAGAACGTGAACCTGCCCTCCCCTTCCTGCACGGCTGTGTATGGACGGATACGTGAAATTAATGAGGGAGGCAGGTTAGCACAACACTGTAGCTGGATTAAATGTGGAGTTTGTTACTGGAAACAATTTACTGTATTTTTTAGAACTATGCACTTTGGTCACATGCTTCCACAAATCAGAAGCAGATTTCTTATTCCTGCAATCTCAATCACATTCCTATTACAAAAATATACCATAATAATTATACCATGGTATTCTTGGCAGGATACTTTGCATTATATACCACTGTATTCAAAGAATGAATAACCAAAACACCACAAGTATGCCTTTCTTTTTAAAAAAAAAAAAAAAAAGAAAAAAAGAAATAAGACTATTTTGCCTTAAAAATCCAATTTGAAGCCAGAATTCCTCGCTCACTCATTAGGCTCTTTAGAGTTATAGCCTCCTGTATTAGGAACTGTTTGGTAGCTCATGAATCAAATTAAAACCAATCACTTTTCTCATTAAACATAAGTAGTCATTATGACCCCAGACACTTCTTTTCATGCTGTGAATCATACCTAAATTGCATATAGACTTCTAATTTCACAGTTTAAGCAAGAAAGGGACAATCTCCTTTTCTGGTTCCTCCTCTTAGAATAACATTAATCCCAACAGGTCTACACTGCATCACAGATATCTTACATCAGAATTACACATCCCGTACCTGGGACACAATTCCTTCTTTTACTCAACCGATTCTTCTGGGTCCAAGACATTGGCAGCTTAATTAAATTATGCTTTATAGCTTTCAAGTTAGCACAATATGGAAGGCTGAGTCAAGCCTGAAGATCCTTATCATATTACACCAGTGCTGATACAATCTAAATCTCTAGGGACTTATTTTTCTTTGGCAGGAAAAACAAATTTCACCATTTGTAAATGTTATTGAATTTATACACAATGGCTAAAGTGCACATCCATTTAAATAAAAGCCATTAAGCTTGTTAAAAAAAAAACAACAAAAAAAACCATAGCAGAGATGCCAGCTAACATCTTGGCTTAATGCAGTAGCTGCAGTAGTTAAAGAGTTGATATGTCAAAGGGTCTATTTCCTGCCCCTTGAAGGGGAAATGAACTCAGTGATCTGAAAGGTCTTTTCTTCTCTACCTACTCTGGTTGTAAGCATACTGGCAGGTCCTGATGCAGATTAATGCAGTGCTTTCAAGGGATTTCAAGGCCTGGGGCCTCAGGCGGGGAGGATAGCGTACCTGAAAGGAGCCAAGATGCTCCAAAAGCAGGGAAGCCCCAGCTCTAGCCTCGCTGCCCGCCCCAGGCTGTGGAGTAACAACACTTCAGAGACGGAGCTCGGGTCTGCAGACCTCCTGCCTGAGCTTAGACAAACTCCTGAAGAGGTCTCTGCCTCAGCCCTCCTTACTCGTGATAACAACAGGAGGTGAGGCTGGGGCTTTCTGGTCAAACTGGGATTCCCAAATCCCCAACAGGAACATCCGCCCTTCTCCTCTCTTGACTGCTTCAGTAGCAACCAGCTCATGCTATCAAATGCAACCGTAGTCAGCAGGCAGCTATGGGAATATTCTCTCACATGCACCCACCCAAAACTGTAGGTTCCAAAACACCAGCTTTGGAGAGGGTAGGAGAAAGGTTATTTTTGGACTAGGGCACAGTTAACAACACTGTATCCCAAGCAGCCCGGTAGACCCTATCAAAAGGAGAAGCAAAGGGCAGCAAGGAAGAGCAATCCCAGGCAGGAACATTAACCCATTCTGCCCCCAAAGACCCTCTTTGGTGTAACAACTTCCAAGCCTATTGGACCAACTTTTAACCCTTGGCACCAGAGAAAAACCTGTAGTAGCAACTGGCAGGACACCATGCTTCAGGCTGAGGGACAGGGGCTGGGATGACTGTGGGACTCCCTGCCCACCACCTATTACACAGCCCACTCCACAAGCAGGAAGGGGAAACCACACTGCATTTGACATAGTCTTTTCTACTTCTCGGTTTACATTCATAAACGCCTGAGGGTGTCGATTCCAAAGTAAATGCTTTCTCACCTTTGGCCCTGGGACTTCCTGAAGAGGACAGAGGATCTGGGAGTTAGACACTAGAAGGAAACTTGAGACACTGTCCCTTGGAAAATTAAAAGCAGATCTCGATTTCTGCATGCCAAGAGCCCTACAGTAGTAACACAGCTTAGGGCTTCCTTTCCCTACAAGGCTTTACCCCTGTAGTACCAGCATGTTCCTCACATATTAAAAGAATAAAAAAGTACACTGAGGGTTAGATCTCCCCACTAAAACACTTGCCTTGTAGCTTCACAGCTACAGAATGCCCTGTTCAGAGAGTCCTCTCTTCCTGTTGAAGGTGATCACATAAAAAAATTCCACCCCTTGCCTCTAACTAGTAATTTGCTACACATTGTATAATGTTATCAAATCATCCACCCTAAAGGGAAAAAAATGCATGATTTCCAGAAGGAAGGCACCAGTGTACAAAATTAACTCCGTGACCACACCAGCAACGAACATAAACAAAGTAGCAAACTTTGGTTGCATTGCACAAGCAATTAATCACCACCCTCTTAAAAAAAAAAAAAGCACTTCTCCATTTCTTGGGCATTTCCCTCTTTATTTTTTCCTGTGCCACAGAACATAGTGTACAGTTATGTATTAAAAATCTATGTAGTATTAAAAATCTATGTAGAAAGATCAAGACCTATGCAGGACCTACCTCTGCCACATGCAGAAGCTCTGGTTTTCCACACCATCCCAGTTCAGTAGTAGTCGTAGTGTTGAAACTTTTTCCTCTAACACTTCACAAATATATGACCCTTGCTTGGGTAAACTGTCTATTTATTGCAAGTTACTTTAAGTATTAGTGAGAATAGACAAAATAGTAAAGAAGAAAAGATTCAGAGGGATTATTAATCATACTGTAGCAGGAGACTCACTTTAACTTTGCAGAAACTAGCACTCTCATACTTTCTCATACTTTGCCTTAAAAAAAAAAATCCAGCCCCACCATAGCAGAGCTGTAAAATGATCCTAGTAGTGGTTTATTTAGCAATTCAGGCAATTGAGTTTGACAGATGACCACCAAGAACTGTTTTCTGGAGGAAAACCATTCATCTTGGGCGCAGCCGGCGACAGCAGAGGCAGCACGGGGGCTGCAAGTCCTGGCACTGCAGCAGCCTGCTCTGCCCTCTGCTTTCAGAGGTTTCCCAAGTCTTTCCCTACTTTTCTTTCAGTTCTCCGGGTCTGGCCAGCAGCCGGCGAGCAGAGGACTAACTGCTCTCCCCCAGCATCTCTCTCCCTGGTCCAAGTCCCCCTTTCCTGCTTCTGCTTACCTTCCCCAGGGCACTGGCTTCAGCCTCCCAGCCGCCCCAGCTCTGCCACGGGGACACGGACACGCAGACACAGGGACTTCTCCCTGCCCTGGCACGCCAGGAAACTGTGCCTAACACTTCAAAACACTCAGCCGTTATGAACTAAAAACAGATCCTGCGCGAGGCTGGATGTATTTTTGTCTGCAGGCTACACACCCTCCTCCCATTCAATTTTTTCCATTGGTGGAACAGCATGATGCAGACTTAACCAGAGGGTGGTTTTCCACGGGCCGCCTGAAACGATTACATGGGCCGGCCTGCCACGATGCTGGGCAGCCGCCGGGGAATACGCCGTGACTGGGCTCTTGTCTGACCCCACATTCCTCAGCCGGCCGGCTGCTTCCACAGGAAAGCTGCTTGGAAGGCTGCTGAATGGAAAGGGGTTTGTTTGCTTGCCTGAAGGTAGCTCCTGCATCATCTCTTCTTTTATTTTTTTGGTCTTTTGGGTTTTTTTCCCGTTTGTTTGGTTTGGGTTTTTTTTAAAGTTGCTAGGAGGGAGTAGGTATCCTAACATCCTTGTGTCAGATGCCCTGGGCAAAAACGTAATTCCCCCAACCACAGCGGGAATATTGTAGTCATGAAAACCTGCTCTTAAGAGTGGCTCTCAGTTGCGTTTAACAACTCTGCACAACGGCATCACGTATACAACCACAAACTCTAGCGCTCTCTTCCTTGCTGCTTCCTTTTGTCAGTCTTTTATACTATCCTATGGAAAGAATTAGTTGGGTTTTAATAACTGACCTCAGATAAAATGGGTCTCTTTAAATGTAAATGATATCCCCAAGTTTCAATATACAGAGCTAGGCTGTTAAATCTGTAGTTAGGCTCATGAACAATTGCTTTATTATCAGGAAAGCTCAACACTTCATTGATTGCAGCAACAGTTGGTGAACAAACTGAGCCAAAAAACAAGGCATTTATTCAAATATTCTAATAAAATTGCAGGGTCACATTCAAGTGCCAAGCATGAAAATACAGCCAAGTTACACTGCAGATGACGTATTCAATTGAAAAGAAACACATGAACACTATAATAGAAATCATTAGTAACCCACAAAAGCCCCAAATCAGTATTTATGTCCACAAAAATGAAATAACAATTTGCATAGGAACAGGAATTTCCACTAAAAGTGGACCTCTGTTTCACTGTGTCCGCTACCCTGTCTCATTACAGAGGAAACTCCAGAACCCTGCAGCTTTGGAGTAATTTGGAACAACATTCTATTTCATCTCCGAAGCCCAGTTACAGTTAACTTCTCCACTGGAAAACAACTACTTGGATCTCTTCTCAAACTTCACAGGTTGACAATATTAGCACTGAATATGCTCTCCTCATCATGGCAAAGGTCAAATCCTTCTTTGAATTCTACTGACCTCAGTTAAGTTTTCCATAAGCAAGTTCCACAGGTTAGTTTTTGTAAAACCTAATAGAGCAGTACATGACTTATGTCCATACTCCTAATTCTATGCCTGAATATATGTCTGGGGGCTACACATCTGCTTGTTCTGGTAACAACTTTGCTCTCTGTGAAAAGCTGACTATTTTTTTTCCTGTTCCCAGTACAGTTATATTCTCTTCACTTAGCATTGCTGTGGTCCAACTATTTCATTAACAGGCTGGATCCAAGTCCTGGGACTAAGATGGAAGCAATGACAGCTCACAAGTCAAAGCACCAGGTTTTCCTCAGGAGCAACAGTTGGCCTCTGGTCCCATCCCCCTTCTCACACAGAGTATTGCATTTGCCCCACAAGTCCACCTCTTAGTTGATTAAATAAACCATGTTTGAATGATTCCTTAGATAAGGTTAGCCTCCAACCAGCCCAGAAGCCTTTCATCATCATCTATTTTGTGGAATTTATCTTTCTTAAAGATGAATGTTCAGAAGTATAAATACTATTCCCAAAGATGCCTCTCCAGCACCCTGTTCAATAATAGTAATTCTTCCCTAACTCAACGAAAATACCTGGACTGACATAACCTAGGACCCAGCTGAATCACATTAGTGCCTCACAATCTTCCAGCAATGGGTAATAAAGCTGTCCATTCCCTTCCTCTTTCATTTTCAGAGGGTGACTCCCAAATGTCAACAGGCATTCTTGCTATTAGTGCAAAGCACTCAACCCTGTACTTTCTCCTTCTTCAAGGTCACTGCATTTTATCATTCCAGTCCTAGGGGTCATTCAGCTATTTACTACATTTTTTCTAATCTATCTGTGTATTTACTATGTCTCCCACTTTTTATCGGCGAGTTTCATCAACGCATTCCCATTTTTTGTGACAAGCCAACCAACGCTCAGTAAGTTTGGTCTCAGGACTCCCGTTGATACCCCCCCAGGTTCTTTTATTTTTGCTTCCACCTCTAACATACTTAACCAATTACTTTTAGCACTCTGACACCGCATGTTGAAGGCATACTTTTCTGACTTCTACTTGACTTACATGGAGCTTTAACATCCCCCATCTCAGGGCTGCTGCAAGTGTCTCTCCCCCTGACCACGGGGCCTCCCCCTGCCTTGCTCCTTGAGGAGCTCCTTGGGGAGCAGGCAGGGCAGGCTGACAGGGCTTTGGTACAGTCTAGATTGTGGGTCACAGCACAAGGGTCCTTCCTTACATCCCCAAAACTGAGTCTCCACATCCACTTCATCCCCTTTTTCTCACCTGCTGCCTTGCCGTTATCAACTTGGGACAACCTGGTAAGGAAATATTCTCTGGAGATCAACAAAGAGTACATAAACTCCATGCTGAACACAATAGATTAATCTTCTGTTACCATGTGAAATATTTATGTGCCTCACAATCTTCCACAAATGCATCATCACAACATTGCTGGGAAGGAGAAGAGTGCCATTATCCTCATTTTCTAGAGAACTGCTAGGTCACACAGGAAGTTAAAGGGTATTTCAATACAGTAAGAAGAAGCTCCGTAGCTTGTGGTAATGCATGTCTTTGCTAGCTTAATGGCTCTTAACATCTCTATTTTGCAGTAAAAACAAACTGTAGTTTGCACAGAGAAGTCCATAACGGAATTAAAAATAGAAGTTGTGCCTTGGATAGCAGGTTGGCTATATAAACACTCTAGATTAAAAAGATGTTATGAAGGTTGTATGTTAAACGTGTCCTACAGAATGTTTTAAAGCCAAGAACTTATTTTTACAGATGGAGGTAAATGAATTATCAAAATTAAAGACAGCTGGTTTAACCTATGTTTTACACTTCTTTTATACTACAAAAACATTTAGATTTTACTTTGAAAGTGCTTAGACAACCCATTGTCACCACTGTTTTGCTTTCTAAGCAATGGAAATCCACTAAGAAAAACACAGAAAATGCACATATCCCTAGCATTCAAGCTAAGAAGATGACACACCTCCTTCCCTAAAGTCAGCCCACTTTTATAAACACATGCCACCCCTATAAAATACCTTTTCCTAGACACAGTCCCGTCTCTTTCTGAAAGGCCAGTTCTCCACTTTGCCTCTTGCCCTCTCCTGCCTGGCTCACCTGACAGTGATACAGCTCAGCTGTGTAAAAATCCCTGGTCCACAAGGTCCCTCAGGCAACACTCAACAGAGGGGCACTGGACAGGCACATGTGAAGAGATATCAGTATCTTGCCGGTCATGGCTTGACCACAGACTGGCAGATGTGTACAGAGACTTCCCACGAAATCCAAAACATGTTCCCATGTTCTCCAAAACAGAGTATGTGTAGGAAATAAAGAAGTCTGAAGTAGGAAATAAGTCTCAAATCAGAAACCTCTAATGGAGCTCTCAAGAAAGCTGGGAAGTTGTGCTATGCTAAGTGTAACTAAGCTGCTAAAAAATAATTACACGTTATTGTCAACAAGAAAATAACCAGAGATGAGTTTCAAAGCCTTGTTGATTTCATGACTAAAACATCTGAATCGTGCAACATCTGCTAGAGAAATATTCTCATTAAACTGTACTTGAGGTCTATCCTTGGTATCTTTGGCCTTGAAGGGGAACTGCACAGGAAATGCAGCAGTCTCCCATTCAACCAGCAGTGAAGGGAAACTGTACACCACATGAAATTCCTCTAGAAGACGTTAATTCAATTTCTGAGAACTTCTCACCTTTCTGCAAACCAGTGCTTATGCACTCAGCTTCCTGGTCTCATCTCCAAATGTTTGTCAGATGGAAAGGGACAAAAATAATTGAGGTCATTCGTTACTTAATTCTGATTCAGAGGAGTTTGGGAAAAGAGTGAATGTGTTAGCACATTCCTTCTCACCAGAGCTGACAGACCCCAGCAGGTCATTTCACTTACTGAATGACAGCATCGACACAAGTCTAAAAGCTCTGGCTATACATCAGAATAGATGTTAAGCAATGAAAAATGACACAGATGAGCACAACTTAATACCTTCAGCTATCACAGAGACTTACAATGCCCTAAGTGGCTACTACCTTCCCATCAGAGGCTACTGTTCTCCCTGTGAAATGTTATAATACAAGAGACCAAAGGGGTGCTCCCCATCCCCACCTCCCTGTGGAGCCAGCGTGCCCTTGCCTAGCTCAGCAGAGGAGAGGGGCTGCTGTCCAGGCACTCTCCACATGCACCTTGTGTTCCTCTCAAATGGGTTTTCCTAGTGTCCAAAACAGGGAGAAGCCACTGACATTTGAGGCATGCAAAAAACCACACCTCATGTTTAAAGCAAGATGAATTTTTTCCTTTATTTTTATATTGTGTGGTTCTTTAGCACTGCTGTAGACATGGGCTTACTTTTTTTTTTTAATGATCTATTTTCAAGTGAGTTACAGAGAATAGTTGGGGAATCAAAGTGCCCCTGGTTACTGTCTTATTCATTTCAGTATAATTAAATGAAAAAAGATAAAGCATGATCATGTGATGGCAGGGCATGTGGCAGAAGCATTACTGAAAAACGGGAAATCAATTAGGAGAGAAAAAGACATTAACTATACTGCAAACCCATCTCAATTTAGAAGACTAAGCACACTGGATGTGAGAAGCCTGGCCTGCAATGCTCGAGCAATACTCCTGCACTGGGTCCGGCTGGGATGGAGTTAATTTTCTTCATAGCAGCCCCTATGGTGCTGTGTTTTGGATCTGTGACCAAAACACTGTTGACAGCACACCAATGTTTTCGCTGTTGCTGAACAGTGCTGGCACAGCATCAAGGCTTTCTCCATTTCTCAGTCTGCCCTGCCAGAGAGTAGGCTGGGGTGGGCAAGGGGCTGGGAGGGGACACAGCCAGGACAGCTGACCCAACTGACCAAAGGGAGGGATATCCCACCCCATATAATGTTGTGCTGAGCAATAAAAAGGGGGGGGGGGGGTGTGTTTTGGCAGGGTTGCTGTTGCAACATCCGAGATCAGCGAGGCCCTCACACAAGTCAACCTCCGAGACCAAGGTGGCCCTCACAAATGTTGGTAGCTACCGCTACAGAGAGGCTCAGCCTGCACGGCCTCAGAGGCTCACACTTCTAATAGTCTCTTTTCTTCAGAACTAACGGTAAAAGCCTCATTTTTGAAAAACAAAGTGAGAGAGAAATACTGATACACAAGATCAAGGCGGGAACCCCTTCTGAGCAATGTTTACTACTTTCTGTATCAGTAGAGCAGAACTGATGCGTCTTTTTTGACAAGCACCCTACTTCAGCAATACACTTTTTCAATACACAATGGACAGTAACACATTTTAGTTAACTAGGCAACTGTATCTTCTGAGCCATAATTAGAAGTTCTTTTACTACAACAGATAGGTGTAAAAATGCTCGCAATTTAGGACTGTTACTTTGCAGGAACAAAAATCTAGACTTGGACAAATCTCACAAAAATAGGAGTGGAAAGGTTTTTTGAATGCATTAAGTTAAACAACGAGAACTGAAGCCATCACACATGCCATTTTAAAAAAAGCACGTCTATTAAACATGTAAAAATATTTCAAGGTGGAGCCATTTGTCACAATAATATACAAGATCTTACAACATAAATATTTATAAAGCACAGATGTTATTTCACATTACATTACTACCATAGCTTGTTCCATTAACTGATCCAACAGACCAGCTAATTGCTTGTGCAAGATTGACTATTTGCTATCACCCATTCAAGACAGAAGCGCACACAGTTGCCAGGGGGCAGGTAGCTTTAGGGGGTTGTTTTCTAGCCAAACTTATTAAATGATTTTTCATTATAATACTGATCATTGGTTCATCAATTAAGTTAGGAAAATCTGCAGACATAAATAAACGTTACAGAACAATAAGTATGGCAAAGTTTCTAAGAAAATTGTGTTGAATCAGTGTTTGCTTCAATAGCACACACCAAAAGGCATTTAAAACAGATCTTGTTGCATAATGAATTTTAACTAAAGTAGTCCTGCATATGCATATGATTTTATAGGAAATTTCAAGACATGAATGTTTCCCCTGAAGTTGTAGATCCTAGGTTTACATGAGTATACAGCAAATCCTGCTTGACAATACCTCTAATACTTCTGTTTGCAGAGAAGCACTTCAAAAATGCAAAATAAGGAATTAACACAACAGAAGGAATATTAAAGAAGTCAAATTTGGTAGGGCAGGGGGTTGTTTGCCCCCCCCCCTTTTTTTTTTTTTTTTAAGTCTTGACTGTGGTTTCTCATTATAGTTGGCTGGCAAACCTAAAAGTGGTAAACGGCAATATTAGCAACTTATTACAATATCATTAAATTAACTAAACGGACTACAGAGGTATAAAAACTAGAAGAAGTCTGGCTAACATGTGTCGATTACACCCACACGCACTGCCTGAACAGAGCGATGCACAAATCCTCTAAGTGGCTGCAAAGCTATTTGCCTGAAGCAGAGCAAGTTCAACATCTGCCAGGCTGTCCAACTGCTCACAACCATTTTTCTGGTCAGAGGGGGCATTGTTTAAGTTGACAGGTTCCTAATGGTCTGAATTATTTAGCAATTCTCAAAAGACTCTTTCTACTCATTAGAGACAAAAATGCGAACCACCTCAGCCAGGGTTCCCTCGCTCCCCCGGGAGCCGATCATGCTAATTGAGGAGAACATCACAATGTGTCCCATTTTAATCACATGAGTTAAGCAGGCAAGAAGCTTCTATTATCCCCACCATACAATGGAAGACGGAGGGCGCCGGCTTCCGCAAGGATACACACCACGGTATATCATCTCAACATTTTTTAAACACCTCGCTTTAAGCAAAGACGACATATGTTGCTGATAAGCACTGCACTCACCAAATGAAGTACACAAGTACATTATATTAAAGAGAAATTTGAAACACCCTGTTTCAAGCCTGAACGCTAAGTGAGCAACAGTAAGCATCTTAACATATGGGAAGCTATGTGGAGGGAGAAGGAAAATAGCTATGTATTGATTTTTCTTCTCAACTGCCATATGAGAGGTGAAAAGTATAAACAAACTAACGTAGTAACAGGAGAGGTTACAGACAAATGACACTCAAAGAGCCAGATCATTCAAAGATATTCCCACTTACAGTATCTATAGAAACAAAGGGGAATGCTACTAGTTAGGAAGCAGAATAACAGCAGCTTTACTTATGACGGATTATTTCTCAGTCACTTAACAGTAATCAAACATGCTCTCCAGCAGTAATTATCTCATGTAATCCTAGCCTTTCCGAACACGGGAAAAAATGCAACAGTCTTACAATCAACAGGCCTGTCTTATTTTCTTCCCAGTGTCAGAAGACCACTAAAATTTGGAATCCCTTCAAAACTGTAACACCTGAAAAGAGTTCCTCACATAAACTTTGTAAGGAACATTAGTGTAGTAATTACGAATGTCTGCAATAGACCTCTATTACCAAAACACAAATCATGTGTGAGAAGAAAGAGACTGACAAATGCTTTCAAAGGCTATAGAGAAGACATGTAAATATTTAGTAGATTACCATGTGGAACACAACAGCTATAGGGAATTGCCAGTTTGATGGAAGGACAAATGGAAGGAGAAGACTTCAAAATTAATATTATTACTTCTGTTCCTAAGCAACCACAATGTGGATAAGAAATAGCAAAAAAATTACCTTAATGCATGTAATAGGAGTTCGGGAAATTCCTTTCCCATTCTTTAAAAAGATGTTACAGAGATAAGCCTTTCAATTAACATGAACAAAAAGTAAGCCACTAGTTTACATAGAAAATCTATACTTTGTCATCTGTGTATAAACATCTCCAGAAGCAGAAGATTAAGTCAGCGACCTAAATGGAAAGACATAAAATATTTTGCCAGCATGACATTGGGAATAAATAACTAAAAGCCCAAAAAAGCAAAGAGACAACACGATGCCGGCCTATTCAGCCATAAAATTCATTTCCAATAACCACATTTCGGCATGCAGCTTGGATCATATGTAGCATTTTCCTGTCTGAGAGCATGCAAGATTGATTATTACGGGCTCAATTGTCCCATACACAGGCAAACAACATATAAGGAATAATTAAATCAGCAAGATTCCCCCACTGAGCCTCCTACACATGCTTACATTCAGGCAAAGGAGAGGTGAGGTCCCTCCCAAGAAACAAAAGCGAAGGATTACGTGAGAAGCCTAAGACCATCTGCACGAAGTCATGTGGCCAAGGATTTCCTCTTCCCCTTGCTGTGTACAGGGCATCCTTTCCCACTTCCAGTCTGAGCCACATGGAGGGCAGCAGAGCTGGGCTTAATTCCTAGCTCAGGGACAAAAGGGAATCAGGGACCAGGGTTTTCCAAGGTCCTCTTTGCCCATACTTACTGCCTTCAAAGCTAAGCCACTTAAGGATGTAATCCCTAATAACCCAATCTGCAGAAGTCCATAACGTCTGGGTCGTGAAATTCTCCATACCCTGGTCGCAGCCCAGCCCTACTTGCACCCCCTCCAGCGTGCTGCACTCCCTCCGGAGCAGAGCCGGCCAGGCATGGTCACCCTGCTTCCGTCCATCTCCCAGGCACAGAGGCAAGGAGCTCTTGCCTGCAACCGTGAAGACTGCAGGAAAGACCCAAGCCTTTCCCCCCACATGTATCCCAGTTTCATGTGAATTAACAAGCGGAGAATTGGCATTTTTGTTTCCTATTTTTGCTCAACTAATTTGAGTTTCTTTCTCCTTGCCTGAGGTAGAAAGCTCAGATCAGGGAAGAAAAAAAAAAAAATGTTCTTGACCTCAACAAGATATCTTGTTAAGGTACAGCAGCCTCAAGGACTCCTTCCTCTTTCCTGGCATCTGAGAAGGGAGTTACAATTAACATTCCTGTTGGTTCACTTTTTCTGTGAGGCCCAGAGGGCAATTCTATAGCATTTTTCCATATATAATGAAATGTTAACTCTATTTGCAGTAAAGGCAACTCACAAAGCAATGTTTGGATGCTCTTTGACTTCAGTATCCCAAAGCAATTTGCAAAAGCAGATCTATTTTTCTGAAGTGCTCTATGCTTTCTAAACAACGCTCAAGCCTGCATGAACAGTCTACTCTGAAACAGTGATTTCTGAGTCCTGCCTGCTCTCTCCCACCTTATCAAGCTGCCTTTCAGCTTCCTGAAATATTACTGCTGACATAATGGCATTACTAAGATAGAGCCCAATTCAAGCCAACTGCAGATAATAGAAAGGCTCCCACTGACTTCTGTGGGCTTTGGATCAGGCCGAAAACAGTGAAAGTACCAAGAGGATGAAGTCACACAGATCTGGTTTTCATTTCAGTATGGTCCTTAAAAATATGCCGAACTTTAGGTATTGTATTCTTGAGTTTGTACTGGGCTGGCAAGGTACACTGAGCCAACATATTAAAACATATGCCTTGCCTTGGCTTAAATTCAGATTATTACATCTTTATTTTTCCATAAATTTGAGATAATAAATAAAAAAAAAACCACACAAAAACCCTCAAGAAAATGTTACCTTTACATAAAGCAAACTATCATCTTGTTTAACTGCGCTAAATACAGAAAAGGAACGCTCTGCTCACCCAACACACTCGCTACATACCAAGTTTATCAACGCTGGCATTAGTTTTGCAATGTACAAGACAGTCTGCAACCTCTTCTCGCAGGCTCTATTTGTGAAATGCAAGATGACCTTCGGGCCATCCCCAGGAAATCCTTAACTCCTCTCTATTCATCAAAAATAGTAGGCAGTCATTACCTTCCAGGTCCAATCAAACCTTGTTAAATATCCCCCAGTGATATATAAATTGGTCAACCTTCCAATGCAAGATTCACGTCTGGACCTAGATTTTGAACAATATTCAAAAACTAGGAATGTCTGGATCTCAAGGCTTCACTTAATTGTGTCTGGAATAAATCAAATCCAGAGTCTAGTTTGCATTTCAGCTCTACATTTTCAAAGTGGTTCCAGTGTAATATTTTAATTTGGACAAATCGCTACTTTTAGTAATTAGAGGTGCTTGAAACTTTTCAAAAATCATGTGTTTAATAAAATGCTTTTCTTGAAACATGAAATTTTGGAAAAAAATGAAGTCCATGTAAAAATCTGCATCATGTTCTGGTGACTCACCATTTTTCAACAACAAACTACTAAGGTTGGTAACTGTGAAATTGACAAACGAACACATACACACACAGAAACACATGCAGAGCACCTCATTTTCAATGTGGTGGTCTGTATTTCCAAGGTTAAAATAAACTGTCAGTGCTTAATGTCCCTGACAAGCAGCAAGTCTTCTCTAGTGGGGACACCTGTTAGGCCCACCAGCATCTGAAGAACTGAGTGAAACTACACCAATAGTGTGGCAACAGTACATTGCTTTTAATAAACCAGATTAATCCCAGTTATATAGTTTGTAGCTGTTACAGCAACCAAGCTAACATCTCAAGATAAACCAAAGTGAAAACTCAGCAGTGACCCTTGCAGACACGGCAAACATTTTTGAGTTTGTTCCTTGTTACTTTGTCAAGGTACACAGAAATAAACAATTTAAGCTATGAGCAATCCCGTTACTAGTAAATGAGAATGGCCAACTAACCAAGGGTCATGCCTCACAGTGAAAAAGTGTTTCCTGATGTTCAGAGGGAACCTCCTGTATTTCAGTTTGAGCCCATTGCCTCTGGTTCTGTCACTGGGCACCACTGACAAAAGCCTGGCTCCATCTTTTTTGTACCCTCCCTTCAGGCATTTTTACACATTGAGATCCCCCCGAGACTTCTCCAGGCTGAACAGCCCCAGCTCTTTCAGCTTTTTGTCACAGGAGAGGTGCTCCAGTCCCTTCCTTATCTGTGTGGCCCTTCATCAGACTCTCTCCAGTACATCTATCTCTCTTTTGTACTGGGGACCCCAAAAGTGGACACAGTACTCCAGGTGTGGCCTCACCAGAGTTTAGGGACAGGAAAGCAGGACAACTGTTTGGTGTGTTTTGGGGTTGGTTTTTTTTGTTTGCTTTGCTACTATTGCTTAAGAAAACTGTTACTGCAGCAGAGGTAGGATTCAGAAGTGCTGACAGAAACATGCAAGAGAAGGAAGAGGACGAGAAATTTGTCAAAGCTCTACACCTACAGCTGCCAGAGTTCTGGGACATTTAGTCAAGAGCAGGAGCGGAAACTCATCTTCATACTTTCTGGCAGCAGAAGCTGAGAAGCTCTTAAGCCAAATGTTCATCACCATTTGCTAGCCACAGGCTGATGGGAAAATGGAGGTGCTGGCCAGCCCCTCGGCAGGAGTCTGACTAGAGCTTTCTGGCCAACAGCCATGCTGCCAAGCTCCCTGCAAGGCCAAAGCCCCTCTGCCTTGGCATGGAGAGAAGCCCAGCATCATTACAAACTGAAGCTAGTAAACATGGCTTACTGGCTCACCGATATTTGGTGCCCTTTTTCATGCCTGCTTTCTACAGGTTTCTGTGGTGGACATTTGGTCGTTATAGATGGTGAAAGAAAGCAGTTGCTCTGTTTGCATGTAGCACATTATTTGGCAATAACAGGCAAAAAGTCTTTCTCTCCTTGACTCCTAAATACAAGAAGTTATGAATAAACAAATGGATGCATGTGTATTTCCTAAAGACAGGATTACAAATCAAACTTCATTCCTCTGAAGAAAATCCAGCTTCCTTCAAAGTAGTCTCTTACAGAAGACTCTCTTATTCTGCAAGTGCAGGCTGGGAATCAAATTTGACCCACCACAGTACATAGCACTTTCCTCCTGCTTTGTACCAGCATAAATGAATGCACAAGGCAGAAGGTTCTTGAGAGATGTTCCCTGTTTAAATCACTTTTTATTCAAGAACACAGTGAAAACAGCAGATCCAGTCTTGCTTTCTGTCATTTATCCTTATTGGTTGAGAAAATAAGAAACAGTTATAACAAGCTTGTCTCAAGTATGATTGGCAAGGAGAGCACTCTTTTCAAAATATTGGAAGCTGTGTTAAATAAATACCTGAGTTGAGAGCACAGACTCAAAGGATGGCATTTCTGACAAGTGTACAACACAGACTAAGAAAACAATACCATGTTGTTAATCTGGGAAACAGAATTTCTGGTGATCCCCAAAGTACAATTTACTAACCTGGAAATACAATTTCCCTGGAGAAAAGCATTGTGCAGCTCTTCTGCTACGCACAAATTTATGTTTAGAACTATTGATTTCTCCTTTCTTTCTGTATTATTGCATTTCTTATACTACACCAAGCTTTATGTAGGTATTCCTAGGAAGCCCATAAACAGCAACCTTCTTCCTGTGCTTGGCTTGCACTGCTCAGCCATTGTACTGCTTTTTCCTCTCTCCTCCCTGGGGACTAGAAGCACCAGCTCCTTTCACTTTCCCTTATAATGCAAGTCTTGCTCAGTATTATTCTTTCTGTTTTCTATTGTTAGTTTGTACTCTATGATGTGATGTAGCCATTTAGGATCCAAATGAGGTGACAGATGAAACAGTAACTTTATCCTGCAGGCTCCAGGTCTATAGCAGAACTGGGGGCTAAGATAGCAAAAAGGCAAACCCCCTTCTCAGCAAAACTAAGTGCAAAACCTCATGGACTCAGTTTGGCTGTCTCTAAACCATGAGGCCATATGTAAGCTGTTTGGTTTTGGTTTGGTTTTTTTTAAATGGATGCTAGGTTTTTCTTTAAAATAAAAAAAAAACATTACACTTTTGTGGTGCTTTAACGCAATTTGGTTGGTAACACATACAAGTCCGCCTGCATGACAGATGAAGACCACCATAACGATGCCTGACCAACATCTTTACATCAGGAATAACTCCAATGAAATCATTGCAATTATTCTGAAGCAAAGAAAGAAATGCTGGAGCAAAGGACAACCAGGCTGCTTCACTGTGTTTAATTCATCTATTTCATATAGTTTAATCTGTTTCTCTGCTTCGCCTGTATCATTAGCTGCAGCCTGAACCTGTGAGCGCCCTGGAATGTAGGGGAACTGAAAAACCTGTGTTTCAAGAGCATGTGGAAGATTTGTGTGACTTATGTAAGTCTGTTAAGGAACAGTAGGTGGCGGGGGGGGGGGGAATCTATTTCCTTCTAAAAAAAAAAAATGATCACACCAGATTTTTCTGAAGAAAAATGAAGGCTATGTGAAATGATGGACTTTAAGGTCTCTTTTTTTTTGTTGCTAGAGCATTCACTTTTCAAGCTGTGTCTGTCCATTTAGAAAACACAGTGTAAAGCTGACAAATAGGAAAAAATAACCAAAACATTTCACTTACAGAATATTAATCCAGCAGGAACTTCATGAACTGAACAAATTGAAACTGTGGCAACTCGCCCCTCGCCCCAAAAAACCCCACAACAGATGACAGAAGTATCAAAATTGTCTCATTTTCCCACTAAAAATGCCTGAAACCAGATGGAGTTTTCCCCAGAGACATATGGTCTGGGCTCCTACTTATATTGAAGTAAAAGTCAGATCTGATCATTTTAATCCACCATAGCTAATCCTATTTGCCTAACCAAGAGTTAAAATAACTAGCACAGCTCTCCTTCCTCTGCTGGTTCAATGGGTGGCATCTACTGTGCTTTTCCCTGCTTTAAGCATTCAAAATAAGTAGTTCTCAAAAGCCACAAGTCATTACTCTGTACAGTATATAACATACATATTCTTCCTTCTTCAGCTTTTGGGAGGGAAGTTCTCCATTTTGCTTTCTCATCTGAAGCTGTGCCTTAAGAGACCATGTCCGTGGGTTTGGGGTTTTGATTGTGGATTTGGGGGTTTTTTTTGTTTGGTTTGGGGTTTTGGGGGGTTGTTCGTTTTTGGTTGGGGGGGTTTTTTGTTGGGTTTTTTTGGTTTTTTTTCCGCAAAAGCCACATCTGTGGAAGTTTTAGTTACACCACCAGCAGACAGAAGAGGAAACCTGCACCTACAGTAACACAGGTCATTAATCAGTCCATAAAACTGTTGTCAAGAGCTGAACTAAGTTCACAGACTGCTCCGTGTTCATAAAGTTTTCACTGAACATCTGTAGAGTGTGTGGGGGACTCTAGAGCACTTGAGACAATTGATTTTGCCAAGACTAGATTTAAAAAAAAAAAAAACAAAACACACCACCAAAATACTGGTATTCAGACCATGTATTTTAGCATGCCTCCTTTTAAAAAACATCTTCTACCTGGCAAATTTTAATCTTTTTCCTCAACTCTGTCCTCAAATACTCATCACTGTCTTACTTGCATCTTTTCTTCCACAATAATTCCTCTTTGGCCAACATCACACGGCTTCCAAGTATCATTTAGTTGTCTCCATACTTATCATCATTTGCTTTTTTGTTAAGGAGCTGGAGGCCAGGATGTCTCCAGTGCCTATGGATAGGCATACAGGAATATTACGGGTCTGCTGATTTCGAGCTTTTCTCTCCACCAGCAGCAGCCCACCCGGCTGGCGTAGAAGGGGCTAGGAAGAAGGGCAGCAGGGCCACACTTCCATGGGTCTTTTGAACTAACTTTTGTTAGTTCAGTTAAATAACTGCATCTTTTGATAAACCTTCTCTGCTCTCCTCTTGTAGCCACCATATTTAAGATGTTCTGGTCAACAAACTAAAATAAATATATTGCTTATTCATTTTAAACATAAATTTCCAAAAAATAGAACTTGACACAACTAACAGATTAACAAGCCATGAAAATGTCACATGTAAATGTACACATGAAGGTGCCAAATTAAGAATTCGCTAAAATTAGGTACAGTCATACAAATTTTTAAATAAGAATGATTTGGTGTAATGTGACTTACTGATACGCAAAAACGTAAGCATGATGACAGCTTCTCAGCTGCAAAACAAAATTTTTTGTGGTAAATAACCAAGGAGAACCAAGCCAGCTCTAGGAAGACAACTAGTACCCAGTACAAAATAAATTTAACACACTCACTACTACCATACATAAGTGACCCTTAGCACGGCAGCACAAGTCACTCCAAACCCTCCCATGCTGATGAAGCCCCATTTCCACACACATACAGGATTTGAACACAGCAAAAGCCTGCAGTCAGAGACATCAGACGCTGGTCTGGTTTTCTCCTATCCCAAATCAGTTCACATTTAAAACTCTGGTTTACCACCAGGGACATAAGTGAGTTGATTCACTCTGCCCTCCCTTCCCACTTCCCTCCCCAGGCCACACATGAAGGTAATGCGATTGCATAATAAGAATCAGACAAAATGCCATTTACTGCTTCATGCTCGTACGATAGCTGCACTTGGTCAGGGGCCTCTTCACACAGGCACTGCATGAGGATGCAACCCCAAAACCCTCTTTTTCCAAGGCTATTCCCCTCAGACAGCAGTTAGATGCAATAGCACTTAACTTTGAGGCATCTTACACCCACCTGAAAAGAGACTAACACTTATTGTCATTTTTCCAGAACAGAATTTTGAGAAGAGGAGGAAAGGTCGTGCACAACCCCCCAAGGGCAGGGTACAGTCTCTTTATACCCATACAGCCAGGGAAGTAATGAATTTGTGGCGCTGCTACTTGCAGTTTAACTTGGCATGAGTCACATTCTAGATGAAAACAAACATTTTCAGTATGCAGCTAACTACTCAACTACAGATGAGCTACCTCAACAGCAGAGAAGAGAACAGTCAAGGGCTCCATCTTGATACCCTAGGCACCAATTTCACTTACAGTGAAGCATGTACGCCAGCATTTACATGGCAGTGATCCTGCCGGAGCCTAGGGAAATAAAAATATTGTTACTCCAAGTAAAAATTAACCAAAATTGCTGAACATAATAGCTGACCTTCACTCACGTACAGCTTTTGGAGCAAAGCATTTGAGCCACAAGGACTGCAAACAGACTGTAAGCAAGGCCACGCTGTGGCCGGGCTCTACGTTTGCTGGGAAGACAAGCACATCTAGCCTGAAACATCAAACCAGCAGACGGAGGAGACTGAAGAAATTCAAGGTCATCAAGGGAAATGCTTTTGGCCTGGCCCTGAGATAAATCAAGACAGTGCTGTCTCAGTAAAACGATAGTTGAAAAGAGGACTGAGATGTTAAGGAAAAGCAGAAGATCAATCCTACTGCCTCCCGCTGCTGGATTCCAGCTGCTTGCTGAAGGGGGGGACTTTATATATTCACTGTAAAGGAACAATGCTTCCTCAAAGAAATGCTTAGTTCTTTAGGTCACTCTGTTTCCTAATGTAAACAACCCAAATAGCAAACCAGCACCAAAAGGCATGCCAGTATTTTACACAGGAAATGTTACGGAGATCAACTGCTGACTTTCATTTTAAAGAAATAGCTTAAGGACTGATATCTGTTTGTTGGTCTGGCCTCTTGGGTCCTTGAATCCACTCGATTATGTCCAAAGAAAAGTCTTTTAAGGACACTTTAAAATATACTGGCACATACTTCATGACGGAAAGTTATTCTTTTGCTCTTCATTCCTCTGACTGACAATCCCAGGAAGCTGCAACTCTTGAGATCTCTTGATCAGCTTCTCCTGTAATCACAGTCAAACAGCAAGGTCAAAAAGGAAACAGTAGCTATAAAACAATTTTTAACACAACTTTTAATTATTTTTTTCTTTAAGAGTTACATTGTAAAGAAGACTAGACAAAATGTGCACCATTTCTCTCAAAAGGGAAGCATTTATCCACTTAGATTTCAAAGCCTGTTCTTTCATTTTTGCTTTAATGCTTTTTTTCCTTCCAGAGAGCAAGGAGAAGAGACCAAAAAAAAACCAACAAAAAAAGAAAAAGAAAAAGAAAAAGAAATATAAGTCATATATTGTCATCCCAGCCAGCTTCCTGTCCTGGTTTGCATCAACAGTGTCATGAAATGAAGAATGACATAATATGCAATAGTTCCCCCAGCTTTGAAAAACATATGTTAGGGTGGCGCATACACTCCAGAATACTGCAGCCAGAGTACACAACTAGAACACTCAGGTTTCCACTAGTGAAAAACCTCAGAAAAGCATTTTAAGCACAAGTTTAACTTTTAGCATATCTGTATCCTACCAAGCTCCTGTATCCTGAACTAGTTAAGGCTTAACTGATGCCTACTCCCTTTAAAAAGCACTTTGTTTTTGATTAATTTTCTTTCACTTTCCTAAAGGTGAAATCCCAGCTAGACCAAAGTTAGCATGATGTTGCTTACTGCAGAGCCAGGATTTCACTCCCAGCTATGAGTTTTCTTCAGATTAGCTTAGGACAAACTGTCCCCCCAGAGTCACAAGAGTGTTAGATAAATGGTACCAAACTTGTGCCCTCACTGCGCACCTTTGCCTGCTGTCCCTGCAAGAGGGTTGGGCTCTGCAGGGCTGGCAAAGGCAGCGGGAAGTCCAAAGAACATTAGCTAAAGCCTGGAAATGCACAAATGAATGACAAGCAAGTTTTGGGCCCACTTTCCTTGTAAGGTCCCCCCCCTTTTTTTTCCCATAATAAAAAAATCATGAGGGAAGTTACATGCAAGTCCTTCAAGAGAAGAGCGCACAGACTCCCAATATGAGCTGGTCCCTCTTCCTCATCATCCCCAAGCAACATCCCAAGAACTTGGGGACCCAAGCTTTGCAGAAACCAGTATAAATCAACAAATTTCACTTCTGACAAACCTTTTTTTAATACTTTTTAACTATTCCAACTAGCTAGTACTGCAGCAGCCAGCACACGTGGGTTGTTCTTTTGTTTTCATCAGTGGCAATCTTGATGTGTTTTTCCTTACTGATGTCTGAGGAGGCATAGGAGACAGCAAAGGTGGTCAGATTATCATTTAGCAGTCCTGAACTGCAGAATCCCTTATTTTGATATGGTTACAATTATTTGACATGCTATTTCCTGCATTATGCACCCATTAACTGGAACTTGGAGGAACTGCAAACTGGGCAGGAACCAGGGAGAAGGGAGATGATAAGGGTCCTCTGGATGATGTCTTTTGCATGGCTGTAAAAGTATCATGAAGCTCAGTGCACGTGCACTGTATGGGGAGGGGGTGATGGAGAAGAGGCGATAACTTTAAGTCCCTCTCCATCCTGCCCAATAAATCTGTGTCTGACAGATCCCCACAGGCCTGTATATCACTTTCTCTTTCTGCAATTAGGAGACCAGCTGCAATTCCTTGGCCAGAGCCCAGCCAAGCTTCCCATGCTCCTTCTACAAGCTTCTCCAACAGATAGCAGTAAGAAGCAAAGAAACTGAACCCAAAATATAGCATGTGACAAACTCTTCCACTTGTGACCTCTGTACCAGGCAACCTGTGAATCTACATCAGACTGACATTCTGCATAAGGTCATGACAAGGAAAAAAAAAATGGATCTGGACAGTCTATGAGCTTTGTTTCCCATCCAGCCTTTCCCTTTTTCCCCTTCTCTCCACATATCATCTACCATTTCTGCTCAATTTGAATGAACAAGAACAGATCCCAAGATAAGCATATGCCATCTATAGCAGGGTAGTTCCTTGTTTAATTCAAATGAAGAGATGCAGCTTGTTAAATATTTACTGGAGGGAAGCATATTGCTCCAGAAAATATTTTTACAGAGCATAAGAACTTAATCTCAGAAGCAGGGAGAGGCCAGTGTCAGAACTCACTTCCACACTGTATATCCAAGATAATTAAATATATGTTCCTGCAATGCTTCCCCTTGCTCTTTCCTCCAAGAAAAAAGTTATTCTTTCATGAATTTGCTGGTATTTTGAAACTTGCCACTGGAAGCAGCAATTGCTTCCAAGAAGCTGGAAATGAAGAGTAAATCTAAACAGTGCATGCCAGTCTGCCACCAGTGAGCTTAGGAACAGAGGAAATTTTAACTGTTGTCCTGTGTATCTTCCACCTGCTGCTCCTTGTATTTCCCCCTGAAACACTCCATTTAAAATAAAAAATAAAAATTAAAAAAAAGGAAAAAAACCAATCAGAGATCAAAATGATTCCTCAGCAGGCATTGACTTTCTGTGCTATATAGGCACCTGAGGTGCAGATTTGATTAAAGCCTGTGAACTCAAGTTACCCTCAAAGCTTGGCACCCTTTGAATTTTCTTCTTTCAGAGAAAAGGTAAGGAATAAGTGCCTAGGGACTGCTACAGCACTGTCTGGAAACCCACTCAGCCTGACCACTGTCACTTCCAGTGCTGCTCTGCTGTAATAGCACAGGAACCAAGACTTAACCATCCAAGCCCATGTTCTTTGGAAAACAACAGTGGGGATGCTCCTAAATCCATTTCAAAGCTTATTTCACAGTTAGTCTGTACAGTTTCCATGAGAAGCAGCGTATTTCATCGGCAGCCTAACTCTCAAAATACCAGACAGTGCTGAAGTAGCTTCCTATCAGCACAGTGAGCTGGCAGTGCAAACACGAGCAGCCAAAATCATCACACCCTCCTGCTCTCATCCCAAGTCCCACATCCCATTTCCTCACTCCGTCTTCAGTCACATCCCCAATGTGTTCACCAGGGACCAGCACTCAATATTAAATCCAGGGCCTCTTCAGACCTAACCAGATGGGTAACAATGGGTCATATTTTAAAACAGAAGACCATTCAGAAGAGATGAAAGGACAGCGGAAGAAAAAAATGCATGTGATAAACTTTGATTCACCTTAGCCTTTCAAGGTAGCGATCAGACAGCGTGTTAGTTTTGTACAGGATACAATGGGGGGCTCATGCTCCACACTCCTACAGACTGGCTTGATGCTCTGCTGTTACAGTGATAGCCTCAGTAGCCAGAATTAGTTAAAGAAAAAAAATAAAAGAAAGGACTGCTGGAAATCACAAGCCTCTCAAGACAGTAAGGAACACATTAGGCTGCTACCAAATCAAATGCACTTAAAAACAGTCCATGCCATGATGCCTTGTTCTCTCCTATAACAAGATATGGCAGATCACAGGTTTGCTGTAGACAGAAAATATTGGTAAAGGGTCTTTCTAGGCTTCTTGACACATGCTTTAACCTCTCCCCAAAGCATGGCAGGATGGTGAAATCACGTTGCTGTGTTCCCCTGGTAGATGCATGCTCTGCGCTGGAGTGTGGGAGTGAGTGGGGGCTCGGGCAGGCTGGACCCTGCAGCTCCTGGACCCCTCGAGCACCTGGATGTGGAATGGCTGTGTGGCAAAACCCGTGCCTGCCGGAGCCATCTTGGATGTGCCGAGAGGGAAGGCCACAACGGCGAACCAGCAGCAGGGTTGGCTGCCTGGCAGGGGCATGCCCATGGGGGAGCGGAGGGTAAGAGGCAGACGACCAGCGACACAGGGCTACCCAGCGCGCCACAGTTAACGTCCTGTCACCACCACCCCACGTGCGCTGGGGGTCCGTGAGCGCGACTGTGCAAAGATGCCAAACCCTTAATTCATTACACAGCTCTAGCCCTCTAAAGGCACAGGCAGGACAGAAAACATTAAAAAGAGCAGGCCCCTGGGGTGAGATTAGGCTTCACCTATGCCTTAGGGCATACCGGGCCCATCCAGAATTGCCCTAAAGAAGTTCGCTGAGGACTTAGGTAATCAATTTGGTTCGCTGCTCAGTGTCCTTTGCCCCCGGTTATTCATCACTGCCCTGCCTAATTCACCATAAAGGAATTCCTGAGGAACTGCTCTGCCGTCAGGAAGGCTCTGTTTACTCAAAAGAAAGACCAAAAAGCACCAATAATTGAATGATTTCACTTGGCACAGACCACTTAATTTAAGCAGATTTCTTTAGCAGAGCAACACCTTGGAGGCAGGGGGAGAACAATTAAGATCAAGAATAGTAAAGTTTTTTTTAATTAGCCACCAGAAAACAGGCTCTGAAACTAGCAGAAACCGGGCACCGTAAGTGCCATGCTTTGCTGTGGACCCATCAGTGTTCCTGCAGAAAGCACACGCTGCAGCAAAAGGAACCGCCACCAGTTCGATAGTGCCGGTCCCCTTTGGTTTTACACTTTATACCATGTTTCTGGAGTGCTGGGGGCAACTGGTAGAGAAACTAGTCCTGTCCATGACTTTTGATTAAACTTATGCTATTTTCCCTTCTTTTCCAGTTTTAAGACAGGGCCCTTCCTGCCACAAAATGTCTGAAATATATTGGCTGATACTGGCAGAATACAAATTATTATTAAAACAACACATGCATTGGAACTCATATTGTCTTTTTAATGTGTTATAGCGGTATAATGATATTTCCCTTCCTCAATGTTTTCAACCCCATTTTATCCCCACTGCAAACCACCACTCCACATCAAAAATACCAGCTGCTATAAGGCAAACTGTTTATGCTTGCAAATGGTATCAGGACTCAATATTTGCAGAGCTGTGGTATAAGACGTTAAATAGAGCTTTCATGGCTCTATTCAGGTAGTTTCTGTTTAACCTCTTTATTCCCCCCTCAGAAGTTCAGAAAAGGAGAGTGATGGGCCAAAGCTGTAGCAAAGCCTCAGAAAGAAAGGTGCACATTTGAAGTATTTCAACTCTAACCCAGTGATTACAGTACAAACCTAGCATTTTATTTCCCAAAACATAATGCAGGACAATATGAGACTAAAACTAAATAAGAGGACATTTGATAGAAAGCCAGGGAAAAATTGGAAGCATAGCCCACAAGTTTTGCAGCATAATGATCTCTCTCTGATAATACCTTCCTCTTTCTTGCAAAGTCACATTAAAACATAGGTTGCATAGACACAAATAGATACTCCTCCACCACAGCCACTTGGCTTTATTATATCACCGAGTTTAGCATTTGTCACTAGTCACATCTCTAAAAAAGCATCACTGTAGGAGTCCTTTTCAAGAAATCCTTCCGCAACATGTTGTTCCTGGCCTGTACCATGTACTTAATGTCAGAGATGCAATATAATCTTTTCCAAATTATTTGTATGAAAGCTTCACACTCTATCAATTAAAGCAGGAAATGGGATGATAAAGAAAAAGCCCACACTCAGATTTTCCATAAAACCTTTGCTATTAATACACCCAGATTCACTCTACACTGTGTTTATGATTAGAAGCCTTTGCAGAAACATCAGCTGGTTAATAATCATCTACATCTGTCACAATATCCCATTTATGCCTCAGCCTACATCCTTCCATTGTTTTATTAGCTACCTTCAAAAAATGATTGTCAGAATTCTATCCTCTTCGTTTGCAGGAATAACATGAGGATGAAAGAGAAGAAAATAAAAACCAAAAAAGTGACACTGATTTGTACAATTGGGATGGCAAATAAAAAAGATTTTTAAAGGTCTCACACATTGCTCCACCAGTAAAACAGAGTGTTTGACTAGATTTTACAGCCCAGCCCACCTCCTGAGTTTTTAAGGGGCTGACCTGACCAGCCCCAGGTGGTTTGCCCTTTCTCAGGGTTCATCCTGGGAGCGAAGCCCTGCGACCCCCGTGGCGGAGGGCACCAGTGCTTCACCTGGGGACCCACCAGCACTACCAGCTGCTGCCCTGGCAGCTGGCAGGGGCCCAAAGCAGCAGGTCTTTGCAGGACCCCTAATCAAACCTTCATCCTGGGGATATTTATATATAATTCACAACGACACGGCTACCTAGCCTGCAACAGCAACCGAGCCCAGAAACCTCTGCAGATGTTTGTCAGGTAAACGCACAGCTTGGTTCAGTACTTTTGTGACTGGTGTCACCAAAACCCCTGTTCTGCTGAATTCTTAGATGGAAAACAAAAAAGCTCGATATCTCAATTTTTCCACAAATTGAAATAAATTGGTGGGACAAAAATGCAGTCCGTCACTTTGACAAGAAAAAAAGGGAGAGAAAAGGTCAACATACATTTTGCAGGCAACAGAGACCTAGGACCACATTTATAGTCAGGACAGTTTCCAGAATGATGCGCCCCACTGCAATCCTCATTTTGTTATTTTAAATGACGCACACTACTGATTTCCTACCAGAGGTAACACATCTTCCTCTGGTCACCCAGGAGCCTGGGGGCTGTCCTGGTGGGCTGAGGAAAGCCCAGGAAGCCTGAAGGGGAGCACGCAGGCACAAGGCTACAGGGCCTTCACTTTGAAGCCCTGTCACAGTCTTTACAAGTGCAAAAACCCCTCACGCCTACCCTGCAGGGACCCCTGCTCCCCTCCCTGCCTCGGGGAGGGAGGGTTTGCTTCCCCTCCCGCTGATGCCCTCGGGAAGGAAGCAACTGGGGCACTCTGCTCTAAGGCGGTTTGGACCAACAAGTAACATTACCCATCACAAAATGCTATAAGAGAACAACTAGTGCTACGGAAAGTTAATGAATAGTGATGATAATGGAGGTAACCAGTGTCAGCTGTCCTCCTTTAAACAGCCAGATTGCAGAGTTAGCCAGAGGCAAAACACGTTTCCAGCTGCCAGGTGAGAAGCAGAGCAAAGAAGGTTCTTAAATACATACAACGGGTGTCTCAGGGCAATCCGCGACCTCCTAGAAACTTGCTGCTGAAATTACTCAACTGATCTACTAAAAAGTCATTAAGAATGAGCAAATGTTGCTGAAAGCAGCATTTCAAGCTGCTTGTCAGGCTAGCTTTTGATGATGCCTGCTGCATATTAAGGCATTCGATGCACCCAAAAGCACTAAAAGGAAATAAAACAATAACAACATGCAGAGTATTATCTGAGCCTTCATTTGTGAGCAAGATAAACACTGTTTCCACTCAAACCGCCTCATGTTTTGTTTTGCCATTGAAAAAGGCAGGCTCTACTTCAGTTAATTTTCCCAAGTGCTTTAACTAATCAAGTCTTAAACACAAACATTTGACCAAGAGAGAAAGCATGAAAACAAAACAGCATTGTTTTGCATGGTGTGGAGCAAGAGAAATATCTGTGAAGTGCAAATAACACACGCAAGAAAACAGCATGTTCTGTGCTGGGGGGGGAAATTGCCATTCTCCTTGGCTGGTGTGGGACCCAGGCCGCCCAGCCTAGCCTCGTGCCGAGCAGTGAAGGTGTTGGCATTGTCTAATCGAAGGGTATTATGAACAGATAGCTCAGCATGACTCAGAGTTTTGCCCCATAAGTCGCAGTAGAAGAACACGCTGCCCGAAGCTGACTTTTGTCAGCTTTTGTCTGCGCTATAGGTGCGCAGACAGGGCAACAGTACATTGCTCCTTGCCTGCAAACAAAAGCACTCACTAAAACAAAAACCTTTGCTGACATACTTGAGGAAGGACCAAGGAGTAGCCAGAGGAGACCGAATAAGGGAAGAGAAGAATACGAGAGTCTGACCCCGGGACCCAGCTGGGAACGGCAGAAGCAGACAGTCGGCTGTACCTCGAGACCTTGGCGGCACCGAGCCTGCTGCCCGCGCCCGCAGGGACCACACGGTCGCTGTCCCCCTTTTATGAGTTGTTTGCTTCTGGCCACATGCGAGCCATGACGGCACCATCACAAGCTATGCCAGTAAGAATAAAACCATACTTCCCCTCCCCCTTAATTAAGTGCATACAAATGTTCAATTCCAATTTTCATCAAAACTTAAGATGTCTCTAAAACAAATATGTTTCACGTCATTCCCCATCCCTCTTCCTCTCTGTTTCTCCGTAGTTTAACTCTGAGCAGCCTTGCAGCAGGAGGAGCGTGGTTGCCAATGTACAGGAGCTAGCCCAGGCCAGTCCCGGGCACAGGCAACTACATAAGCAAGCCACATGCAGGCAGCAACCTCAGCGCCAAGGCCAGCCACCACCTGAACACCAAGTACGGCCGCAGCTGCGTTTATACGAAGACCCGAACCCAAGAGCTGGCTTTCGGAAAGGAAAGCAGAAGCTGTTGCGGCGGTACAGACCTCCCCAGGCTGAGCCTAAAAGCAACAAGGCCACAGTAGCAGATGTCCAATTCCTGACTGCGGGAAAACAGAGAAGTCTGCAAGATCGCTCCGTGGCCAGGACTGCTCCTCTGCACCCCGCTACCCTCCCCAGCACTCCTGCACCCCGGGGGTGACGCAGCAGCCCACCTTGGCCTCCCTCCAAGCTGCACAAAAATGCCCTGGAAACAAGCTAGTCCGTGAAAAACAAGAGCTGGAGACTCACTGCCCATACCAACCAAATCTTGTGCCTCTGAGCACCATAACCACGTCATTTAATCCTTCTCTAGGATCTTAGGAGGTAAGGAGAGAGGCAGGTATGTCCTACAACAGTTAAAGCTATTGCTTTGATCAGTATTTCACTGAGGAAAACTATAAAACAACAGCATCTATTCAGACTCATGATGTCCCTATCAAAGTTTCAAAATAATTCAGAAGAAACATCCAGTTCCTGCAGGCCAGCTCAACTACACAGCCACAACAGGCAGTGGCGACTGCCTTCCAACACAACCACTTCTGTACAAGCGAATGAGAAAATATCAGGCCTCAGTGTCCTACAACTACCTAAATTCTGGTTTTAGATTAATTTCACTTTAATGAGCCGTGATTTGAGAAACCAGTTACAAAAGTGGAAAACGTACATGAAACAATAAAGACTTGCTCAAAAGACTACCTACGCAGGAAGCAGCTCCCAGCTTCGAATACCAGATTCAATACCACTGGTTTGCACCTTCCATTACATTTAGCTTCTCCAACTGCAAATTGAAAAGAATATTAATCTATCTGTGAGGGGGTTTTAAGACTGTTTGATTAACAAGCAGGTCTAACAAGGCCAGGCACATAACTGGACAAGACCATTTCTTTGTAAATACAGCAGGTAACCCCATCTCTAGGAGCAGTATTAGCTCAATAGATGTAACATTTTGCAAATCAAAGATAATTCATATTATAATTCACACTGTGTTCACACTCATATTCTAATTCATCATAAATATCTCTAACTACCATTGTTCACGCAGTCTATCAAGAGGCTTCTCAACAAAAGTGTGATTCACAACTTCGCAGGAATGCTGGTGGAAGATTTTTGCTATCACTGAATGCTGATAATTTTATTACTACTGAGAATAACTTGCAGGAAGGCAGCGTGTAGTAATACTAGATGAGTATTCTGCACGTGAAAAAGGGGGAGATTTCCTCTTCTGAATCCACTCCAAACATACGAACCTCCTGGATCAGTTTCTAATCATCAGGATCTCACTACTTTGTGCAGGTTTACATTTGCTGCTAACATGTCAACAAGCTGCTGTGAAAACAACTTGCTGGAAAACTCTACCTTGGAAATTTTCAATTTTTTCTTACATAAAGAAAAAAAAAATTTTGAAAAAATTCTGTGTTAACCAAAGGTTTTGATTAAACTCTACTGGTTAAGCCCTGTAAGAAGCACAGAATGACAGATCACAAAGCATAAAGCCTTTTTTCTTAACAAAAAAAAAAAGCAGTATGTCTCAGAACAAACATTTGTGTGCCATCCCTGTGTCAGACAAATGCTCTGCAGCCCTTCACACACCAGAACAACAGCTCCCAAAGTGATGGAAATGGCACCATCCAAGAATTCCAGCAACATTAATACTGTGGCGTTTCCTGAAACCACTACAAGCCATAAACAACCGTGGAGAAGTCAGCCTGAAATGCCATTTTGACTCCATCTGTGCAGCAACTGAACAGTGCACGAGAGACGGTATTTGCTCCTACTCAGAGACAGCACTCAGCTCTGCCACGCAGCCCAAACCTTGCCAAAGTGCTGCGCAGACACCCGCTGAAGGGCTCTTCTGCACCGGGCATCTCCAGCAGCGAGGGAACAGGGAGTAGGATTCATCTCCTCTGATCTTGGCTAACTTGGTAAATTAACCAGTGATCCAAGTTCCTGCTACAGTTAGTGGAATGACCCAGGCATTTCAGAGACTAATTCATCCCCTTTTAAATAAGTGCCAGAGATAGCTGGGCGCTCATACTAGCTGTTCTCTCCTGTGTAACCTTGCAGCCAGAACATATGCATGCCTCCTCTCTTGCTATGAAAATACAAGATACAAGCTACTCTACAAGGTTGTTTCAGGTTTGGTTTTTCCCCCCAATAACATACTCATCGACACTTTCAACTGCTACTTTTCCTGGAAACAGCCTTTCCTATTTTGTGACAAGTTGCACATCCTGCAGTAATTGAAAAAAGGAGAGCACCAGATAAGGGTATCCTGCCTGCCTTGAAATAACTCTACTTCCTTTTCCAAGAAGATAAGAAACATCTGCACATAGGGGCATTACTGCATGAAAGCTACCTCTCTTCAGGGAAGAGCCTAACTGAAAATGCAAATAATTTCTAGAGCTAGAAGAATCCTCATGGACATAGCCTGGTGTAGCAATTCAGGTATGTTACAACCTAAGCAACGAGGGGGTGCCATCGAGCTGTCCAAATTACATGCAAGCTTTGTCTCATTCAGAGACTAATCTCATAGTTGCCTTTTTGCTCACCAAGTCATTATAAAACATAAACTACACTGTGTATTGAATTTTATTTCCTGTGCTTCCCAGATTCTTTTCCTAGCTATTCTTCTCCACCCCCTCCTCTTCCCATCTTCCCTTACTCGCACATCAGCACTGCAAATTTCATCCACTGAACAACTATTCTCTACCCTCACTCTCCCTCCTGCAGAAGTCCCCCTTCTTCAACACACAGCTGCTCCCTCTGGCCCCTGCCAGCCACCCTACCCACCCCTCCTCTCCGTTTCGCACTCTGACCACAGCCTGAGAACAAGTCTCCAAAACCCAACCAGTTATCCACGCGAGGCGACATGGCAGGTCGGGTCGTGCCCGCTTGGTTCACCTTGAGCGGCTTTCCACTGTGAGTGCTGGTTTGAAGCCAGCTGCCCAGGAACAAGGGCAGCGAGGGGGGCCAAGCTCCCCGTGGAGGAGAGCTCCTCTGCTGCATGGCCCCATTCATCACAACCGCCTGGCTCTCCCCACACACTTATCTCACTGCATCACTTGTCTTTTGCAACCTGGCCTTTAGGATATGGGTAACACTTTCTGCTACAGCTGCATGCTACAAATCTCTTGTACGAGGAGAACTGAGGGCATCTGAGCTGATGCCTGCAAGACAGCCAGATGGCCGTGCTGTCATCCTGCAAGTTTATGTGGGCTTCTCCCACTCACATCCTTGGACTCCAAGTTTCTCTGCCCACCCCGACCAGCAGGAGCATCAACTTCTGTTATATTTCTTTACTCCGTCTGTGCCATGGCATCAAAACTAGCTTTGAATAATCTTTGAACAGCTACATTTTCTTCCACTATAACAGCTTAAAGAAAACAAAATGAAGCAGTGAATATGAATTATTTATTATGCAGGGAGAGCACTGATGCTCTGAAATCAGACAATAAATCAAGATTAGTTTTCTCCTGCAACACAAAGTTATTTGTAGCTAGCTGCCTCCCTCCTTCCCTCTGGAAAGCCTCCCAGGCTAAATACACTGTGACACCCAAGTTGCTGGTTTTTTGTTGCTCTGAAAATAGAGAGGACAGGTGCAAATGGGTCCTAACCACCAGCTGAGAGAAGCTGAGGGACTCCACAGGTGATGCAAACCATCATGCAACTGCGACATATAGGTGAGCAGAGTGAGGTGCTGCCTGCCCAGCCCTGCCCGTGCCCCTCGCACCAGACCTTTCTCCAACCACTTCAAAGACTTGAACCTGGGAGAAGGCCACCATCAGGCCCTTTAAGGGCATTAAGAATGGCTCACCCAAAAGACAACTCTTCATGTATTTTGGCACCCTGCCTTCCAGGGAGGGTTATCTTCCCACCAGTTCAGGCCCTCCAGTGGGGGCCAGTGTCGGGGGGGGGACCCCAGGAGGGACCTCCTTTCCTGCAGCTGCTCCTAGGGCTCCCAGCCGCTATCTGGTGACCCAGGCAGACCCCGGCACCGGCTGCCAACTGGAACCCCACCCCACCTCACCACTGCTCCCTGACGCGCCGGATACCGTGCAGCCCGTCTCCAAATGCTCCATTATCTCACCGAAAACGTCTCAATACATCTTCATGTCAGAACTCTACAGTAGCACAAGGTCCGAGAGCCCAGCTCTCCTCAAAGGTGCAAGGAGGAAGATTTGATTTGTAGAAGTCAGGTACGGAAACGCAAGCCCCATCATCCAATTAAACAAATAAACGCTTCCTAACATTTTGTAATTATATCCATCTACCATCTCCCTTTCTTTAGCCAGCAATATCCCAACAGTGTATTTGCACATTACGTTGCTGAATTTAGGCGATAAACTCCTCCGAACATGTGACACATTCTTAATCTTTACCAGCAAAACAACAGCTCCGTCCTGTACCTTGCACACCGGTGCAATCAAGAACCAAAATGAAGTCTGCATTTCTCCATTTGGCTGAAAAGCACGCCCCACAAATCACAGAATAAAACATCACAATGACAACAGGCAATAAAAAAAAGTTAAGCTTTGAGAGTAGCTCAAACAGTTTCCTTAAATAAATGGAAGTTAGCTTACGTTTCTTCTCTTCATGCAAATCATCATTTTGTGTTGTTGGTTTTGGTTTTTTTTCTTTTAGTATATCTTTTAAGGTGTGCATGAAAGTAGTAGGAATTACACTACAACTAAAAAGACATAGGCACAAAACAGTACGAGTCAGCAATTTTTTAAACACAAATAAAATATTCTTTGATTTATTCAGATTATTAAAGATAATAATTCTTTCATCAATATTGTTGGAACTTTTAGAGAACTACTTTGTTCACTTATTTAACAGAAAGCCATAGGCAATTTGAAGAAAAGGTAAGGACAAACCTCTTTAGAACAGAGAACAAAAAAGCAGAAAATTCTTTCAGTATATAAAAGGCTGTTATAAAGAGATTTGGGATCAGCTGTTGGCCAGCATCATCAAGAATAGATGAGAAATAAATCAGCTTGATTTTCAGCGAGGAAACATTTGTACAGACATCAGGGAAAGTTTTCTAAGTATAAGGACATTTAAGACCACACTACTTTAGGAAGGTTACATACAGAGACAAATTAGCAAAAAAGGCAACGTGGGAGGGAAATGACGTATTATCCCTTACAATGGTGCTAAGAGCCTCCAGTAACTGACTGTGCCAAAACAAAAAATGGTTGTTGCAAGTGTCAGCAGGTTGGATCCATTTTTACAGGAAATAGGCAAAAGCAATCATTTCCAAATAAATAACACACAGCTTACAACTAATGGCTTTGAAACTTTTTAATACTGTATTTGCTTTAAAATAGCCTTTTCAAATTTAGACTACATTTTGGAAAAAATCAGCGTATAAATTTTCCATACACTCTTTGCAGAAGTGTTTGGAAAAAAGCATCCACTAGCTGACAGTACAGTTCTGCATTTATTTATTTTTTTCTAATGAAAACTGATGTTCATGACAAAGTCAGTTTTCTGTATGACATACAGAATATTTTGTTAATTTTTAGCCCAAAACTAAGCTACCACTTCACAGTGTAACACTTGCTCTTTTCTTTCCACAGTCTAGACAGAAGCAGTGACTCTGAAACTCAGGTTTCCAAATCCTTTCAGTTATAAAACCTTGGTTTTAAAATTTCACATTTTAACTAATGGCATGGTTCTGACCAGGACTGTTAATGACCCTAACTGTTTGTTGCAAGAGGCAACACTCAGCAATACAATCAGATTGCCAGCTCTGTCCCAGTAGGGCAAATCTTCCTCAGAGTTGCCAAGGGCAAGGGGAGAAAGAAAAAAACAGCAGTGGATGAATATTGACCCAGATCTTATTGATGGTAAAATCCCCACAGTGTTCAGTGATGCCAAGACTTTGTCTAGGGAAATTATTACAATTTTCCGCTATCATAACTAGTTAAAAAATTAGGCTGTTTACTGCTGCATGCCACCTGCTACTGCCTGGCAAAGCATGTTCAAACAATTACACAGGGTGTATTATCATAATGAACAGGGCTTTACATTTACAAATCCAGAAGTGCTGTGCTGAAGTGGTATCATTATCCCCAGTCAAGGGCGGGGGGAAAAAGGGAGAAAGACAGGGAGAAGAGAGATGGGCACATGGACAAGAGGGCTTCTCTGGGCAGAATGGTGGCCAAAGGATGGATGGGGCTCAGCTACGCCAAGCTCTATTGCTGCATCTTTTCCTATAGGCTGCACACTTAATTCAGCAGGAAAGGATTGCTCTTTGTGCCTTGTCTGTCAAAACACATGCAGAAAAGCAGCAGCTGGTAAAGCACCATATATTGCTTATTTCATCACATGCTGCAAGAACCTGGAAGGGGACATGGTAGGTCAGGCTCACAGGTCCACTTAGGAGAACCAGTCTCCAGCAGTGACCAGCAGCAGCCGAGGCAAAGCCAGGTTTGGAGGGAATCACAGAAATACAGTAATTATGAAGCAGTCTATCAAGGATTGTGGCCTATTTTCTTTTTTAAAAAACAAAAATATGTGAACTACTGTTTCTTTAGAAAGAAAAGAATTTTGGTCACGCAATCTGTGTTATTCAGGAAATCAACCTAGATGATCAGTGATCACTTCTGGCCTTGCAATATATTAATTTTTAAAAACAGTCAAACGTCAACTTCATTCTCTGTGTTTTTCCCCATTAAGTCCAAAGAACTTAGGAAACCCACCCTTCATCTCCTAGATTTTATTATAAATCTTCCTTTACTGATACTACAAAAACTTTGGAAATCAACTATCTTTTCATTTCCAACTTCTGTGAATAATCAAAACTTTGTTCAACACTATGGCTTTTATTCCAACACACATAAATAGCTTCTTGACTTGCACAAAACCTGAAACCACTTTAATCAATCAGCTATATATAGTCTGGATAAATACCGATTTTGAGATTCTGGGTATACAGCCAATCCTGTGCTATTTGCTAATACTTTGATCTAAATTCACATTATTTTAAGAAGAAATGAAAAATATTCTGGGCAGAAAAAAAGACAACAGTAAAGAAATTACAGCCTGTAAAAGCTGGAGGATATGTATATTAGCTAAAAATTCAGCTTGTTCCAAAAGCATTTCAGAAGACAGAAATACATTTAGACTTATCACAAAATGAGACACAAATATCCATAAATTTGTTATTTTGTTACTCCCACAGGAATTCACTCTTGATTTTCCAGAAGGCTACCACTCTATTAAGTATATTTAATAGCATTAGTAGACAGCACTACAGTCTCATTGCATGTGCGCGTGTGTAACGTATTGCTCCATTTTCTATGGCAGCATTTATAGCACAGGTGATTTATGCCTGTGTGACAAAAAGGGCTATTCTGTAGAAATATCACAGGAAATGACACACAGGAAATAAACCAACACAGACATCTTACAATCATTTCCTAAGCTCTAGCACAGCAATCTGCTGAGCTCCTGAAACAACCCAGATGCTGCTGACGCAAGGAATGAACAAGCACCAAAAATGCTTCCCTCTCCCAGCATGGTTTCTGGGTCCTGAGAGGAGAAAAGGATGAACAAGGCAACAAGCTATAGAATAGTTAGTTATTTGTCACCTGGAAATAGGCTTTATTGGGTTTATTGTTCAGTACTGTCATGGTTCATCTATGGTGGCTATGGACAGATGGGGGGAACCTGCAGCGGCTGTGAAAACAAGAAAACCAAAGATTAATGTGTGGTGAATGCTCAAGTAATGGCTGGGGAAAAGAAGGCCACATGGAAAAAAGTCACAGTAAGCCTCATGCCAGATCTTTCCTGTCTTCTCGTCTGTCTCCCTCATGAAAGGGGGCTTTTAAGAAAGATGGGAATAGACTTCTTAGTAGGGCATGTAGCAACAGGACAAGGGGTAATGTTTTAAACTAAAGGACAGTAGATTCAGACTAGATATAAGGAAGAAATTTCTTACAATGAGGCTGGTGAAACACAGGAACAGGTTGCCCAGAGAGGTGGTAGATGCCCCATCCCTGGAAACATTCAAGGTCAGGCTGGAGGGGGCTCTGAGCAGCCTGATCTAGTTGCTCATTGCAGGGGGGTTGGACTATATGACCCTTAAAGGTCCCTTCCAACCCAAACCATCCGATCATTCTATGATTCTATGAACTACACCCAGTTCCATTCAGATACCATCCCGTTAGCACATGCTATTCTGCTCTAACATTCAAAAGCATCCGTTCCCTTCCCACAAGCTCCTACTGCGTCAGGTAGCAGATGGAGTAAAAACTCAGTCCCTGCCCTCAAGAGCACTTAATTCAGGTTACAGCAAGATATCAAGAGATGCAAAGAAATAATCGTGTTTCAGTCAGCTTTGCCAACGTGCAACAGAAGACCACATCCTGGAAGCCAGATGAACTCAATAACATTTTAACATGGATTTCATTAAGGAATGCTAGGACATAGTTCATGAGGGTTTAACTGAATGTACAGTATAGAGAACTGCTTTTCATTTACATAAATTCTACCAGTTAAAAACAGCCAGAAAATGAAGAAATCTCAGCCTACTATCTCATTATTGCTCAATATTCTACTATTCCCACTCACCCTTTGTACAGCCTTTTAATAGAAATTTAAACATATGAAAGCTACATAGGCAGATCTGTATACAATGTATTTAAAAAAATGCATCTGACAGTGTCCCAGAATCAATGGTCATCAGTGTCTAAGAATCAATATGAGACATCTTTATACTATTATTTCCTAGGAAAAAAGAGCAGAAGTATTCTATATGAATTTGAAAACACAGAGGTCAACACAAGAATATTACACTGACACACACTTTAAATGTAATTATTTCTTTCAATTTTTTTTCCTCAACCACTAAAGGAACTAGCAGGGCCATTTTAAGACACCAATCAGGAGAACAACCATGTCATTCCCTGACACTTTTTTTTTTTTTTTGAGACAGAAGTCCTTTCCTCAAAAGATTTCATGTGCAATTTTACCATTAAGTACATTGAGGTCACATAGCTGGTGAAATACCTAAAGCATGTCAGCTAAGCAGCAAAGAAATTTAAGACTAGTTTTACTACTGTTTAGCTTAAAAGTCAAAAGATACTGTTAATTTTTGTCTTAGGTGAAAGTTAGTCTGCCAGTAAAAACGCCTTTTCCTATAGACAAAAACAAAGGAAGCTTTGAGAAAATCAGCACAAAATTTGCTGTAACTAGGTGAAACTTCCCACTGTAAAAATAAGTATAATTTTCTTCAGGTAACTGAAAAAGATACCTAACACTTTCACTATGACCTACAAACCAAGGAATCATAAAATACACACATGCTGTATAAACACTCAAACCATCTTAAAACACCATGGGTGAAATCTTGGTCCCATTAAAGCTGATGGCAAACTTCCCGTTAACTTCAATAGTGACAGAATTTCATCCATTGTGCCAACTCATAAAGCAGAAAAGGGTAAAGAGAAAGCTTTGAAATATAAAACTAAAACAATAAATAAGATTGCTTTAATCACCACTTCTGATGCTTTCGATCTTCCACGCAATTTCTGTCCCTCCATCTGATATGCCAACAAGCTGAAGGTTCAATGCTTAGGTCGTTGATTTATCAGTCCCTGCCGTACAGATTTGGACCATGCCCTGCCCTTTCCACTGTTTCATGCCCAGCAAAACACAACACAGCAGCTCTTACACCAGTCGCGTTTTAATAGTGCGGGAAAAGATCCGCCACATTAAAACAGTTTTGCAGTGAGTCAATCCAGAGCACTGCACTACCTAAAACTGAGGGGGTTTGGTTTTTTTTTGTTTTGGTTTGGTTTTTTAAGGTTAGAAGGAAGTTCCTCAGCAATCAGTGTGCAAGATCCCTTATCAGCGATGCAGGAAAGTGGGTGGCACCATTTGGTTTCCATTCAAATTCCGCTCCGGTCCCAAATGAAAGGGAGTTTTGCAATTATATTGTCACCTCTTCAGATATACTGCAGAGACTTCAAAGGAAGAACATTTCTGGAAATCAAATGGCTTGGTAGCTCCAAAGGCAGAAGTATACCTAACAGCCAAATGTCTTTCATAAGATACTGGACTCAACAACAGCTGTTACTCACACACAAACTACCCACTTCTGGGCAACCTAAACAGCAACTGTATCAGTACATGAAAAGCAGAGCTTTCATGCAACACCTTAATGAATGAGCTGGGGCTACATTTACTGGCCCAGCCACCTGGAAACTAAATTCCGCAGCATTGTAGGAACTTCTACCAGATCAGTGTTGCTACCGGGAAGTGCACTGAACTCCGGAACTATTGAATTATTATACATTATGTTGTCTTACTTTTTAAAAAAAAAAGATATTTTTAATTATGTTTATAAAAATCTCAAATTTAGCACACCTGTTCAGTTCCATCAATAATTTTATTTTTTTTAAATGCCAACAACAGGTCAGACAGAACAGTAATTAAAATTTCAGGTCATGCAAATGTATGCACTATTTGGACTGGACTAAGCACTAAGTTTGCTTGTAACAGCAAATACAAAGAGGCAACATTTTCTTAAATATTGTCCTTCAGAGAGAAAAAATCCCCCACAAATTTCTTTCTAATGTTGCCTGCAATGCTTTTATAAGACATCAAAGGCTGTGCAAAGCATGAGCACGTGAACAAAAAACATTAACTCTGTTTTGAAGTGAGGATACTCAATATCCACTACCCATTCTTTCCTTTTCTGGATCTTCTATTTCCAAGATTGTTTTGCTATCCTATTTAACATTATCCTGCATTACACAGTCAATGATTTTGAAACATGCCATTCTCCAATATGAAAGTGTAACGTGGTTTTTAAGAGATTAGCTCCATATGCAAATTCAGCTGAAGAATGTAGGGAATATTTGATGTACATAATTTTAAGAAAGAAAAAAAAAGAGAGACCTCTCTGACATATCAGGATAGAAGACGATATACCAGTAGATTGCACTGTAAAGTTTCACAGGACATTGGAAAGAGGGAGCAGAAATTAGAGCTCACCCTCAGCAGTCGAGCTCATCTCTGAGCAGACAAAAAGCAGCAGCCGTCAGACCCTCGAGCGGGGATGTCCGTAGCCTGTTGACAACAGCGGTAAGGCTCAGGTGGGAGAACAGTGATCTACCCCAACTGACAGCCAGCCCAGCTGAAGTGCCTCTCGGAGGAATATAAACACAAATGCTCCTTCTGCTTCTGTGCTTACACACAGAGCACCACCGTTTCTGCTCAAGGCCCGGCCATACAGACCAGGAAAAACCTGGGGTGATGCTTACTGCGTACCAGCTGCGTTACCTACACACACCACCTCCCTGCCACCTCGCGTTACAGTGAAAGGGGGCGAGCTCTCCAGCACGACAGACGAGCTACAACTCGCTGGCCACAGGGCAAGAGTGGGCACGCAGGCAGCTATCCCAGCAGGGCCGAGGGTCAGCACCCCGAACTCCCCTGGGAAGTTGTGTTCCCCTTCCCATTGCACACCCCACCAGCTCCATGGGGGAAAGGTGCCACTTTGCTCCTTTCATCCCAGCATCCTGCCAGCAGTGCCAGCTTATACAAGTGTCAAACTGGATATACGTAACAGGGAGAGCTGCCCTGTGGCTGGAGGGGTAGCGTCATTAAATTTTTTGTCAGGCATGCCTAACTTTTCGGTGTCGTCTTTAGTAAGGCTGACGATCCCTGCTGCCGGTGCAGTTGAGCTCTGGGGCAGTGGAGGACAAGACTGTGACAGAGAACACCAAGGCATCAGGGAAATTAAAGTACGACTAGAAAATAAGAGTAGGCAGTAACAACAGCTAGCCAGCTTTGACGATAGGAACATTATCTCAACTTGAAGTCTTTAGGGCCTTACATATTCCTTCTAGGTTACACTGCAAAAAATGAATACACCAGATTGGTTTTTTAGAAAATCAGTAACTCAGTTTTACTGAGTTTATCCACTGTTGCCTGTCAAGAAAAAATTGTTTCCTGAATACAGAGGTTAAACAGCAGGCCACAAGGCTTCCCTCAGTAGACCCATGTTTTTTTCTGCTTCCTCAGCCTTTTTTTGCACTTTTCCTCTTGTACACTACGGCTGAACATCAGTCACAGTGGATTGCCCAAATAGCCACAAAGCTTCTTTCTACCACGTCCCTACCTTGTTTCACATGAAGTTTGAATGTACACTGTTGGTACCAACACTATGTGTTATTGAAAGAGTTTTAAAGATTGCTCTGTTCCACGGTTTACCTGAATGCACTGGTGTGTATTCTTCTCCTCACATTTGATTAGCTTCCTGATCATTCTATCACAAATTTGGGCTTTTTTCCCCTCAGGGTCTACAAACTTCTGTTTGGCATTTTCTCATCCAATCAACCACATGACTAAGACTTTCACTTGTAAAGGAGATAAAGAACCAAGCCTTGTTTTTAATTACTTTAACCTAGGAACAATTTGTTGCAAGAGTCTACAGGTGGAGTTACGATCCTATCTTAATCGAATATCTGAGTTCACATTCTTACTGCATATGCCAGCAATGCCGGACCACAATTAAACAGCTATTAAAGTAAGCACACAGTGACCTCCTTATCTCAATTATACATCAGCTTTGCTTCAAAAGCGGCTCCTCTGAAAAATCAGGTGTCTGTCTTCCTCAGGCTATACCACCACTGAAGATCCCACGTGAACACATACGAATAGGTACTTCACACTTACCACCTTCAGCACGCCTGTATCTCACACTAGCCAGCTTGTCTTCCTAACTCAGGTTTTCTACACCTCGCGCGTGCACAACAAATCACTCTCCAGAGCAACTTGAGAGTCAGCGCGTAGCATGGGCGTCCACGCTCATGTCTTCCGAGGGGTGCCCAAAGGCAGAGCGACACTTCGAAGCCCACGTGCAACGCGCAGCGAGCAGGTTCTTCGGTCGCAAGAACCAGGAGCCCTCAGACCTGGGGAACCAGAGCCCACTGCCCTACAAAGGGAACGATCCACGTGCCTCCATCCAGCGGGAACCCCAGCCAGCCAGGAAGGGCTCGATCCTGCAGAGCCCAAGGAATTGCGCCTTGCCAGGCACCTTCCTAGTGCCCAGCATGTGCTGCCCCTTCCCAAGCACACTCTAAGCTGGTAAATCAGCACAGGGCCTGAAGGGCATCAATGCCTTCCTCATGAGATTAAGTTTTAAACCACCTCTATCTCCAGAACATACTGTCCTGGAATACTTAATGAAGTCCAAGCTGTTATTAGCACTAACAGAGTCTGCGCAGCTCTGCCTGTACAGGCCGGCTGCTGTAACAAAATTCAGCTGCAACATAAATGCAGGAACACTCAAACTTGTTACTGAGATTCACCAAGCGATTTCAGGTTGTAAAACCGAACAGATGGCACTTGTGAGCTTTATTCAATATCTTGGACTTTTTAATTAGATTCCTGTTCAAGTGAGTCTGCTGGTCTACAGCAGGAGACCCCAGGTTTCAAGGTAACCTTAAGAGTCCCATTACTCTGCCTGATAGAAACCACTACGTCAGGGAACGGCTGCAGGCCCAGCTCCTGCTGCTTCCACCCCAGGAACCAGTCAGCAGGTAATTGAAAGAGCAGAATTAAAGGGATAGTCCAAAAATGCAGCTACGCCTAAGCCAAAATGCAAATTAATGCTTTAATGCACCTCACTGCTTTATAATTTTAGCATGCTCTTGGTATGTTTATCATTAGGAATCCGTATGCCATAATTTTCTCTTCCATGTCTTCACATGGTTCTCAAATTCACCTTCTGCCACTGACAAACTCGCTCGGGGTTTTCACTGCTTTTTGGAAAGCTGCAGGTGATCACAATCAAAATGAAACAAAACATACTGACTACTAAAAAGCTGAAAAACTTGCAAGGCAATAAATTGTGCATCTACCCCACAGCACTGAAACATGGCAAAAACCACCAGAAGGCTCTGATGGTTGTGGGTGCCAACGTCCCAACAGACGTTAGTCTCATTAAGTTTTAGAATCAGGTCCAATACTTCCTTTTACCAATACAGATCAAACAAATACAAAAAACCCAAGCCCCCAACAGATTGGCTAACATGACAAATTAAGACTTTTTACGAGTGCTGCAGTGCATAAAATCTCAGTGATACTTTTAACCTGAGGCAATAGAGCATGGCACAACATGCTGGAACAGTAAGTCTAGTTGTATCCATCACGATGGCACAGCATCACAGCTGTCCTTTTATCAAAATCAGTTAAGCTGACTATTTGGGGGTTGTTTGTATTACTTAACCTTTTTGAGAAGGAAAAGCGCCAAAATTCAGAAGAGCTTCTAGACTGTTGTAATTGCGTTCAACATAACGCTGATCACTCCTGCAAATCCATTTTCCTTTTACAATATATCCTGAATGTCTAAAGTAGCATTAAAAATAACCTGCCTGTTTTAGAAAAGTGGGCCAAATACTCTGCTAACCAAACAACAGCAAATGTCTGCAGAGCTTGTGCATATTTACTTCTGTGGCATTGGCACCCTAAGTTCCTTTCAAGTGGCAGAACTCTATAAAGTCATTACAAAATGTAGCAATGCTCCATTATGTACTGATTTTTAAAAAGATGAGTAAGTTAAAGGAAACTGAAAATATTTTTTAACTGTTTGAATATCATATAACAATCCACTCTAAGATTCACCTGTCCGGTGTGCGTCAGTCAGGAAAAAAACCTGCAACTTGGAGAGTTCCCTTGTTTATTCAGCACAATTTTGCCCCAAAGTATTTTGTCAGGCAAGAAAAGCAACCCTGTCCTAGCACGGGATGAGACCGAATCCCTCTGAAACTGCAGCCGTGGCCAGTGGATGTGTTTAAGATCACATCAGACAAACTCCTGGGGAATGAGGATGAACTGGATGAGTTGAGGTCCAACCCTGCTCCCTAGGACTTTGTGATGTGCAGAACAGCCCATAGGCCTAAACTTCCTAAAAGGTGGCTTTGTCAGGGTTGCGCACAGTGGATTCCTGCTACAAAGCCCAAATGCGTCTGGATTTTATGTTAACTAATAGCACACATGGTGTAGCAGGCAGCACAGTATTGACAACAATGTGGGATTTCTTCAATTAGTAACAGCAAACAATGATGAAGCAATTAAAAAATAATAAAAAGCTGAATAAACACTCTCATCACCCTTTTATGAAACATCATGATTAAGTCTTTTAAAATCTCCAAACCAACCCCTTTACTTCACATGAAAAAACTACAGGGGGTGGAGGAAACCTGCCCTCCCATAAGCTCAGTGGTACCAGGTCTTTCAAACCCTCAACCAAAGTGTCTGCCTCTCTCTTATGCCATGCATAAGTTTTGTGACTACAGCAGAAAGACATCTGATGATCGCCAGAATTAAACTTTAACACCGCTCTGTCCTTTGGGGACAGTGAGACATCAGGAGTAAGGCATCTCTTTGCTAGTAATTTTCTGTCTAATTCTGGAACAATGCAGTCTACACCAGAAACTGCTCATCCATTCCCTCTCCTTTGATAGACAGACATCTACCACATCATAACACTCTTAATAGCTGGGCAGGAAAAAGCCTAAACCCCTCCCTCTCCCTCCTTAAGTTAAGTATAGAAAACTGCATCTATGCTATTTACAGATTTGGATGCTTGTCTGGACTGAAGTTTTGTAAATACAACTATTTTGAAGTCAGAGGCATTAAGAGTTGGATGAATGCCTCAAGAGAAACAATTCAGATAGCCTACGTTTCCCCCAGTCCTGGTGTTCACTACTGGTTGACTCTAAAACCTCAAAGGCACCCAGCCAATATGATACGTTAAGAACCAGGGACTAAAGCGAATTTAAAGCTGGTTGTTCCTGGACCTTGGCCTATAACTGTTTCATAAACCAATTTCTACATTCAGAAATAAACAAACCTACAAAATAAAAGCAAACAAACCTTGCATAATTTATTTGCTCTTCACATGCCTTGTTTCCTTCTGCATCCTGGGGTGGAAGCACGGAGGGTGGGTAGCATATATTCTCAACACTGCCCTTGCCGCTTCACAAGCTGAAGACTTTTTTGCTGGAAGTCTCTATTTTCGTAGCACTGGCAATCTGAAAAAAAAAAACCAACAAAACAACTGTTTTGTTAACACATGTATCCCAGGATACATTAGAAATAAGTTTTGTTCTGAACCAGTGCCAACTAAGTCATTAACCTCTCCCATGCAAAGCCAACAACTCGCATGCAAAAAAACCAGCTAGAAACATCTCCACTCAATTCATACCTCACTTAAGCATTCTGCGCGGACCGCTCACATGCGGCAGCTAAAAACTTCTCTCTATATACAAAGTGAAGTTAGAAACCGGTAATGCAATGCATTACAAACACATGCCTCAAGAGGAGTTTTTCTTAAGCTGTCCAAGTTTCTATCTAGGAAACACACAACCAGGAAAGGCAGCTTGAAATGAGCCAGCACCATCACAGTCCCTTTTCTACAGCAGTGGCACCAACCGTGAACAGTGCCTGCACCACAACAGGACTGCGTTCCATGCAAGAGCACTTCCAGGCCCATTCCCATATGTTAAAGCTTCTCGCATCCCAGGCCCAGACAGGCTATCAAATCCCAGCCAGGACCTCTGCAAAATAGCCACCCATCAGCTACAAAGGTCTCCCATGGAAGTTTCCTTGCAGCAGCCGAGCCAGGCTCTGAAAAGCCAGCCACTGCTTTTGAGCAGATCGACACGGAGTAACCAGCTGCTCTTCTGCCCACACCACCTGCAAACGGTAAGGCAGAAGACATAGCTGCTCTTCTTGTTCAATGCGAATACACAGAAGATGGTGTCTAACTGAGCTCCCAAAAGCTGGCAAGGAGAACTTTGTGCTCTACAAAGTCTGTCGTTTTCATGCTACAAAGTGTCAGACTGTATTACAATATTTTCTGTGATGTTTAAATTGGCACAGCTGATTTTCAACAGCTTCTTCACGGCACACAGCACCTTGTCATAAAAATTTCCTTATTTCTACAACAGTTAAACTGACATACCATGGAATTAAAATGAACACAAGAATTTTATTGTACTCGTGCTTCAAAAGGCAGATCTTACTGAAAAGCCTGGTGATGGGAGTCAGTATACAACAAAACAGGTTCTCAACTAAAATGTTACATGTAAACATGTAAAATAGAAACTAGGGGTTACTCCTCCATCTAAAGCTGTCAAGCATACAAATAGGGCAACATAGTACTCGAAGTTTTCTTTTTGTAAGATTACTCAGTGGAATTAGAGCGAAGTCCCAAACTGACTTCACCGAAAACAAAGGCTGCCCCATTAAAATAAAATGCAGACAAAATAGCAAATAACACAAGCTGCAAAACCACCATACAAAAGGGACAAATTAACAATGGGCCAGCAAAGTAAAGAGCAGTATCAGGCTGCAAGTTACACCCAAGAGGAAACATGAGTAATAAGGCGTAAGTAATATTTTTCTTAGTTGTTACTATAAAACCACTTATAATGTTCTAAATACAAAATAGAGACTTGCTTTGCTGCTGGGGAAGGGTATATATCTATCTACACAGAACATTTAGAGCACAGATCACCAAAACCCTCCTCATCATCGCTGTAAGAGAGACAGAGCCAAGCGCTGCAGGGCAGGGCAGCGAGTGCCACGATGATGGCGTTCAGATAACACTGCCGTGACCCATGTGTCACAGGTGCCTTCTGTCACAAAGTTCACAGCGCTGCTACCGTGCCTGATGTGTATTTTTTTGTCATACTTACTTTTCCTACACAGTGGCACAGCACGGATTCACTCCTCAAAGAGACACAGCATTTCCTTCGCCATGGTACCCAGTTCCCAACCACCAGCAACTAAGACTCAGAAAAACTGGACAGTAGCTTGCTCTCACCCGCTGGATTGCACAATCCCTGAACTGAGAAGAGCCCTTTTTCTTCCCATGTTCCAGCTCACTGCAGAGAGCTGCTCAGGCATTTTCCCTTTCCTGCTGGAACCACATTTCCAGCTCTTCACAGACGGGGCTTCTTTACTGATGCTTTGATAGACATGGAGTGAGACCTAGTATGATGCTAAATGCAAGATCTGTGTCAGTATATACATGTAATTTCAACAATGTAGAGTTAAACTCTGCCCTCATGGGCAAACCTGACTCCCCTGGATTTTTGCTGGCCCATAACTATAGGGGAAGTGCAGCTGGCTGTTAGCTAATTACAGCCGTGGTGACCTCATGGTACTAACACTCAGTCATCCCAGATTTGTAAGTGTACAGCTAAAATATTTCAATCTGGACAAGAACGGGCAGAAATGAGAGCACAACATTTATAGCAGGCAGATGGTGTACTACTTTTGATATAAAAGAACCAATTTATGGCAAAGTAATACAAGAACTCCCTACCAGTCAGGTCTTACTCGGAGACTTATTAAGAACGATATCCTGCTCTGTTTGAAGAAAACTTCCTGGCCAGGGAAGAGGGCCAGATTTTCTGAAGTGCTTCCAGCACTCCCAGCAAGCTACCTCTCAGAGAGGTCATGATGCTCCCCTGCAAACAGTCCATCAAATGTTGAAGGAAGTTTGCCATGGTGAACGCAAACTTCCCAGCAATGCTCTGCCAGCTCTGCGATACCCGTTTCCCTGTATAATAAGGTTTAACAGAAAGAAAACCTATAAGCCTCCAAATAAAGGGTAGGATGTTGCTGTGGACATACAGAGCTTTATGCATTCAAGTATCTTTTTATAGCAGGCTAGGAGGAAACTGGCACCTTACACCAGTGATCTTGCAACACTCCTCTTTCCCCTTTCCTAAAAAAAGTCTTTTAATACCAAGGATTCTCATCAATCTTCTACCAAGAGCAAAGCACTTCTGAAAGAATCAATCTGAAATAATCTTTCATGCATCAAAAAGGGAGAAGGGTAAAGAAAATAAAGTAGTAATTAAAAGGCAAAGAACTGCTATACTAAAGCAAGTCACAAACTCATGCATCCCAGATTGAGATTCTAGCCTCCTGTATACTAGCAATGACAAAATCCCATGCACTAAACATGGCAAATACAACACCGTAGGCTCTGCCATTTAGTCAAGGACAGACAGGTAGGCATAGCTGTGAATGTCTTAATAGAACAGATTAGACAGTAAAGTGCTATGGTACCAGAACTTCAGTTTGTCATTAATATTGTACTCACACTTTCATTTTGCTGCTGAATAGGGGGGTACACAAAAATAAACACCAGCAAATGGCTAGCTGGTATGGCAGTGAAGTAAAGATATGAATACAAAGATACTATGGGCCCTTCCAGCTCTGTTGTGAAGTGAGTGAATTACATTATACACTCAATAGCAACATTCAAGTCACAGATGTAGTCCCTCAGTCACGATCTGGGAAGGGCTGTAGAAACTCAGGGCAGGTGCTACCTGCATGAGCAGAGAGCAAACACCAACTGTTTGGGGTGAGGGGTTTTTTTTGTTAGGTTGCCAGACATCTTCAGTACAAACTGTAGACCCTGGTTAAAGCCAGCGTATGACCACCAGGTAATGAGCAATTCAGGAACACAACTCTACAAACACCTCCATTCGTTCCAGCTGTAGTACATCTCCTATGTCGAAAGGAATCTATGACATGCTACCAAACCTCAAATGGGTCTGGCAAGAAGGAAGGAGAGAGGTGACACTTGAACAAGGGGCTCCCCTGAAGGGTTATCTGCTTGTAGCCAAACTAACAACAGCACAGTGCCCTCCTATAAAGAGCCCTGCAAACAGCTCTCCCGGATAGTTAGGCACAGTATATACATCCAGACCTTGACCTCTCAATCATCAGACCGGAGAGAGATTTTTAACTTCTTCTGTGCCATCTATGTTCAAACAACAACCAGAGAAATGCCTTCGGTAGCTGTTGTAGCTTTCTGCAACAGTCCATCAGTTTGCTGCATGTGATTTTTCTTGGATTTCTGCCCCTCCCCTTTCCCATGGAGAAACTTAGGAATAGTCTGCAGATCAGATGTAATACCATGGAAAGCTGCTTCTGCTCACGGGGGGAACCCACAACTTTTTCAGCCCCATCGAACAACTCAAAATGTGCCAATGTCCTGGACACACACATTCAGCATATATACAGTATAAGCAGCAGCACAACTCTTGGGAGTCGAGGCTGCCCAGTGACACACTGAGCGCCAGCTCTGCTCACGGGCACTAAACCCTCAGGTCCGCAGGATGGGACCATTTCCCGAGTGCGTCCGACGGGCCAGCCCGCAAAGGCAGGCCTGCGCCACAGCGTGCAGCTCTGCCCGAAGGCAGAAGCTGTCCGGACAAGGAAAGCTGGACTTCACTTCCCTGTGCCTGGGTGTTTGTTTCAGGAAACTTCACATTCCCGAGCAGAGTTTCAGGATCTACCCTAACTGCTCTGTCAGATGTAAAACTGAGCCAAGTGGGTACATGTGTCTGGGATGATCCAAGGCATTTCTTTCCCTAAAACTGAGCCAAGCGGGTACATGTGTCTGGGATGATCCAAGGCATTTCTTTCCCTGCCTTTCTTGCCAGTTTCAGAATAGATTTCTAACAGCACTTGAAAGTAATTTTTTTTTTGTTCATGATTTACATTTCAGAGGCAGCACATAAACAAAAGTGCTGACCTTTTCCCTAACCTTTGACTGATCCCATGAGAAAAAGGAACATCTTGTTAACATTACTTACCTTTAATTCACTGATTCTACAGAAAACTAACGATCATCATCTAAAGCCTCTAACTCTCTACTGAGCAGTTTAATTAGAAAGATGATCATTGATTAATCCACTTGAGTTACTCTGGAGAAGGTGTGACTGAACAGAGATCACTCCACCCCAGAGAAATGCACATTAATTAGGTCTGCACTAAACTGCTTTCCTCTTTACTCAACTTAAAAAAAAAAAAGCAAACACCCACCACACAACAACAACAACAACCCCAAGCTTTCTGCGTTGAACTTCTGAGTTATTTTTTATTTTACTTTCTTCTTTAGGAAGTCTTACGTATTCTTGCCTTGGATTTCATAGCCATCTATTTCATTTTTTTGAATTATTGCGTTTTTACAAAATAAACAAACGCAGGCTGGAGGTTCAATACGCATTTGCAAAGCCCTGCCAAAGAACTGCAGTCATGAATTAGTTGGCTCAGGCAAGCAATGAGGGACGACACTGATACTTGACAGGAATGTACACAGCATTATGTATATACCACAAGTGAAACCAGGTATACTCCCAGCCAGTGAGTGGTTTCAGTGTCCCAACTAGGAAGACGATCAAAGAGAAAACCTTATTTAAAAGGTTTCCTCACTCTTTCTTAGGCTCTCATCAAAGTTTCTCCAGCCGCAGGCTGGCCTACACCCTAGTCTGATCATGAGTCTTTTACCCCTGAAAAATGGGTAAGCGTTCCCTGATTGTATCTGTGCACAACTCACAGGGCCCTTAGTCTGCTAAAGCTCGTGTTTCACCTGCCCTTAGGGTCACAGTTCTGTCTGCTGATGCTCTGAACAGCAAGGAGGGCTGGCTAGCTTTTCTCTTTCCGTGAAAATCCCCTCCTGGTCTCTACACATGAATAGAAAGCATCCCCACGGCATAACCTTCTCCTTGCCCACTGCCCTGTGATCAAGGGGGATGGGGCTTCTCCTTCCCACAGGTCTAGGGACAGAATGAATGAATGGCTGATCCCCAGGTGATTTCAAGCAAATAACCCTCCTGCTCCATCTCCCTTGGTCCAGGAAGGTCTCCTGCAAGGTGGCAGATAGAGTTGGTGACTCGGCTCTGGGTACAGAAGCCACCCAATCCGTCTCCTGGTCACCAGAAAATGACATTAGGAGGGTGGACATGGGGCAGGCTGGACAGCCAGGCTAGGCAGGGCAGGGAGGGAGGAGCAGAGCTTTCTCTTCCGCATTCTAAATTACATGCTTCATATCATCTCTGGTCCTGTGTATGCTTCTTCCCATACCTGGCATTATTTATTCACATTCAAAGCACAAGCTACCACGTAGGACACACCACAGCCCCACAGAACTCCTGGTATATGGTTAGAAAAGTTTCTTGCATTGGCCTCTGTCAACTTAATACATAATCAATACGTGGCATCAGCAGAAGTCAAGCGAGAAAGCTGATCCTGCATCAGCATGCCAGAATCAATCCATTGTGAATCCCTTCTCTGTTGCTATTATGCCTGCTGGTGGAAAGGTTTTTTCTAAAATTGTTTATTTCAAGGTTATTTCATCAGCAGCAAGTTATAGAGAAAAGAAAACAAGCCTATGTTATTGCAAAGGACTGGGACCGATAACTAAATCTTACTAAGGCTTCTGATGGTCTTACCAACACCCACAGGTCAGTTCAAAGATGCAGACTTAAAAAAAGAGTGTGACCGATGGGAAAGGGACACAGAAATACCAGAATTTAGCCTGATCTATGTGAGGTCCATCATAAAACCACAGCTTTCTAGTTCTGAAGGGATTAGATCTGCAGAGAGCACAAGCGAGGCCCCATCACCAGCTTGGGACTCTCAATTTCAAAACATTTTTGCAGTGAAGCAACTTAAGAAAATAAACATCCCTAGCCAGGCAGAGATCAGTCATAAACCTTTTCTGAAATGGAGATGAACTCTCTTATTGTGTATTTAAAGCAACACTATAAACCAGGCCATATCTATATAAAGCAACACTATGGGCTTAAAGCAACAGCAACATTATTCTCTGTCAGAGCTCAGGCTGAATACCCCTGGAAAGACCCACAAACAGTGCTACTGTTCAGGACCAAAAAAAGAAAAAAAAGCTATTCTACAGTTCTGGGTTTTTTCCAAATTAAGAGCATAAAGCTGATGCTGATGATAACATTTCCACTCACACAAGTTTTAATTAGTGGCATTTTTGTTGGTGGGAGCATGCTTTGAGACGGGCAGTCTTAGTGCTAAGGAACAATCCTTACAGAATATCCTAATAGCCTGAACAGGCTGCAAATGCTAAATGGTGTATTGTGACTGCTGCAGGTTGCTAGGACATCCATGGTAACATTCACCTTTGGCTGTGAAATGTGAATGCAAATCTGAAGGGCGACTAAACATCATTCTTCATCATGGTTAGCACAACAGATTAGCAGAAAGATTGTAAAAACAACCTAGTCATTTATACTCAGCAAGCAATTACCTATTTGTTGCAATTCTGAGCTATTTCTTAGCCCACTAACTTCGCCAACACTAGAGGCTACCAATTGCTTGCCTCTCCCTTTCCACCTCACCTGCCCAAATATAAACTCTCCCATCTAGAAAGTCTCCTGGTGCCTTTCAGGGATCACAATCAAGAAAGCAAAGATCTAAAGCACTTCCCACTAGGAGGAGCATTTTGTGCCTTCTGAGCAAGCTGAGTATTTTTAAAGGGCTTAAGATAGGGAGAAGCAAGAGTTATCAATGCGTTCATAAATGTGAAAGAACAAGAGGAACATGGGAGGCGGGAACCTAGACTACATGAAGCTTTTAGACTCTGATTGGAGAAATGCTGACATATCAGTAAAATCCTAAAACCTGGCAGTACCTAGACCCACCCTGCAATCTGGGAGAAAGAAAGGTCAAAGACAGAAAATTATTTTTCAAACCTTGTTCCCAAACTTCGGGCATCATGCCTCTCATCCTAGGCACTCCTGAGCATGGTATATGGACTAAAGTATAAGTTCTACTCCCAGCTTCATCAGAAATTAACTGCATGAATGATGACTAGTAACACAGTAGTGATTTCAACTGCTTTTCAATTATTGTCTCAAGTATGCCTTGGCATAAAGCTTTATTGAATTTGGAAGACTATTAAACACCCAGATACCTTTTCCTCCAACAAAGCAGAGGCAGCAGGAACCATGGAGCTACCCAGCCGGGTGCCTGATACCACCCATCATATTCCTCACCCCAGGCCCAGACAGAGGCTGGTGGGGTTGAAGCATGTTCTGTAAAGTGGGTGTATTCAAAGATTTTATCAGCAAGCCCCCAGCCTGCTCTTGCAAGCATGTGCAGATAACAATTTTCACCAACTCTGGTCAGTTGGCAAATCTGGGTTAATTTCCATGGGGCTGCAAAAAGCACCCCAACTCCCCCCTCTACTCCCTGAAGGTATAACAACTCTTTGAAGGAACAGCTGGCTAAATAAAGTTGACAAACCTCTCTAATTTTCTGTCATGCATTCTTTTAAAAACAGTTGGAGTTCTTCTGTTGAAAACAAACCTAAGAGGTTCCTGCCTGAAGCAGAAAAAACCCTGTGGAAATTTTTTGTATGACTGAAGGCTGGCAAGAACTAAACACAGGTGAAAATATGACGTTAGAGTACAGGAGGCATGCTTAAAGGTACTCCCACCACCGTTATCTACCATATTTTATATATAATATTGTATATGCAATTGGAAATGTAAAGGAATATTAAATCAGCTTTAAAACACTAATGGCCCACCCTTTCTGTTGCTTCAATATTTTAAACAGGGAAGGTAGGATTACCACAGTTTTAGCAATATGAAATATGAAACCTACAGATTTCTGTGCTGAAAATCCCTCTCTTAGGATCCAAGGCCAGGAAGGGACTACCTGGTTCAGCCAGTCCTGCCACAAGCAGTCAGGCACCGCAGACATCTGGTCTGAAGGTTTTGTGGATCATAGAATCCGTTCATCCGCATCACGACTCACAAAACACTTCACGAGACCTGACATGAAACTGCAGCCTGCAGGAAGGGACCAAAGCCAGAGACACAAAGCATGCAAGAGAACAAGAGAGACTAGAGACCTCGTAAGGGTCCTGCTGCAACACAGGATTTTCTATACTAAAGGACACAGCTCTATCGCCAATCCCCATCGTGCCTGGAGAAAAGAAGGAAAGAAAAAGACCAATCAACCCACTAACTCCCAAAAAGGAATTTTGAAATAAATTATGTACAGCTTATATCACAAATCACAGCAGGTCCTTCACCTACCAACTACATTCCCCTGGGTTCCTAAATCAGTGCACCCTACATCACCCCTGGGGCTAAAGGGGTAGGTGGGTAGAAGAGTCACAGCCAGAAGACAACATTGAGCAAAACCCCCTCTGGATATGACCCTCTCCACTGTGCACATGGAGAGGCTGGAAGACCAAGCTCCTCATTTAGGCACCTCAGTAGATGGATTGCCTGGGGTAAAACAAATCTGAGCCACAGAATATCTTTCCTACCTCTTTTTGAGCAACAACAAAAAAAAGAAAAAAAAAACAAGGAGGAAGAAATTTTTTTTCCAATGGAAATGTAGTTTAAGAGGCCGGTAGCCTGGTAAAAACTTAACATTATAATGAATTCCAGGATTCATTCGAGTACTCCGTTCTTAAAAAACACAATAATGAAAGGCTTACATACGAAATTTAGTAGTAATAACTTTGGGGTCAAATCCATAGTGATTTCTTTGGCAAAGCTTTCACTGACGACACTTAAATATGATTTCAGTGGGTGTTCTGCCTGAGAAAGGACTTTGGGATTGGCCCACACTCTGTATATTTAAGTCACCCCAGTCCCAGTATTATACAGCGCCAACCAGTCACAAAACCTAGCATTATTTAAACCATTTGCATGCCAGAATCTCCAATTGCAGGGTGCAAAAGCCAGCAGGAAGCATTGATCATTCCCTTAGTAGCAAACAAAAATGCAATCTTTTTTACTTGGCTTTCTTATGATATCATTTACCTTCTATAATAGCAATTGCTTTTTTTAAAACGTGGATTTGCACAGTATTCAATTTGCCAGTTTCCCCATATAGATGTAAATTTACTGAAATAGCTGTTCACAAAATCCAAAGCCCAAGGGTGGAGTCCTAAAAATAAGTATATGTAGTTTAAGATCTTTTATATCCATACACGATAAGAAATCTGGTTCTTTTCTAGTGAGCCATAAAAGAGGAAGAATGGGAAAACCACAAACAAGCAAACAGGAAATAAAAGTCCGTATCTTTTGCCCTACCCCCTCAAACTTGCATAGATACTTCATTGCAACCACTTGGCTAGATGTTTCAAATGTTGGTTTTTCAAAGTTTTTAGCCATATAAACTACCCTTTTGTTTCTGTTGGCTTCAAATGTTCCTAGGCTCATGAATTCTTCCTTACGTCTTATTATTCAAAAAAATACAGCCAACATTGCCTTTATGGAGCATGAAAAACCTGAGTATCATTTTCCCAGTTAACTCTTCTGGATCTGCATGAAAGTGAAATCAGCAACAGCAATTTCAGGCCAGGTTTTCTAATCATTGCACCTAATCACTACCATTTTAAAGTATTTCATTTCCCAAGTAGTACCATAGAAAAATCTCTACAATCACAATACAAAGTCAAGTCACAAGAGTGGTGGAACACACGGTCTAAAAATTCAGAATGGTCTACATACCCCAAAAACAAGAAGCAGCAGTAGGTGAGACTTACTGCTCTGTTGAATGCCACAATCCCAGAAATACTTCAGACAGAAAGCATTTCTTTTTTTAATTTGAAAGACTTAGTTAAGTCAAACCTGATACTGACCTCCCACCTTCCAAATTCAAGTATTTCAGCGAACATAGCCTTTGCTGGCACTTCTATGCTGTGCTATCACAAAAGGGAATTTTATAATCATCACCTTCTTAATCTTTCCAGTATTTTTTCAGTCTTTTGTCTGGCTTCTCTAATGTGAGATATCAGTGACTAAACAAGCGATTTGTCTCCACTTCCGTATTTTCCACTTATTTAACCTCACACTCAGATGATGAACTTGTGACATAGCTATTTCCACAGCAGGTAGATGACTTCACAGCCAACAGCTGTCAGTCACTGTCTAAACAAGTCCAAGAAAAGGCTGATTCAAACACCAGCCACCATAGCAGGAATAAAGACAACACAAAGCAGTGAAGTCTCCCCCCTTAAATACCACGGGTGCACAATTTGCAGGTCTTTCCCTTTTGTTGCCCAAGACCTTCCTTCCTGTTGCGTTCTTCAGGACCAGAAGAGCCACTCAGGAGGAACTCCAGATGACTCCAAACAGAAACATGTTTTCCCTTGCAAGCATCTAAGTTTTTCCACCCGAGCTGAGGAATGAACTCCGCAACACGGCAGTGAAAATTTGCACGCTGCTAGTTTTCTGAAGAAGTGCTGCCCATCCCAACAATTCCTGGATGAAAAAACAGTATTCAAACTACACAACTATAAGCTTACGAGTTGACTCTTTAGTCAGAGAAATGTGATTTCTTCCAACTTTAAGGAATGTGACAATAACAGCAAATTTGACCCTGCTTGATAAGTGACAGGCAATTTTCCATATAAGGTGAAAAATGTGCTAGTGCAGCTCAGGCAACACTGCTAATCCCTTGCCTGTTCTCAATATTCAAGATCATAAATGAACGTATAAATCAATTTTGTAAGTAAACCTTTTGCATGCTTACAGCTATAAACCATCTAGACTGTGCTCAGCACACAAGGAATTTTGAAGTTAACCATTTAATCCCTTTTAAACACAGTGTGCATTTATGCTTGGTATGTATATTGCAGTAGCGCATAAATTAATGTAAATCTGAGAGGTCCCAGCCCCGCTCAATTCCTAAATTCCCTTTATACTTTACCGTTCCCTGGTCATCCCACGCATTCCAGCCCCTGACTAACAAACTTGCTGCTGGCAGCGAGCACATCTGGTGCACCAGGAGAGCAGCCAGGAGGAGGACAAGGAGGGGGCTGAGGGCTGGGTGAAGCCTGTCAGCCCAACACAAGCACCGGTCACTCCTTCTGCACGTCCCCTGGGCTGATCCATGGTGGAAGCACCAGGGCATTGGCACGGGACTGCTGCTACTGCTGTTCAGCATTTTTATCTTAGCTCTGATTGTTCAATAATCTCTATGCAATAGCAACAGAAAAATAAGCAGCATTTACCTAGTTGTGCATTACAAGAAGATTGCAGGCATCACTCACTGAGACTGATGGAAAGACTTCTATCGATTTTAACGAGCTCTACATCAACTGTAACAGCAGAGAAAAACTACTTTATATGATCCCTTCCCCACAAAGCAAGTTATAGCATCTGCATAAGATGTATCAGACCTGGTAATGAAATCCACTTTATTTTGAAGTTAGACCCAAGCCCCAGTCCCCCCCACTTCACTGTTTTTTTCACACAGTGTTGTCAACACCATTATGAGTTACCTTAATGGTCTGATAAACTGCCCAATGAACCAGGTGGCACACCCATGGACTACCTTTTTTTTTTTTCTCCCCAAGGAATGAAGTATCAATGGCCAATAGGGCATAAAAGAGAGGAGATGCAGAAAAAGTCCCCAGGGGTCTTTTGGAAACCACTTAAAACTGATGGGATTATCAGGGGACAGAATACTTCCTAAAATCTCATTGGCAATGGGGAGAAAAAACCAAAAGGATTCATATAATCATTTAAAAAAAAACAACACACAAAACAAAATCCTGAAGTCCATGAACTACTCTGCAGAAGTTGTACTCCAGAAGTCAGTGACTTCTATGAGAGGCACAGAGAAGTTTACACAGACACTGCACATATACATATAAAACGTGGGTGGAGACGGTAGGAAAAAAGTTTGTCATTTTCTTGAACCTTTATGAGAAGACATGGAAAATTTTGATTTGATTCTTTTAGCCACAGAAATTTCTTGACATCAAAGAAAGATCAGATGATGGCTTCAGATTGCCAGCCTTCCTAGTTTATCTACATTCAGCCAGCTTGTAATACTCCCAAGGCAAGAAAACGTAACATGCTGTGCTGAGAAGACATCGCAGACTTGCTAGCATAAACATAGGCTTCTATTGCATCAAATACTTAACAGCCAAAGAGTGAACAGGGCCAGGAAAGGAGCACCAGAACACAATTAATTCTCTGAAACAACAGGGATGAAAAGTGCGATCAGCACATGAGTTATACTACTCTTTCACAGCTTTGCTTATTGCAGGTCCCATGAAGTTCAGGTTACTGGTCTGCAGACAGAGCACAACATGCTGCAATGTCACAGCTATTAAGAAACTCAACAATCAGGGATGACTGGCTACAGTGACTTATTCTGAGACATTTCTCTCCTTCTATTAAACAACAACAAACACCTGGTCAAAATTCTTCCCACTTTTCCTTTAAAGCATTTTTTGTCTTATCTGAAGGACCAGCTTCATGCACCAGGCAGGTCTTCAGCCTCTGCCCATGACAGTGTCCTGACACACACAAACTAGAACTGAGGGAGTTGAAAATGAAGAAAATAATCAATGTGCATTTACCAGCTAATTACCCTGCATTTGGCTAATCATGGTAGTATTAAGTCATTTATGTTTGCTGACAGTGCCATGACCAGCTTATATTTAACTTTCTGCATCTCAGCTTGCACATATGTAAAATGACAGCACTTTCTGGTCTGCAGAGCTTGAACAAACTGCCACAACCTGTGACCCATCTAGTACCACTACTACTGCTAGGCTACTTCAACGCTTACTTTCAGAAACATCTTGAAAATTCTGCATCCTAGTATCGATCTTTTATTCCTAGGATGATTTCAACATTTAATCAATTCTAACTATTAAAATACTCCATCTAGTATACCTTGATTGGCAAGCTACTTCTGAACAGATTACTTTGTTACTTGACAAGTTTAGACTAAATTCTGAGATGTAACTTGCAGAATTCCACTTGAGGAAGCACTAATGAAAACCCCCAAAACAAAACAACAAAAAAGCCAGCCTCGTTGACATGATCATGCCACATACGCCTCACAACCCGTCTTTATTGCCATTTATGAAGCATTAAGAGCATGTACCAGAATTCAGAAATTTGCCTCCTCTAAGGTTTTGCATTTCAGAAAAAGGTAAATATATAGTATAATATAAACCTGTTAAAAACCCGAAAAAATAATGAGGAGGTTTGTACCAGACCCCATTCCAACCATTTGCAAAATGGGCTTTAATACAAAAGAAAGCCACTATCTTGGTGGTTTCAAAGAATCCTAAAACTGCACGCAGCCTTAACAACAAATATCAAAAAATACATCCACAATCAAGAAAAGAAAGGATGCATCAGGAAAGCTTAATGGAATAGATTAACAGCTTAGGGAGATTAATGTTTAATATGTTTCTGGGAAACCGAAAGCAAAGAAGTTATCTACTCCAATTACAATACTTACTTGCCTGCAAAAGTAAAAATAAACCAATCAACAACCACAAGAACAACAAAACACTCTAAGTGAAACGTGTTTCTTTTTGCAAAGTATAAAACCAAATGAGACTGCTAAACTGGATAACAAGCTGATATTCTTCTGTCACACAAGCTTTAAACCAGAGAGGCTAGTGTACATGGACATAATCCTAGGCACAAGCCTGCTACCATCTAAATCACTGGAAGTAGTCACATACTTAACGCTGGGTATATACTGGGCTCACTGGAAGAACCAATAGTTTCATTCAGCTAAAGCCACTATTATAATTAAAAATATAAAAGGATGCATCAGAAAAAGCAGTGTTACCATGTGGACAGGCAGAGAGTGTCAACATTCACTTGCTGAAGGATGATGGACTAAAAGGCTTTATCACAGCAAAAACTCCAGGGAATTGGTGCCCTGCCTTCAGAGCAGTGACCTCAAGTCAAAGACATCACTTCCTATTCCAAATCAGCTAGGACACAAAATCCTCACCCACTAAAAAACCTCTCCAGAGGTTTCTGGCTGTTGGAGATTCTGTTTTGCTGACTTTTTTTGCATAGCATTTATTATCTCACTATGTAAAGTAGCATGGCCCATGAATTACTACAAGGCAGCAAAGCATCGCAATGATATCCATCTGGATTTTAGGGCTCAAATTATGCTGTTTGCTGTGTTCTATAAAAGAAAAAAATCAGGAGAATTAAGCTTTATTTAATTCTTACAGAATGACTCTTTAAGCATGTTTACAGTCATTCACATCTAAGGCTCGTTCTCATTTCCTGGAACCTTATCTATCTAAATTCCATACAGAAGTTTTCAGTTGTATATGAAGATGCATACAGATTAACCACACTCCAATTCATTCACATGAAATAAAACAGTAAATTTAATAGAGCTGTCAAATTATATCTGAACTAAAAAAAAAAATCTGACCTTTTTGTACACTTAAAGGACCTATTATATAGCCTTAATTCAGATGATAACTCTGATGTGACTTAATACAAACATGCTTCCAGTTGACTTGCTTTTTATGCAGGGAATGCAAAAGGGAATGTCTATTATCCATGTGATAGCAAAGAACTCACATGGCTAAACCACAAACTTGGAGCTTTTCAGGGTTTAGCGCTTAAAGCTTCAGAGATTATGGCTTCTACTCCAACACCAGTCCAGAAAGCATGGCAGGAACCAGGATAAGATACAGCAGAAAGAACTTTTGCTGTACCTTTACTGACACAGCTCCCCCATAAACTTCCTATGGACTTCTGAGAATACCATTTAATTATTCCTATCTTTTATGTATACCTATAAGTATTTTATATATACCTGTAAGTATTATAAATGTGTGTATATCACTAATACATACAATAATAAGTACAATAAAATATATACTTACAATAAAGTGCCAATAATGAATGGAAAAAATTTTACTCGAAACAATGATTAACAAATTATCAGTAATACTTCGTACCATAATACTAACTGCAATATGGTAAAGGATGTATTACAAATTCAGCTTCTACTAACAACCAACCTCAACTACAGCAATTCTACAAAGAAATCCATAGAGATGAATAGAAAAAGCTGTCAGCAAAACGTAAAAGTTCCTCACAAAAAGATCTCTGGCTGAGGACGATAACCGCACAGTAAGAACCTCCTATCTTAAGAGGATATAGAGAATGCAAGTGAACAAAAAGTTAATGTCAAGCTCCTGTCCCGATATCCAAAACCAGTTAGCTCCACATAGCTGTTTGAAGTATTTACCAAACATATTTTATTTGGGAGACCGTCTTCCCTACAACACAGGAGTCCCAGAGAAACACGAAATACTGCAAGAAATAAAAACAATGTCAGCATGTGGATCAGAGGAAATAAAGAACTGTTCCAAACCAAAGTAAATTATTTTAGAAGAAACAAAATGTTTAAATGGCCTTATTGGTCGAGCACAGCTCAGAAACTGGAAAAATCTTTTATTATGATCTTGTGATGGGGAAAAAGAAGTAGTAAAAGATAAGTATTTTAATAACGCAGACACTTTTTGTGATGATTCAGCCCTATTTGCTACTCTTCATAGCTGGCAGGCTGAATGTCTTAATTCCTACATGAGTTTTATACAAGTAAGGAGTAGCCACTGATTAAGAATTGTCTCAGTCTGAATTCAGTGAATGGCAATTAATATCTCCTCTCCTGTGCAACTGGGATTCAACATTCATAAAGTACAAAAGGACAAAAGCAACTGACTAAAGGTAAATTTGAAAGCAGCGATAAAAGCCACCCTTTACACTTGTTCTTAGCCCTCAATACACACTGCCATATACAATACAAGATTTAGTGAATAATCTACCAGTATTGGCCTTGGATGACACCCTCTCCACACAGATAACTGTGCACATGGAGATCTTGCAGGACATGTTCTCTAATAAAAACGTTGGCTCAGAGATTTGACAGCAACAATTCATCACAGATATTTTCACCCCAAGCATTATACCAACAAAACCCAAAATGTTTTATGGTGCTAAACCCCCTGTGTATCATTCCAGGAAACATTTCATCATAACAACATCGCAGACAGCCAAATACTGCAGCCAATCCTCACCCTACCAGTGAAGGGCTGCCTCCCAGCGATGTGTATTGTGATGTCCTGCATAGCCTAAATTTAAACATCTCCAGGGACAGGGCTCCCATCCTTTCCCCAGAGAAATGCTCTACTACTCATGAGAGATCTGACTGTGAAGATGCTTTTCCTCTTCTTCAGATTAAACTTGCTACTAAGCTTACTACGTCCACTTTTAACCATTCGGAATCCCTTGCAGTGTCTTAAGTAATAGCCCCTTCTGCACATGGGTTATAGCTTTCAGGTATGCCAATTAGTCTGTTAGCCCCCCCCCCCATGACCATTAAGCTAAGCTATCCCACGTTCACATCTTGATTTACTCCACTTGAATCAGCCTGCAGTACGTGATCATTTGTTACTCTCTTACAAACTCTCTCCAAAATACACACAATGTCCTAAACACCATAAACTTTTTAGACTGCTGTGAACTGCCTGATAGTTGATATATATTATATTACTTCCTACTGCTGCGGTGCCCAGACCTGAAGGCAATAATCCAGATGTAACGCTACAACAACTGCAACAGACCAGCAGTGTTACCCTCCCCCCGACCCCAATTTCTATAAGTCAATTTCTAGTGGACAGTCTATGTTTCCATAACACACCAGTCTGCCATACAAGAATATTCCATGTCTCTATAACCACTACCACCACTCCCTGTGCCTGGTCCCAACTCCTCCTTCCCCCAGTCATTCTCAACTTCAGCAGCACACCTCAAATTCAGCTCCGTCTCTTCAACATTTAGATCATCCTGAAGGATTTGCACAGCATCTTGAACTGTTTACAAGTACCAATCTTTTCCCTCATCCCCCTCCAGAGCAATCTTGCACTACTTTTGAAGAACACACTGGAGACGGTCAGATGCATCCCTCCTTTGCCAACACGGAGGGCAACCAGCACCGAGTGCTGGGGTCACGCACAAAGGCTCTCGCGAAGCCTTGTCTGAAACGCTTACTGATGCCACAAAATTAATAAAATCTTTTCCATTACCAGTGGTAACAGGCGAAATCCAAAGCAGCAAAAAGGATCTGTGGCTTTATAATATGCTACTCAAAATATCTGCTGATGGTCATAAGACAGAAAGAATAAGCCAAAAAAACTGTATGATGTAGTCAGTTGGCAACTGGGGAAAATCACACACAAAATGAAATGCATTCAGCACTGTAAAAGCAGGGCTGTGGGAAATTGTTGGTTCTCCATATAAGGATTCAATATTTTTTCAATTTGCCAGCATAGCATAAAGCACATAAAATCTTAAAATAAAATTCTAAATGTTAACCATGAAGAACACTTTTTACAATATTTCTTAAGAATGTTAATTCTGTACACCCATGAGTCCCGATTTTACTATTTGCAGCCAGCCTATATGAAAAAAAGAATTTTTAAATTCTCCATATAAAAAGTCAACCACCTTTTTAATTGAGAGTTAGAAAAGTGTAATTGAAAATTACTAACCTCAACGCACTCATTAGTGACAAATCCTAACCCCAGTTAAACACAGCCCTAATAGGATTAAAGAGGATGATGTATGCAGCCCTGGTATGTAAGAAAAGCCAAAGAAAAATCTGGATCCATCCGCAGAGCAGGGATCAGACAGAAAGCTCTGGGAGCAGCGGTAGCTCGGTGCCCACGCACCCTTCCCGGTACCTCCCTTGGTTGTTGGAGCTACAGATGCTGGAACTACAGATGCTACTCACAGGCACCCTCAGGACCGCAGGAGCTGGGAGCGCACCCCGAGGCTGCCCGGAGATACCACTACTGGGCCCAGGAGCTGCAAGGTCACCCAAGCTCCCACGGGGAGGAAGAGGGCAACGGCACACCACGCACCTCACAACAAGGTGTTTCACGGAGCACAGCTGCCCTTTTTGTGTTTTTAACGGTCCTTCGCCACTTTCCCCACCGCACAAAGCTCCTCAGCAAGTGGACAGTTTGGTCCACCACAGCTACAAAAATTGCACATACAGGTAAGCAGGACCCAGGCTGGGTTTCATGGTCTCGAGGTCCTTCTGTGAGCATCAAAATCATTGAGCATGAGATTTCCTATTGATCACATGCCACTGGCTGCACATCTAAGGAGGCTCAAGAGGGTAAATAATTTTTTCCCAAGTCAATTGTAAATTGGCTTCCTAAATTGTCTCCAGATCCTTTCCAGACAGCAGAATGGAAATAATTAGAGGTGGTTGGAAAATGGAATTTTTGTCCTGCGGGGAAAGTCTGATAGTCCTGTACTTATTTTTATCCTGACACAGGCCAAACTGTAAAAGCCTTAAAATATTTAGTAGAGCAAAATACTGCAAGGTATTCTGATATATAATGAAACAGCATCCTGAACACACTTTGGCCTATTTTGCTGCTAGAGAAGGCGGCGAACAGAAAGCACCTTGAGCTCGATTCCCCGGGTGCCAGCTGGGGGTGAGGGGTATGAGACCCAACAGGTACTGCCACACGAGCAGGTACTGCCACATGAGCGCACCCGGGCTGGGAGGCAGGGAAGCCGCGGGAGGAAGGAGCCGGCCAGGGAAGCTCTCCATACTTGAGGGTGACCTGCAGCACCAGGGAAGGGCGACCAGCCCTGATGCCCAAGGGCTAGACAAGAGGCCTGGGCTGGCGGCCACCCCAGCAGCACTGAAGGGCACAAGGCATTACACGATTTCCAGATTTGGCAGCACACCTCCCGCGCGACACAGCGCTGGACTGCTCCCTAGCCCCATCATGCAAAGTCACATCCAAAGCCTGGGAAGAAACCAGGCCATCACTGCAACTCCCAGTGGAGAAAGCTGCTCTCCTGGATGGGGAAGTCCAGGGGAAGGTGTTGTTGCCTGGGCAAGGCTGACAGGGCCAGGGTGGCTTTCCTGGGCCGGGCAGCGAGAAGCACGAGCCACCACCTCCATCCCTACAGCACCTTCCCACCCCAACGCAACCGGTGCAAGGATGACCCACTCCTCACATGGGCACACCACCAGCCCACATAAATATCTGTTTCCTCCCCAGGATCCTTTCTGCCCCCTAAGACCACCTAGCAGTCACTAGCACTGTTGACACAAGCTCTCCGCACAATTCCTCCTCCTCTCACTCTGAGTGGGAGACAGAAAGACAGTGGGAACTATGCTTAATCACCACTCCCTTGTTAATCTTCTGAAGACAAATTTAAACGACATGGTTTGGAGGTTTGGATGAGGAGGTTCCCCCCATTTTAAAACAAACCTTTGTTTCAGTCAGCAGTGGTTCATCCTAACTTTTCCCACTGCTTTACTGCACTGACAACACTTGCCTGCCACTTGCATACATGCCAACTTCTCCATGGAGAGTAGTCCTAGAGGTGAGAGCTAAGACACCATGGGGAAGTTTGCAGAGAAGCGAGCTGTAGAAGTTGTACACAAACCGTGAACAAGAATAAAAGGGGGATTCACCCTCAACACCTCTTATGGAGAGGAAGAACGCATCTTCCCTCCTGTTCTGCATGTACAGCACTATGCCTTCTGCTGCCTAACCAGAGATACACTGCTGAACCGAGGACCTAGGTAAGTCTAAGTCAAGTAAAACTCCTTCTTCCTGACACCATGGAGATGGCTGCTTCCTGCAAGTCATCCAAGTAGGATGCCTCATGGGAAACCCTTCAGCGCCATCGCTCTTAGCGGTCTTCTCTGCAGCTGTTTAGCTGACAGCGCCACGGGAATCCTGAGCAAACGTGAATTCTGCATCATCCGATTCTTGGCTTCAACACAACGCCCTTGACTAGTACTCGTGATGAGGATGACACCTCTGCCTGTAACTTGCTTTAAGCCACCATTCCCTCAACACAACTTTCTACTGTACAGCTAAGGAGGTCTCCTTGGCACCTCCTCCTCTTCAGGTCATCTGGCAACCATTCCCAGAGGAACCTGCAGCATGCTGTCCAAGCACAGCTGAAGCAGACAGGGCCTGAAGCACAAAATGGCTAGACATGGACAACAGAAAAAATGCTTATACCATTGTATCTTTCTCCAAAAGCTCTCTCCAAGACAGAGACCAAGGTAGCAGAGGAAACAAAGGAGCCCTCAGTTGCATACGGGGAAGGGAGTGATTGCATTGGTTCAAAAGCTTCACGTCTCCTAACCTTCCCACATGGAAACACTGCTTCCAAGAAGCTTTATACTGAAGACTGCTGAGTCTACAGGTACAGGGCTCAAAAAAGAAAGCTTGATGAAAAAGGTGAAACACAGTTCAGAAGAGATCTTTTGGTGTTTTGGACTTAGATGGCCACCAAATCAGAAACTAATTGCCTCTTCCTCTTTTAATATTTCTACACAGCGAGGCAAGCTTTGCAAGGTAAAAAAAAAAAAATCAATTAAACTCAAAGGCAGTCAAAGAGAGGCAAGGGCAAGATCCTAAATGATGCTAGTTTCCTTTCATCAAAGATGCAGATTCACAGGATATGTCTATAGGTTATGATGCCAACAGGTTCAAACTTGTTCTGAAGAGACATAAGGAATCCCTGCCCACACTCAGAGATAACCAAAAGCCTTTTGAACACTTAGCATGGCTCTGCGCCAAACTAATAAACTCTGCTGAGCCGCAGGGACATCACCTTTAGCTCTGTGCCATTACCTTGGGTTTGGCACATGCTGGCAGTATTCACAGTGCTTCGCGCCGGCTCAAAACACGGGCAGAGCTTGTTCCCGGCTGCCTTTACCACAACACGTAGAGGGAGCTGCCGTCATGCTCACAGCTTTGTCTTCAAGCCTTGACTTCAATCTTGGGGCCATTCATACCCATTACCTGCATTATCAAACTAACAAAAAACATTTCAGGCCAGTTTTTGACTCAAGTATCAATGTTTTGACACAGAAACAAAGTTTTTTCACCTGAAGGCGATGAAAGGTGTTGAAATGACAGTCTAACTAAACCAATACACTTGACTTTAGCTTTGAAGTACACTGTTTTACAACAGCTTTTCTATTGAAAATTAGGAATTTACACATTTGCGCAAGATTTCTTAAACAAAACAGCATTTTTATTCAAGTGTTTCTTTGGAAATACTTCCTTAAGCCTCCGAACAGCATGTCTGTTTAGTGCATTGGGTGGGGGAGCAGAAGAGTGGATGATGAGACTTACACCGCATTTACAGTGGGTAGAGCTGCCAGGCTTCTATCCAGCTTTAAGACTTACAGCCTTTGAAAGCCCTCGTGTCTGGTCTTTGACTCAAAAATGACATCTCTACAGACAGACAGAGGGGTATGGGACTGTAAAACCAAAGCATATTTTCTTAACACTGCTCCAGAAATATCCTCTGCTAAACGTGTAACAGACGCATGTTCCTCATTAAAAAAGCGTTGCTATACATTATGTCTTGGCTGCAGACAGATTCTGGCAAAGCCTGATACACTGTGGACATATAATTCATGTGTATAGTATGTGAACTCTGTACCCTGCTTCTCAACCTGCTGAGGTCCTGTTGTGGATCTTGAGCCATGGAAATGGGAGTAAAGGGAGAAAGCAGATAGATGTGGAGGACCAGTGCGAGGCTGATGCTTGAACAGAGAAAACAAAGCTTTTGGACATACTTTTCCGCGACACCATCTCCAGGCACCCAGCTTTTATTCCCATGTGTGTTGTGAACTGGAAAAGCAGCACCAATTCCAGCTACCTTTCTTTGAGAGGAAAAAGAAAGAAACCATTACTTCCTGGTGACTGTTTTGTTCCTTGAGTCATCTCTTGCCTTTTGTTGAAATTTAACTTTTGGTTTCTTGGAAAGGTAGGTCCTAATGATGAATTACAATTTTTTTTTGGCTGATTGGTGCTTAAAACCAGGCCATGCTAAGCATAACTTTGTAATCCACAGGGAGACCCTCAGTTTTATTCCTTGCCTGGTATTCAGACTTCCATTTAATTACTGGTTACTTAGATTTATAGGCAGATTTGCTAAAAACAGTGACTCCCTGTGTGCAGACAATAACCTTTTGATGGGTATGGTAGTAAAACTGAAATTCCTATGTAAACAGGACCAAATTTTAAAAGTAGCTGGTGTAGCTCTCTAATGAAATTGGCAGCACTGTGTGGGTACTTTGTCTTGGAGAATGCTAAATGGTGCATAGCCAGCATTTGCTCCATAAACTGTCAAACAAGAGAACCACAACTGTTCGGTGATTTGTTTTTCTAATGTAGTTCTCTGCTGTGGGAAATGTCTTTTCCATGACCAAATGTAGAAGCTGTCAGGATCCAAAAGAAATAGAGGAGAGAAAGATGATGTCTAGAAGGTATCTCCCAACAGAGAAAAAACGTGAAGAAAAACATTTCTGAAAGACCCAGGTTGGGTAGCATTATGAAAAAGCACAACACTTCAGAAAGAATTACTTTAAGGATGCCATTGTTAATTGTTAGGCATCAATTATGCTACTATAACATTCAAATCTTTCTTTTCCTTCATTAGGCAGTACTGATGATAATATCGTTGCATACCTCAACAGGAGGATTAAACAACAATACATGCATCTGGTAACTTTCTTCTGAGGGCCTTCTACTACCTTACAAAATGAAGCAGACTTCATCACCTCAGAAAGGTAGAATATACTAACACCCACCTTTTGTTACTGAGGAAACAAACACTCTGCAAGTAAGTGATACCTGAGCTATGCCTCAGCAAATAAAGCAGCACATGAGCACTGGTCCCAAGTTTCCTATTTTGTTCTATATTCCTTTCATCATTTCATTGCAGTTCTAGGCTCATGTCAGTACCACAGACAACAACAACAACAAAAAGTAGTTTTGTTCATAATAATAGAGGGTAGGTAAAAAGGTAAAGTCTTTACTGCTGATGAAAGGATGTTCCCAAGTCAGAGTTTCGAAAGCAACCGATATGGACTGACTTTATTTCAGATAGGTGCTCTGGTGAAGTCTCTCTCTCAATAATGGAAGAAACAGCACAGCTCTCCTTTTTCCTACTTCTGTTTGGACCAGACAGCAAGAAAGAAAAAAATAAAAACACAGATTTCATTATCTGAATTCAAACCTCATCTGACCTGGTCCTTAGGAAGACACATTGCATTTAAGTATTTGTGATGGCTGTTAAGGAGTTGATTCTGGAGAAGTAATCAGATACACAGCATTTTTACTGGGGTTCAAGTGTCCACAATACCCAGTAAAATAATCAAGGCAACCCTGACCAGACTGCAAGACTCCTCTGTACGTGTAGATACTTCCCAATGGTGCAACTGAAGCTGTTAATTAGGCCTTGCTGTTACCTATTGCACACTTTCAAGTAGCTGATATAACAGTTAGTTGCCCACCACCCTACAATTTCCCTGCCTGCTGCCAGCCTAGGAACTGGTTGTTCATAACAAGAGGAAAGGTAGGACAGGACCACTGTGAGGAATTTGAGCTCTATTAGCAATAATATGCCAACTACAACAAATCTGCTCAACAAGAAGGGAGTGTCAACACACATCAGTAGCCTACATCACGACTGCCGAGAATCAAAGTTCACATCACTTTATGTCCCTGAAATGTCAACTCAATTGCAAATTTAAAAATAATAGTTTTATCACTTTGCCAGTCATAAGATGAATCTTAATAATCTTAGTAATGTTGTGTTGACCTTGACCTGACTTGAGACAAGTAAGTCACAGATGCAGAGAAAACCAGAAGACTGCAGAGTAACTACAAAAAATAAAAATCACAGCCATGATATGACATGCTAAAACCCTGTTCAATCCCTATTACCAATTGTAATCTATATTATCCTGGGGGATACTTCTAGATTAAGCTGCCTGCTAGCAGCATCTTCTTTTATCGAAATTCCAATGCATTACTGGCATTGTATAAACAGATAAACCTTACAGAGGGGAGAGTATCATGAGTGTTGTGCAGATACTTCCCTTTATTGCTGTTAACTACTGGATTGTGATACAGCTTAAAAATTGTCCCCTAATTCAGAACTCCATGATCCCAATGCACTTAGTTAAGGCAAAGTGTTTTTACTTGCAGCAACAAAAATTATACTCTCACCAAATGAAAAATACCAAAGGAGGGGGAAAGATTCATAGCAAGACCATGAACATAAGGTCATGAAAACCCAGACAAAGTGGGAGCTTAAAAAAAAGTCAGCATGAGTAATTACACTATTTTTAAGAACAACCACCTTATAATTATTTATAGTAACTTAGCTTTTCAGGTGCTATTTGTGCTCTGTGATAATGAAAGAGCATAATAGCACTTAGCACCATTTAACATTTTTCCATATACAAAAGATTTTATAGGTACAGGATGCCAAATGGGGACCACAGTTATGTGGCTAAATAGCTACACTGAAATCACTGTTGTCAGGTGACACCGATTTTTTTTCGGTCAGCAAAAATGAATCTCAAACAACCAGCATGGTATCTGTTCCACCATCAGTTTCTGGCTTTAGCACCAGTACTATCACAACTGGAACTTCAAAGCTTGCATGCAAAAAGTGTGATGCAGATGCAGTTAAACGAGCACATGTATTCCTCCTGCAGAAATAACTAACTGCTGTCAAATTTGAGAATCAAAGTGTTAGAAAAACTCACTGGACTTCCAGCGACAATATGCCCTCTTGCTTGCATGTATACAGCAGGCTAGGAATTCCTTCCCTTTTTTCGCACTTTCCTCAAAAGCTGATACTGAGTTGGAGATAACACGGAGAATAAAAAGCAGGGGCAGGCATGTCCCATATAGCCTATTCTTCCTCCAGCCAGCTGAATACAATAGACAACTAGAGGGGACTAGAGAGAGTCAGACGATACATTTGTTTGGCAACAGGAGACAAAAGCTCACAGAAGGGCGATCCCTTCGAACTGGATCCGATTATGCCTCCTGGTGAGCAGCGAGACGGAGGTGAACATCCGCCTGCATACATCTTGGACAGAAGAAGCTTGAGGATCAAGCTAATAAGACCCCTTGTAGCACAATGAGAATGATTTTAGAAAGCTCACTTTCAGACCAAGTCCAACCCAACACAGGCATGTATTTATTGACAATTTCAACTTCATTAATTTACACTGAAATGCCTGAAACTAAGCAATGTGTTACTTATCTGAAAACTTGAACATCTTTAAGCAAATATTTTCCCCCTGGAGATCTGATAAAGGGGATTATATACAAAATATTTTAGTTCAAATAAAACATCCCTGTTGGTTTAAAACCACAGAAAAAAAGTAAATTATTTTAACAGTTTCTTGTCTCAAACAAGATGCCTTGCAGTCAGTTGGTAAAGCTTGAAAGTATATAATTACTTAACAAGCTTTGTATTCCAAACAATGGTATCTTGATGGTTCAAGTTTCTCTTCTTTCTGCTGTCATATATACAATGATCACACAAGTTAACACTGCCAAATCTCTCACACTAAAATTGTGATATAGTTCTATTAGAAATCACGACAATTATACACTAATTATTAGCACCACTACCATGTTAAAACGCGATCTCTCTGTACCTATGTGCAGGTCGCATCTCTGGGCAGTCAAGATAAAATTTCCACCCACTGGCCTAAAGGAACGGTCTGCAGCAGGAGCACGGCTACACCAACATCAGCTCCAGATCTGGGACTCAGTCTTTCCACAGTAGACCGGGTTCTTGAACTAGAATGAGAGGTCAATGTCCTATTTTTATAGAGCTGCATTCAGTGTTTCCTTTTAAAAGCTATTTTGTTAATATTGTGGTGCTTCATAAAGGAAACTAATTCCGCATATGGTTAATGCCTCCTGCCTCTGAAGAGATATAGTTTTTAAGAGCATTTTCAAGAGACTAATATCAAAACAAATCAGCAATTTAAACATTACAGCATCAACTGGTCAAGACATTTTGGCATGTAAGTATCCAAACTCTTCAGTGCCCCTGCAGAACATGTCTATAACTCTCATTTTTATACTCAGAGAAGATGCACAGAGCCTTTCAAATTATGATGATGATGCAATCTAAATGATTTAATTAGAATAATATGCTCTAGTCCTTGGCCACTCTCTCACTATAAAGTAGGAATTTCCTCTGGGCAGGCACTGCACACAAGCCGAGCTGGGACTGCTTTTCCCAGCTCCAAAAAATGTAGTCTTACTTCCCGTTCCTGTGAGACACCAGAAGGGTCTGCTAACTTCTTTGACATGTATCCTTTCTTCTCTAAGTCTAAATCCATCCTAACAGTACAAGGAAAACAGAAGCAGTTGTTACCATGATAGAGTTTAAAGCACTAATAAGAGCGACTGAAAAGCATGCACGTTTGTACTACTTCCCGATTTACTTTTCGAATCAAAACTAGGAGTTAATTTCTTCTCCCAAGATGTTTGGGGTTTTTTTTAATTAAGAGACTTTAAAATCTGAATCCCTCTTTTTCTGGGGAAGGCATAGAAGAAGACAACAAGTTAGACCCTATTGCCACCCCAAATTTATCTCAAACCCTATACTTCATAAAGATTGGTTTCTCTAAAACTCGATACCAATTAAAAAAATCATTTTTTTAAATTACAGTAGAAAATTATTTTATATAACCTTTCCTTTACAGTGCTTAAATATTGAGAGTGACAAAGTTAAATTCAACTTATTTCACTTCCAAAAAGCAGTAAGGAAGAAAAATAAGCAGCAAGAACAATTTTTCTGCTTTGAATTTTTATTAATGATTCAGAGAAATTAATTTCTTTACACATATGAGAAAAAGTTACTGACTTAAGTGAGCAACAAACTTCTGCAACTGACTTCAGTGGAGCCCCAATTAATATTCTCAAAGAAAACATTTGTCTTCTCCTTCCTAATTGGAGATAAGAAGTTCACTTCTAAATTGCATCCTAGAGACATCTGACTCAAACTATTATCCTCCAGGCAAAAAGTAAACATCTATAAACATTTTATACTAACACTGCAAAGCAAAAAAAACAGACTAAGCACTATTAACGTGCACTTTTTTTCCCCCCCCTTCATCACATTTATAAGAAACAGGCAGCGATGCACGCCACAAGGCTGGGATCTAATCAGACACAGTAAGGCCCTGTCTAGACAGGCAAAAGTTATCACAATCAGTTAGCGTGGTTGAAGAACTCCATTAAGATGCAGGCCAGCAAGTAGGAAACCACATTAGCAAACGACACAGCACAACAAGCGACAAGGCAGCCAAGGGACATTCTGGTACCTTCAAAATCAAGACTCTCTTCGGCTCATTGGCACGCTGGCACGCTGCAGCAGCATTCCTTCATCACCATCAACTTTGACAGACTACAGACACGTGAGCAGTGGGCGACTGCGTAACCCCACAGCTCTCTGACCCAGCCATAGTCACAGCATCACACCGGGAAAAGGAGCTCACGGGTGAGCAAAGAGGAGCCAGAGTGCTATTCCATAATGCTGTTCCCAGGCACAAGCAGACCCAGTCCCAACAGCAAGGTACCAAGTGCCCACAACAGAGAAGACACTGTTTACTCAGCAGGTGAGCACCTGGTGAGGGTTTTATTCTCACCCTTCATCCCTTGGAATGATATCACTTTTGTTTGCAGAGAAACACACCTCCCTGATGTTTGGGATATAAGCACATACATCCTAGAAATAAGAAACCCTATACTAAGGAAAGAAAAAACAAACTTGACAAACCATGAAAGGAATGAAGAAGTAAAGATAAGTGATAAGAATTACATCTAAAGCAAAGCAAACTTGCTTCCTTTGCTGTGATCTACCCCATGACCTCAAAACTTCTCAGGCTTCTCAATATCACTTATTTGCTTTGCACACTGTATATCAGAGTGCATTTGATTCAGTGGCAAATATGATAAAACAAAAACACATGCAACCTATTTATTACTCTTTTTCAAATAATTGATTTTAAAATAAAGAAATAAACAAACATTTCTAAAGAGAGAAAGAAGGCAGTGCTATCACACAGGAAATTGTTATCTCAACGTCTATAGACAGTAGGAGCACTTCTAAATCTAGATACTCCAACATTTAATCATGGTCCACAAGAAATAGAAACAAAGTCCAGAAAAGTGCTCATATTTTAATTAACCACCAACAGTAAAACCTATTTTCAGCTATGCTCTCCCAGGCAATGAACTACAAGCTTCACAACTGCTATTAAAGGCACATATACAAAGGCACATCACAAACTATTTGCTGAAGAGGAGTAAGCATATACTTCTGTGGTAACACAATACAACACATTTGCTTTTGGGAGGGGAGGGAAAGCTATAAACTATCCACAATCCACCAGGGAAAATCTTCTGTCTTTGAATCAAGAACAGGCTTTATAATAAATTCCTTCACTGTTATATTATATAATCTCATTGGTAGCATTTGTCCAAACTTTTCCAGTGCATTACTTTGTGTTGCTGCAATCTACTTTACAGAGGGGAAAAAAAAAAAAACCCGCAGAGAATTTGAAAGTATACACAGAGAGAGTTGCAACTTCTCCATTATCATTATATTACTATTATTATTATTCCATTTTCAGAAGCAATGCACTTTGGCACCATCAGAATCTCACCATTGGCTCTAAACGGTATGGCAACCCCAACAATCTATATGGGTGTTCCACAGCAGCATGAAGGATCCTTATTAATGTGCCTACACACTTTCAAATACGAGGTCTGAATTGAATTTGTCACTGCAAATGTGGACAGAGAGCGCAGGGAGCTCACTAGTGCAGTTAGTGTGCAGAGCACCCACATCACTCTCCGCAGGTCCCTCGCTGAAGGCGATTCAGTGAGATCTTCAGCAGCACTTGGTGGTAATGCCATCAGCTGAGCATGGAAGAGCTCAGATCTGGCTAACAAATGCAGGTTTTGGAAACACACTGCAATGAAAAACAAGCAAAACCCAGTCCTTCAACCAACTCGGTCAGCCCCATGATGAGCTGCACTGTGACCCAAGGAGAAGGCTCCCCAAACACCATAAATCAATACTGTCGAGGTCTGCATGCAAACATACAGCCTAGCTCTCTTCTGTAGGTAACAAGTAATAAGAACTAATTATCATTTGCACTTGCAGCAAGTTATTACCTCCATACAGTCAGAATAGTTACAGTAGGGATCTAACATGAGACAGTGAGTGCTCCCCATGACCTGAGCACCAAATGAATACCTTTTGCCAGCTTTTTAAGGGACTGCAATAAAGAGAATGGAAGGAACAACCGCACTATCAACTTAACATCATCTAAAAATACACTGCCACTAAAAGGTGGGGGGCAGGGGGTGTCTCACAGCATCCTCCATCTCTGGCCATAGATTTCCACCTCCTGTCTTCAGGCCATGCTATTAAAAGTGTTGAAACAGGAGCAGTTCAGTCAGTATATTGATGGTTTTTTCAATTGTGAGCACTAATTTTCAGCCTGATCAGTGACCTGATCTGACTCACACCCACTGGAGCTAGCACAAGCAACATGTTGGGATGGTATAACCAGGAAGGAATAGGACAGACTCCTCATCTGCTGCTGCAGCAAGGGCTTTGCTGCCTTACACTGGGAACTAGCTTCTACTTTTCAACCAGCTCCAGGATTGAGAAACACATGCAGCTTATTTCACCTGGCGGATCAGCACCCATTCCTGTCACAAGCCCATGTGATAATTACTTATTACTAAAAGTGTCATGACAGCCTGCAAAACTTCTGGCTCACCGTGTGCATTAAGTGCTAGACTGACACACTGCGAAGAACAGCAGAAACCAGTAAGAGCTTACAAACTCACACACTTTTTACAAAACCCTGCATATTGTGCTGTGCTATCCACAGTGTTTACTGTTGTCCAAAGCAACAATTATGCAAACACTTGGGCACTTGCTTAATTTTTCTGTTACAAACTACTCCATTACACTTAATGGATTAATTTGCAAAGGCTCATTTTTACGCAGGGAGAGAGGGCTCCCGAGGCTACATGCAGAATTACTGGACAGGCTCCCAGGGGGAGGCAGGGAGGGGGAGAGGCAGCTGGGAGCACCTACAGTCACACTGCAGCTCCACAAGCAGTTTTGGCAGCAATATCAAGTTTTGCCAGCTTAAAAAAGCAGCCCTACCCTCTCCACACCCTCTTTCCTCTTCTCTTACCCCCCAAGTGAACCAAATCATGGAATTGATCCAGGTTAAAATTAAATCTGGGTTTTGCTCAGTGCCTAGATGCAGTTCACCGCAGGGCAGCATAAGCATTTGTGCTGGCATGAACGGGGAAAAGAGGCAGAGGTAGGCAATGGCTGCCAGGGCAACACCAGGTTATGCCAGTTTAAACCACCCAAAGTACAATCATACCCCAACAGTGTAGTTTCAGCCCTGCTACACTCATCTGACCGTGAAGTGGTAAGGGTGGTCCTCCCCTTCCTCCCAGCATATCTCCCTGCCCTCTCCCCATGGCACTGGGGCTCAGCAGCTCTCCCATACTCTCCTCTGGGAAGCCAAAGCTGCAAAAAAACCCTCTGGGGCTGGGTTAGCTTTTTGCTACATTGGCTCCCAGAGCTGGCTTTCCACGAAGTCAGGTGAACCAGCATAAGGGAGAGGGGGCAATGGGACCACAGCAGCTCATCCTAGTGCAAAAGCATCCAGAGCAAGATGCCTGTATTTCCCCCAACTAGAGAAAGCAAGCCTCTCTGGGACCAGCCGATGCCTCTCACAGGGACCGGTCACAGAAGTAAACCCAAATACACAGAGAAATATTTGCAGGATTGTAAGTTTGACTCGTGCCAAAAACATAAAAGCACATTATTGTACGTTAAGTTAGATAAAAAAGGTCATACAAAGTACTGGTTTCCTTTCACATTCTTTGCATATACAAAGATCCAACGGTTCCAGTGGGATTTTCTTGTATAGCTTTACTGAAAGCTGATTAAAGAAAATGACCATTAATCCCACCGTTAACTTAAAACAAAGCGTTAAATTAATTTCAGTGAGAGTTCTGGATGTGTAGGGAACCCAGCATGGCACCCTTGGATTCATACACGCAGCTCTCTTGGGAAATGACGAGAGCCCTGCAGACACACAAAAAGGCAAAATTTACTCCATGTTATTAAAACCTGGTACAAAAGTCATCAAACCATCTTCACTAGACCTCAAACTATTTCCGCAATCCTGACCTTCCGAGATTTTCACTGTTCACCGCGCCACTTCCCTTTTTTACCTCTTACTTTGAAAGTTCGCTCCCGCAACCACCTTTAAACGAAGATCTGTGACAGCGCATCTTCTCGTTCTGCTAAAATTTCGACCCGCGTCTTCGCACACCGCTGCGCCCCGCCTTGCGAGGACTACCTCTGACGGAGCGAGGTTCCCCGGGGAACACTCGTTACGGAGCCGGGCACGGCCACACGCAGGTGGCAGCTGCCAGACCCGCCGCGGGGGCTCCGGAGCAGCCCAGGTGTCCCGCCTGTCGCTGACGGGCACCGGCCCCAGCAGCCGGGGCGGGGAGAGCGCCCGGAGCCGGCGACCCCGGCGGCCGCCGCCGCTCGGCGGACGGCAGCCCCCCCGCCGCGGCCCCAGCCGCGCCTCCTTCGGCGGCTCGCGGCAAGGATTCCCCCCCAAAAAACCCACAGGCGCCCCCCGAGCCCTGCGCGGGACGCGGCTCCGTGCGCGCCCGCGGCTCTTTGTTCGGCGGCGCCGGAGGCCGGAGCGGCCGCGCCCCGCGGAGCCGGGCGGGAGGCGGCTCACGCCCGGGGGGGCCGGCGGCGGGACCCGCCGGACAGGCCGCCAGGAGCGCCGCGGAGCCCGGAGGCGGCCAGACCCCAGACCCCGTCCCGCGGCCGCGGAGCCGCCCGCTCCCGGCCGCGGGCTGAGCGGCGGGGGGCAGGTTTCACCACACGCGGACAGACGCGCGGCAGCTCCTTGCCGGGGGCTGGCAACCCGCCGCCCGGCCGCCCCCCGCCTTACCTGTCCGCGGAGCCCCGAGGACTCTGCCCTCCTCGGCGCTCCCGGCGGAGAAGTTTCTGCCCCTACTTCGCTCCTCACACCGACTGCGGCGCTTCCCCCGCCCCCTCCGTCCCTCCCTCCCTCCCTCCCGTCGGGGGCGGGGGCGGCGGCGGCGGCCCGGAGCGCGGCCTGACCCCGCCCCGCGGCTCCTCCGGGCCGGGCCGGCCCCGCGGAGCGCCCGCGGGTCGGGGCCGGGGCCGGGGCCGGGCGGCGGAGGCTGCAGGCACGGCCCGGCAAGCAGCCAGGCTGCCGGGCTGGCAGGTGCGGCCGCCCTGGGAAGGGGCCGGGGGTGCTCACCTGTACCCGCCGGGTCCCTGCCAGGGCAAGCCAAGGGTGGAGGGTCCATCCTCCTCCGGCTGCCTGAGCAAGGCCTCCCGCGTTTTAGCCTTCGTTTACTTACAGACCTACTGCAAGTTACCTACCCGGTTAATACAGCGGCGGCAGAAATTAAAGCCAAGAGGAACCTCACGCCTCTTGGGTTTTTCCCCGCACAGGTCTTGAATGGAAAGAGAAACCACCTGGGAGAGCCGGAGCGGCTCCAGCAGCACGGTTGCAATTCTTGCGGCTGTTTAGGAAAGCTGGGGCAGGCCTCCGCCCCGGCGCAGCTGAGTCGTAAGAGCACGGAGGAGCAAGCACACCATCTGCAATCGTCTGCTGCGCTCGGTGCTTCTGATGCATTTATTGCTACTATTGCACCGTGCAAGCACAATTCCCTTGCATGTTGCATTACGTCGTTAACCTTTGTTACGTTGGTAGCCCTGTCATTCTCTCCCCCAGGGCAGTTGCGAGCTTGGGGAGAAGGGCTTTATTTTAGGAGAGCCAGCTGGGGTTTTTTTTCCCCTGACAATTTTTGTTTGGTTTGATTTGGTTTTGTTTACTGATCTTCAGTTTAAAAAATACCTAATAAAAGTCGTATTTATCTGCTCTACTGCGCATCTGCGAGCTCTAATCCTGCAATGAGACCTGACTGCCGTCACCCCGCTCCAGATTGCTCACCCAGCGTACGTAACAGGAGAAACACAGGACTGTAAAGGAACAAGACTAAATCAAAGAATGTTCTTTGCAATGGAGAACAGTGTGGTGAACATTGTGGTGGTCCTTTGTTCCTCAGCTAGTTCATGCCACAGCTGGCCCTTAAAGTTTTGTCTCCTTCCCAGGCAGGCCATACCCTATCTGCAGAGAGGTCCATTGCATCGGAGTAGCAGAACTGAGTGGAAGTGAATCTCTATGGGAGGCTTAAGCGAGAAGCAAAGGACGTACGTTCACGGTAGGCTCGGCTTCTTAGACAGTATACTATGGTAGTTGGAGTTTTCTGCTAGCTTCACACCTGCAGTTTCATTTCTGTAATCGAGTGAGAGAGGAAGTCATCAGATTCATAGTCTGTCAGGAGAGAAGAGACTCTTCTGGCCAACAAGTGCTTTCTGTCAGAAAAAATGACCTGTGCATAGTAGGAGACCTAAGTGTATTGTCAGTGAGGGATACTGACAGCACTCCTGCCCTACAGACTAGCTTAGCCAATTGTGATTATGACATTTCAGTGAAGAAATCTGTACAGTGACTACGAACTCTTCAAATATAAAGCACTAAATAGTTTTAAGACTAAAATGAGTGGCATCTCCCACTTGTATGGTTTCTCCTATTGATCTTGCAGAGACCATTTAAGCAAGATGTACTGTCTAGAGAATTCAGAGTACACCTGGCCATCACTACTGATGGAAGGAAGCAGAGGAACACTGCAAAACTATTAGAGCATAAGCATCTTTTATTATGTGGAAAAAAAACATATCAGGCAAGTACCAGTCAAAAATGAGGCTCTTTCATTGTGTTTAAGGTAATCATTCAGGAAAAAAAGGAGTAGACTTTCCAACACAGGATGGAAAGAGTCTGCTGAAGGTTAAGCAGAGGAGCCTTCTGCACCATATTCTGGTTTAAACAACGTCTCCATGGACAGGGGTCTCCTCTGTTACATAATTAGGATGTTTAATTTGGGGTTGGGGTGTTCACCGTCTCCTCCCTGGAGATGGCTTTTCTCCTTTATACGCCTGCAATTAGAGTATTGCTTTGCCTACGTGTAACACCCCTCAATAAAGACTCTAGGGACAGACTTTCAGCCGGTGTCCATGGTGTCGGCTCTATGCACCGAGCAGGAGATGGAGCACAACAGACCCATGGAGTGCTGTTGGAAACAATCAGTGGCAGTACTGCTAATATGGCATATGAAGAAGTCATACAAAAAGTCATATGGAAGCCCTTAAAAACTATTTGTTCTTCAACAGCTAGCTCTTAAACTTTCAGAATCATGCCAGGGTTGTGTTTCCAATTTATTTTTCACAGGCCTGAGAGCTAAATACTTACTTTTAAAAAGAAATGGGAGCTTGAAATTGTCTCATATTCAAATGACCTCTGGAACCAGGGATTTAAAAACAAACTGAATATCATTAAAAATACTAATATCTGTGGTGTTGGTAGCACTGCAAAAGTGGCGATGGAGGCATTAATGCCCCACTGAGCCCTACACCTTTATTCTGCTGAAATAGATTATGTTTACTGTAAACTCCTATTAGTAGTAAATCCCGTTTGTAACATACTCCAGGGAGGAAAATCTTTACATTTGCAAAGTGCTGAACAAGTTGCCTATCAAAAAAGGCACAAGAAAGAGTCATACAAGAAACTTTCATGTGCTGTCACAAATATTTAAAGCTAGTATCACCATCAAATGCTGCATACTGTAAATTTACTCTTAAGATCACCACTAAAATTCTTGAAAACATCATGAAATAGTATGTCCCTTGTAGACTCACATATTACGATGTTTTGCAGTCTCAGGTCCAGTCCTTACCTCATGATTCACTCAAGCAAAACATGTATTGAAGTAAATGGGAATTTGGCAGGAAAAAAAAGATAGAGATGGGCCAAAACCAAAATAGGGATAGAAACTCTCTGGTCTTTTAAGGCAGTTTGGTTCCTTATGTGGACCCAAATTTGCTGTTCAGAGCTTAATTCTCATGTGAGATTACCAAAGGACTTCCGATGGGCCTTCACCCGGCGGTATCCTGGCTAAGTAGGCTTTAGTGAACACCATCTGTGGCTGTTCCTTGTGCACACCAGGTTCCCAAGGTACAGAATAAAGTACTATTTTTGTAAGAATATTCAGTTCCCCCTTTGCCCCCTCTATTCCTTGGTGTTTTCCCTCTCAAGGAACCATGGCATTAGATCTTTCTTCGATCTTAACCACTTTAATCCTCCTCCCTTTGGTTTGCTGTGGAGCAGTGTGTCTGACTGAATCAATGCTTGCGTGGATTTTCTCTCGGTGGTTGGTGTTCCTGCTTGTCTTCCAAGTGTCTCTCTCTCCCTTTTAAGTAGTGAAATCCTTTATCCGTCCCCTCCTGACCTCCCTGCACGTCTGGCTTCTGGGCATCTGCTTTACTTTTGTTCTCTGCCCTCCAGCAGCCGTCCGTGTTCCATCCGGCCACGGAGGCTGGTCACCGATGGTCTACCTCTGCATGTTCCCGTGGGGGCTTTTGGGACCCCCACATCCCTAGCACAAGGGGTATACACTCTGGACTTGGCCATTCCCTAAATTTTGACTCATAAACTCATGGTATTCCACCAGTCAGGATCCTGGGAATCCTTAAATATTTGGGATCCCTTCTATTCCTCCTGCGCTTCTCGTCAATACAGTATGGAAGCACACAGACAAATTCTAGCTCTGTTATTGGAAAATCATATATATGATGCAAATCATCAGATGGCCAATGCTAGATATCCTCTGCAAATACACTTCCTTTCAACATATTTAATGAAACACAGTCTCTAAGAGTATTTGTCTGTAATTAAGACAGAACATGTTTTCACTGAGGGTAAATTAGTAAAGGTAAATTAAAGAATACGAAAAAGTTTCTCTTCTACTCTTTGCATGCACACACACATGCAAACACAGTTAGGGAAAAATGCCTATCTCTAATATACAACGCCAAACCAGCATTTTGGCTTCTGGGCCCCCTCTACCGGTTGGCCTTTATGCATCTGTATTAACAAAGGTACTTCAAAAAGTTGTATTGGAATTATTGACGATGCTGGCACACTAGCAAAATTAGCCACACTAATAAAACTACTACAAAGGATAAGTAACTTTACCAGTCCTGCAGAATTGTAATAATCAGAATTATTTGCTCTGAACATATATTCAGATATGTCCAAAGCTGACAGAGCACTATAAAAATTCCTAAGAAAAGGAGCATCTTCAAAACACAGATGTTTGTGGATGGGATGTTGTATTAATTCCTTTTTAATTTCCAATTTGTTGCTGTAAAAACTTCCTCCTTTTTGTATTTTTCCCATCAAAAACAAATTATGAAAATTTATTTATCACTCTCTGTATACTATATAGATAAAAATATACACCTATGTCAATATTTTGAGCTTATGCATTGAAAGTTTTAAGGAAAAATGTGATTTCAAAAAGAAATTATGAAACAATCCAGAAAGATAAAATTAAATATTTGATACAAGCATAAGTATATACAGAGGAAAACAGACAAAGGCATAAAACTTAGATAACAGTTCCATTAGAGCCATGCTCAGCACCTGGAAGACCTGTACTGAAATCTGCACTGCTCTCATTGACATCAGTGGGACTGGGCTTTACCAGCCAGAAGCTTTCACCAGGAAAGCATGTCCAAACCCCAGAGGACCGACCCGTTCCAGTGCAGCTGTGGAAAGGGACTGGAGCTGACCTGGCTGTGGGGCTGAGAGGCCTGGTGAGTAACATCTGCAGATCTTCTAAGCTATAAAAAGTCAAGCTGGGACAATTTGAGAGAAAAAAAGTAGATTGTCCCACTCACCAAGTAGTTTTTATTAATTACTAAAAGAGAAGTTATGTATTGTTCAAATAGCTGAAGTACAGTTTAATTCAAGATGTTACATGTAAAGAACTAAAGGTATCTGTCTTAAAAAAAAAAGATATAAAACCAGGGAGCTCTTCTGCAGCTTTATCACTTTAAAAACAGCAGGAAAAGCTAGAATGGAAAGAGGAAACTGATGGGCTCGAAGAGAAAATGAGCAGCAAAGATCCAGGCTCCCTAAACCCCTCTTGTTCATGCCCCCGTGCGAGACTGACCTCAGACAAGGCTCACGGCCATGGCATTATTCTCAGGGAATATTTTCCACACGACTAGGTATCCAGGACTATATCACTGCAAGACAAAGCCACTTCTTTGCATTGACAGCGCAAATGAAAGCAATGACATTGTGCTCTTTAAAATAATCAATATATGGGCTAATTTCTGCTGAACTTCATCTAAAGTCTCTCGCGGTTCCTGCAAGCACGACCCCTCCTCCCCTGCACTCACCCTGCTGCGTGCATGGCTTAGCTCACCACCAGTTTTGTATTATTTCAGAGCACCTGGCTGTTAATGCGAGCAAACAATACAAGAACAAAAATGATTTCTCTGTCCTTTAGCCATTGCACCAGCCGGGACAGTCAGGGAGCACTGCACAGCGAAGCATGCGTGGAGCCTCTCAGGGACCCCGCACAACACCCCCGAGCCGGCGTGCCCTCCCTCGGGCAGGAGAGGCTGGCCAAGCCTGTCAGGTCCTCTCCTTGAAACCCTGGTGCCTGCAGAGAAAACGCCCTGGCCAAAGTCTTCAACACACCAGCGCTCCAAGGCCAATCTGGGATGCTAGCATTTTTCTGGCACATCAAATCACCCTCAGAAGCCCCCGTCTGAAGCCTGTAAAGCCAATGCAGTTTTATATTGAATTAAATCAGATTCATCTTAAGCCCAAGGAGGAACATTTGCTTTTCAAAAATCCTCTGGTGAAGGCTGTTTGCCCTGTTAGGGACCACGGAGGGGGAAGATAAGGAAATGGCAGCCTCTGGAAAACACAGAGTCATGCCTAATTTCACAGTTTCCAAAAGCTCTACTTAAAAGCTCCCTGTGTGCGAGGCAAAGCCGGGACCCTCGGCTCCTTCCAGATGCTAATTTCACTTAGAGATACCAATTTCACTTTGAGATACCAAAACTTTGGGGTTTAGCACGTACTTACATTCTAAAAACATTGATGGGGAGATGACTGGTGGGACTCTATATCAAAGTCTTTCTCAAGCTTTTATCACATTTGGACATTATAATTTTTCAAGTCAGAAGTGGCAGAACTGCCAAGACTGCTGACACAACCCCTCTCTCCTAACCAAAATGAGACCAACGCTTCTGCTGGCACTGATACCATCACTGGTACAAAAGATACCACAGTCACAACATATCTTATCTTCCAAGGCAGGGTGTTTACAGACTCTGCACTTGCCTTATTGTATTAGCACATGCCAACCTGCAAGACAGCTCCTAAAAGGGACTATGCTCTCCACCACTTCACTGAGGTGTCAGCATTTAGTTTCTATGCTTATACTGGTCTTTTCTTCTTCTATTGATTCCTGTTGTTACAGTGGGCAGTATATAAATCCATTTCTCTTGTGAATTCATTAGCCCCTCACTGCGAGGAAAAAGAAAAGGGTAATCTCCCCTTTCTCCCTTGGTAGCAGCAGACATGACTCCAAATAGAATGAGGGGGCAGATTTATTATACAGTAAGGTGATTTTTTTTTATATACATTAGCTTTACAAAACAAGCATGATGTTTAAAGGAACTTTTGCATTTGTACTTTCTTTCTTGCAATTTCAGAGCTGTATTTATTGTCTGTAAAGAAAGCACATAAGCAATGTCATATGACTAGTGTTGCAGATTAGTTTTCCTTTGAGTCCTCAATAGGTGCCAAAGCATGTTTCACATATTAGTTTAAAATGCATAATCAATGCTTTCTTAAAAATATCTTTCTTCATAGAAGCATGGCTTTGTAAACTGACTAGAACAAGGTCTCACTTCTTCATACAATCAACACTATCTGGCCCAGATTTTTGGCATGAACTTTGAGGCACAGTAAAAACATGTAATACTATCACTCATTTCCATGGTTTTCATCTCCCCTTCCTGTCTGTCCCAGCATTCACAGTCATGGCAGAGCCAGGCAGTTGTAACATGGTTTTTACATTGATTCACTGCTGGGTCAAAAAAAAAAGGGTGTGTTCTAATTAGGTTCCAGGTTTTAATAGACCAAAGCATGTGCCTACGTGTTGTCCTGAACCAAGATGTCATCCAGAGTCCAGCCCTAAACTGCCAATATAAGCCTTGGTGCGCACACACAGAGTTTCTTTGGAGGCCTCTTAGCCAAGCACTAACTGTCTCTGAACCTTATTAGCACGTGAAATGCAAAAAGCAGGAAAAGTGTCATGCAAATTCTGACCACTTGTAGCTGCGAAGTAGGCAGCTGTGTGCATCTCAAAAGCTAAAGGTTACTTAGAAAAGTCAAAAAAACCCCCACCCCACCCCGGCCAAATACGGACATGGGTTGAGAGATAGAAGACTGCACATACTAAAGGACTTCTAGATATGCTGCGTGTCCTAGCTTAACCTAGTATACTGACTGAACTTCTTCCTGGAATAGAAAAATTATGCTATTGCTCTTTCCTAGGTACTGTAGCATTTGGACTTGTGAAGCTGCCCAGCAGTGACTTACTTCTTCTGTTTGCCAGCAGTTGCTCCAGAAAAGTGCTTGAGCAGAGAAAAGGGTCAGCATTATGTGTCTGAGAGGCAGACTGGTATCCCTTTACATAATAAGCCTGTACCACTGAATCCCAGACCACAAGTTTCTGCAGCAGGCAGATTTTTCATAATTAAATCCTGATGAGGAACAGAGTCTTTAGAAAGGGTTGTGCTAGCCTGTGCTGCTGTTCTGCAGGACAAGCAGACAATCATGGAGCACAACAACAAGGGTCTAGTTGTGTGTGACCCACAAATCTGACTTCTACTAATTTACACCAGGCGATCTAGAATTAAGGCAGAGACCCAACTTTCCTGGTCCTCCATTTTAGGTTCACACGGTAGATGTCATTTTAGGCCTTTTGAGGGCTGGCAAAAGACAGACTGGCTGGTTTAGTTGTTTCCCTTCCTTCATAGGGGTTTTCATCACCATGAAATCTGAGTACCTACTTCCTTTTTTATTTTCAGAAGAAGAGGGAGGCATGTGGATAATTCTGGTGGAAAGTTTGATGGAGTGCTTGCCAGCGCAAGGACTTTCTAGAGGAAGGAGCTGGCAGGAGATGAGGGCTGACAGTGGGTTCAAAAAGGAGTGTTTGGTAGGAAACTAGGGGCAAGCTGGAAGCCGCGGCCAGTGCTGTAATTAGAACACATCCTGAGCAGCAGCAGAGGATCACACTTAGGACCACAAATGAAGGCCCTGTGAACATGGCAGAGATGACACTTCATGGCACTGACCACTTGCATCAGGTGACACTGTGATCCTTTTTGCACATCAGTCTCCACAGGACGGGGGTAGTTTTACATGGAATGACTCACAGCCCACACTTGCCAGCTAATTGCACCTTCAGCATCTGAGTCAGGAGGAGGAGTCCGTATGAGAGCAGTCCCCAAGAGTTTAGGAGGGAGGGTGCTGCTAAGTCGTCAGACACGGCCCTCTGGTAGGCAACTGCCTTTTATCTTCCCCTTACATTCACTGAGCTTACTTTACCAGGTTTCTGTCTCCTTTGCTGTTCTAATCATACGTCACCTCACTCCTCTGCCAGTTAGAAACCTTTGAATAACCACGTTACAGGCATTCATTAGCAGGTCATATTTATTTCTTCTTGACTAAGTAATGTATCTAGATTAAATCTCTTTTCTGGTGTTTTCCTTCTCACATATTCACAAACAGCAAACATATCACTCCTCAGAGAGAAGGATTTGAAAGAATTTCCTTTGGAAGAAGTAAGTCTTTCTCCCCTTTCTGAAAAGATCAACATTGCCGTGAAGGCGCATCTTGCTTGTCCTCCTGACGTGGTAGAAATGAGCATTGCTACTACGTCTTTGGCATTCCAGCAGAGCTACCCCAAGGCTGAGCGAGCATTTCGGGCCACTTCGAGGGCTTGCCAGTGAGAAGGCAGGTCACTGCTGCTGGGTTCCGTCCACCCAGGGCTTGGTGAGCACCAAGCACACCCAGAGGGACGTTAGATAAGTACAATGTCTGGCCAGAGAGAGGGAGGGCTGAAGCCAAGCATACATGGCTTCTAGAGGCAGAAGACAAAGCGAGGACAAGTCTACGTGGGGTGTGTTTTACTTATGAGCCTGGACTGTGTGAATGAGAGGAGAACTTGGCCTCCTTTTTGCTTCATTTTGGGAACAGGGAGGAAGAACAGGCTGCGGTAGGATGATGCTGAGTAAATAGAGTTCTTGATTTAGCATGACTGGATCCTGCTGGTGGTTCTCACGGGCCAGGGCTGACCAGCACACATTCCTTGTCTTTCTCTTAACCACAAGTCGGCTGAGCATGTTAATTTGAGACTGAGGGGTCTGAAGTCAGTATTAATTAGAGCACAGCATCATATCCCTTGGACTGCATGGAAGTTGATGTGACAACAGACCTACGTCTTACCTCTTGGCACTAATCCTCTTTGGTACTATTATATTATGAAGTACACAATAACAATTAACCCATAGCAACAGCAGCATAAAACCCAGATCTGTTAACCACAAAGCACAAGCAAGAATGGGGGAGGGGGGGGAGGTGTCGTGTGTGTTAACATTTCTAATTTGCTTTCAGCCTGGTTCCTAAGCAAACAAGGCTTACATGAATGGCTGTCTATCTACCTGTCCATCAGTTATCAGTTTCAAACAAATGTAGTGAAAGAGATCTCAAAGCTGCCTACATGTAGTGTGAATCTGTTAAGGAGATAGAGAAGTGGCCACATTAATGCTGCTAGTGATGGAAAGGCAGTCATTGCCATTTGGCTTGCTTACTCTGAAGGGATTTAGGAGAAACAGTTGGCCAATTAGCACAAATGTAGGTGGCTGCCTAAACAGCAGTTTCTGCATGGCTTGTGAAAAAGTCACAAAACACACTGCTTTCTGCTCAGCTGCTGGGATAAGTAAAGGTAGAAGACCTGTGAAGGAGCTGGAGGTAGTGGAGAATTGGCTTGAGGGAGCCATTAGTGATATAGGGATGTGGAGGTGATGGGGACACAAAAAGGAGCTGCTCATACTGTTTTGGGAAGCGGGAACGAACGTGGGAAGACACAACACAAATTTATAGGGAGGTTACAGGAGAGACTCAGAAAATAAAGCCCTAGGACAGACGATTTCTCTCCTCCAGCTGCTTCAGATTCATTCCTTTGCAGAATTCCAGCAAAATCCTCCTTGCTATGGACCACAGCCTCATCATCGCAGCTAGTAACTGCCTTTGTTGAAAAAAGCTATCAAGATTTGACTGCATATTTCATTTTCCATCTTGTACACGCTTTGGAAGCTCTTGAAAAGCACCAGCCTCAAATATTATATGTTGGCTTGAGTTCAAAACCCAAGAGCAGTTTAGGCCCCTTGGGGTTTTTGCTTTTTTTTCCCCCACTCTCTCAGACTCACATAGTGAGATAAACTATCTGTCACATGAGTGTATGTTACTCACTTCATTATAAAAGTTAGGCTTTCCTTCTGTTCAGTTCTCAAGAGGATTGTTAATAATTATATACACATATAAATATATAAATATTAAGATATATAAATACTAAGATGTATATATATAAATATTAAGATACGTTGGGTGTTGGGGTTTGGTTTTTTTTCAAGAACCCCCCTCCGCATGGCTCTGAATGGTTTCAGGAGGAGCTAACTGGTTTGAACATATTTTCCACACATGAGCGAAGTTTGGTTTGACACAGGACAGCTTGAAGCAATGACTGAAACACCACGTGTGTCAGTGCCAGCCTCCTCAAGGGTACAGTTTCTGAACTGAGAACAGCAAAGGCTGGTGAGTTGTGTCTCCAGAAGACCCCAGGCACAGCCTCTGAGTATTTTGGGAGATAAAACACAAATGGTAGGAGATGCCAAGGAGTGGGAAACAAATATACAACACCCCTACCTATTTCTGCCTATTGAGAGTCTTTGCTTTTTCTCACTGGTGCTTTCGAGGCAGCTATAAAAACCACGGAGTCTATTGTGCTTTCTGGGCATTCATTTTACAGGTGTCCATTACATCTAGGGGGAACAGTTCCTGAAGATAGGCAGCCTTTTAATATTGTATTAAGATAATCTAATGCTTTATGCACAGGACACAACCAGCCTGGAGCATATTTCATTATCAGATCCTTTTGCAAACATTGAATAACCAGTTGTCACGACACTCTTGAAGCTACTAGTTGAATACAATCAATCTTTCTTTATAAATGCAGTTACTGAGACTAAGTGATTGGGCTTTTTCCAAGCCTCAAGAAGATGGGGTTGCAAAGTGTTATCTAAGCATCAGACTACCTACAAATAAAGACTTCCAAGATTTGTGTGCAATTTGTGATCACGTGGTAGATTTCTGAGAAAGGGTTTTGCCACATCAGTAACAGGGAAGGTCCTTCCCAAATGTATAAGTTACCCCCATAACTGGTGTTAAAAAAATCATGCCAATATGTGATTGGACAGATATGGAACTAACTCAGAAATGGTGTAAAGAGAAATTGATATCCAGCATTACTGACCTTGGGGGGTTGGAATCGGTTCCCTTCTTTGCCCAAGCAATATACTGTATAGCCTACCAGAAGGATGTAGAAAAAAAACGGCTTTAATGAAAACCTAATCAAAAATTTTCTTTGCTTAGCTAGGATTTTTTCTGTTGTCCTGGTATGCACATGCTAGTTCAGTAACATCATTATTCCTGGTCAATTATTACTCATAGAACCTATGAGCATACCAACAATTAAAAAAAAAATAAAATCTGTGGATTTCCAATGAATTATTGCATGGTGGTAGAGAAATGTGTTGGTGTGATTGTGTGTATATTGGATACCTTGCTCATTCTCTCACCTTGTAAAATTGCATAAGGAGTGTCCAAAGTTTTTTGGTTGATTTTTTTTTCATAATTCTGACTTGAAATGGCTGCTGGAAGCTCAAAGTCTCCCTTTCCTACTGAGGTTCCCCTGTGCTGACCTGCAATATTGCTGCCCTTCCCTTGGATCAGTGCATGCTTAATATATACTCTTTCTTCATTACGAGGAAATCACATGCACAAATGACTTTAATGCAAAAGGGCAGGGTGTAAGTGTGTGCAATACGTACGTGTGAGGATGCAACTCTGCCTTTCAGAGCTTTGCTGAAGGTACTGATTTAATGCACTCTTTATGGTATTCTGCAACAGCTTAATGGGCCATAAAAACAGTCCCGCTGCTAGGAAGCCTTCTTCGCAATTGTCTTGCTATCCAATATCCAAAATTAGCTGGAAAATAAACAGTATTGTACACAGATAAGGACCCTTTGACTAGCCAACTTCCTCTGCAATCAAAATATTTCCCTAGTTTTGTTTCCTTACAGTCTGTCCCTTCTTCCTCCTTTACGTATGTTTTGTTGTCTCTCCTGAAATGTCATAGACAGCAAACAGCCCATGAAAAGTCATTGCTTTCTCTGCAAGCCCTCAGAAAACTTCTCTTGCCATGATAGTTAGTTTGAATTGGATGACTAATCATAGGAAGTTCTGCTTAGAGGAGGAGCACTGTGAAAGGGCTATATAGAAATGCAAGTGTAAGTGAAATGTGACTCACAGTCACACTTAGACTTTTCCTGCAAATGTGGCAACACAATGCCCTTTTTATACATTAGCGATGGTGAATTTAGCTGCTTAAGTACAAGAATTATCTAACTTATAGCTAAATCCACATGCACGCATCTTGTTAGGTTATGTGGCACCATAGTTTGGCTCACTGTCTTTTCCTAAGATCTGCTTTCCTGGCTCTGAGTAGACACCAAGACCTGCAGTGTACAGCAATGATGTCCTAAAATCTACATTGAACCTAAATTCTCAGGCCATGGAAAGAAGAACTGGGATTCAGGAGCTGTGTTCTGTCTTATAGCACAAGCTCTCTCTGGCTGTATCTATACGGCTAACTTAAATGGTGGCAGGGAACACTCGACTGCAGTTGGTTGCTGGGACTTGAGCTTGACTTTGTTAAATTGTTTGAGCCGTGACCAGCACAGTTTTGCCTCCCAAACTATCTCTGGGCACAGTTAAGGTAGGCCAAGCACTACTCCCCATAGGCAGTTTGGGTGCAGCCATCCTGTTCTGGGCGGGGAGGAGAGTTTAAGAATAGGAACATGGTTGGCTTTTAGTCCAGAGAATGGTCCTGGGCATGAATTTACTAGTATAGCTGTAGCTCATGCCTCTCTGAGTCAGTGAGCACACAGCAGATGGAGAGTAAAAAGGTGGTGAGATTCATGTTGCTTACCTACCTTACAGTGAATTTGGGAACATAACCTATTTAAGTGCTCTGAAATTTTATATCTGGAACTAAATAGCAACTATTTGTCCTCAAATCTATTTCATATACATATATTATAAAAGATAATATCTATTCCTAAGGAAAAGCCTTAAAGGGACTGACACATGCTGCTGCTTAACTAAGGTTTCTGAAAATGCTTATTGCCCTGATAAAAATCAAGCCATGTCCAAGCAACCATGCTCAGTTACTCTCTTATCTTACATTTGAGTGAGTTCTTTTTTTTTTCCTGCCATGCAAGAACTGTGCACAACAAAGCCAACAGATAATTCATAAAATCAAAGGGAATCGCACTAAATTACACATACCAGCAGTCTCCAGCTCCCAGCAAAGGAAAAAGCAGGGGTTTTGGAAGCATTGAATAGTAACTGAAGTGAATTCGGCCAAGCACTGTTATCTAGGGAGATGGGAAGTGGAGGGGAAGGATGTTCTCGGATCACATGTTACGATGCACCCAGGAAACTGCAGATAATAGCAGTGCTCCTGATGCTTGTAAGGGCTCTGCAGCCCTAAGGTAGGGCTAGGACAAAGCAGAAAGAGCAAAGACAAGACTATTGAATGGAGTAATCAGATATTACAGGAGTAAGTACTAAAGAAATTCCTATCAAAAATACCTAAAAGCACTCTAGTTTCTTTTCAGCGTATCTTTTTAAACAGCTGAGATCACTGTAGTCGTTTATATTTTGTCTTTGCTTAACATGGCATCTGCCATTCCCCGCTTCTGCATGTGTTGCTCAGTTACTCCTGTTGTCAAACTGTCACAGGAGGCTTTATGGGCAAGCTGGGGCTCATTGCAAGTGTTGAGAGGCTTAGAGCTCACATGCATTTGTACTTAAAAATAATTCAGTTAAAAGCTGCAATATAAACACAGACTTTATTCCCAGAGAGAGGCAAGGGAAACATACATAATCTGTCTGATTTATTTGGATTAATGTACGGCTTCACTCCCTTCCCCACCATTTCAATTTGATTTTATCACCAAATCAGCTTGGATGGGGAAACAGCACACTGGATGATGAGCAAAGTAACTACATAAGCCAGGTGGGTGGGAAACGGTCTGACCATCTCCTCCTTCTTCAAGCTCGCTGGCTGCATTGGGCCAGCCTGGAGGAACTTTGGAAACCAGGACAAATTCTGGACCAGCTTTGCAAAGCGAGACATTCCTCATTCTCAGGTGCTTCTGAGCACCCGAATAAAAAAACAACTGGTAGTAGTTTGCAAGAATCTTTGCTCTTACAAAGCACCACATGGCATCTGCTTTGCATTCTCTCGCTTCCTCTCCCCCTCAGTTTGAGCAGCTGTTTCTTTACAAGGAAATCACAGAATGGATACTGCAGAAGTACCTTCTTCACTTTGTGAAATGCTTTTATCCGGGGCTGAGAGGTAAATGAACCCAGAGCTGAGGGGGGACATTGCTCTAAATTGCCATCAGCCCAGTACAGCTGTGGGAACAAGTCATCGGTTCCTCTTGTAACCTGCACACCTCCCAGGGCGACGCCATAGAAACCTGATGGAGCCAAACCAGGACCTGCTATAACACAACTACTGCACAAATATCATGACCACGTCTTTCTGTTCCTTGCTGTAGAAATGACCTAGCTTCAAAGTGCAGTACCTGGCTCTACTTTTCATTGAGGCTGTACTTAGGTGCACTGCTATTAATGCAGCAGGGCCTTGGAGCTTTATCTTCCATCCCCTGGAAGGTGAAGACCTTGCATCTTCATGCTGTCATGCTGGTTTTAGTCTGGTGGAGCCCATCAGTGCTCAGTAAAATTGCACCAGCGTAAAACTGGCATAATGGAGCAGAGAATCAGGCCTGCAGGCTGCAATTTGTTCTGACATAATAGGATAAAACTATTTGTCTTATACATATACTCAAGTGATAGTGCTGATTAAATGTGTCAGAATAAAGCCCTGGAAAGTGAAGTCCTTTTTCTGTCCATTAATCAGGCACAGAATGGATGGAAAAGCAAAAGCTTCACCAGCCAGGCTACATTCTGCTCTCCCAATATGCCTGCACCGAGACCTGGGTGTGCCCTCTCCCATGTGACAGGATAGTTTTGTTTCCTTGTCCATTTATTTCATGGCATCTCCGTGGAGATCGCCAGGGGGGACACCAGTCAACGCCAATGTCAGTTGTGATGCTATTTTATTGTGCTCTGGAAACGTACTCGAGAAGTGGATCGGCACCCCTCACCCCACATAACAATTGGATAACCTACTTCCACTCCTTACTGACCTACTTATTTGCACACTGGTGACCTAGATATGAAAGGCCCCGTATCCCGCTTAGGTCTCTGGGTCCTACCACCATGACTGAGCTTAAGACATTATGTGTATGCACATTTCACTGGCATAAATTTGGTGCTACAGAACCACCCACTGGGAGAGAAAAATCACATTCAGAAGAGTAGAGATCAAATGAAGGAAAACATTATCTTTGCCTCTCCTTATATTTTTAGACAGAGATCATTTGCAGCAAGACAAAGAAGTAGGATGTAAAGAGTAGTGATGGATTATCAAATGGTAGAGAAGAGCCAAGAGAATGTGCCAGAGAGAAATTGTTATGATTCTGCAATTTAGCAGCCCTTCACTGATACATAGTCTTTACCAAATACTATCATGTAAAGTCTGAAGACCATTTGTTGTTGACAACTCAAGTTTTCAGCATATGTAAATTATGAGAAGTCTATACGGTGCAGTGACAGACCAGGCATACAATTATTTTAGCCCATAGTTATCTGTTATCTGAAACAATTATCTGTTTCTGTTACCTATTGGATTGGTAAAAATTCTGCAGTTACTGACATTCCCATTGTTTGGTGTTTCCTGTCCTCAGGAAGTGCAAATGAATGCTCCTCCTTCAGTCTGGATCACTGGGACAGTCTGGCTCTTGCTATAGGATATGCAAGAAAATGGACCCATTCACAGACACTGACCTTGCAGTATTTGATGGGAGAATAATGATCAGTTCTATAGTCGTTGTATTTATATAGGGAGCAGATCCACATTGGGATTCACAGTATCAGAAACACATATGCTAACCGGGATCTCCAAACCTCCCAAAGTCTCATGGCAGGAGAACAAATAGAGGCTGTAAGCTTTACGCAGACACATTTTACACATGGAAGAAACAGATGCTCACCCTCACCTATCTGCTTTCCAGGCCCTCATGGTCAAGGGACAGTTTTTGTAGCTCATGATACGTAAGAAACTGGTACTGCCAAAGCATCGTATCTGGCTAGTCCTGGTGGCCCAGATACCTGTATCAGGGCCCACTGGGGAAACCTTTCACACTTGGCCAGCAAGGCTCCAGTGGCTTTGGGTTTGTTGTGAGACAATTTCATTACTTTGTCACTGGACTTCTCACATTGCACTTGCTATATGCAATTTTTTTTACTGCTCGTCTTCTTTGGTTTTGGAACACACTTTAAATCCATGTTCTCGGTAACATAATTTAAAACAGGAGCTGGAACCAAGTAAACGTCAAGCTGGCCAGAATGATCTCAGGTCCTTCTGGCATTCTGTTCTCATGGACTCCACTGGTGTGATGATATTCATACGCTGTTCCTCTGCCTTGGCTGTTTATATCTGCCGAACAGGAGCTAATGAGATCCCCTCGGGCTGGCTGTCCCGGGATGTATGCAGTTATCTGTGCTCCTCACCATCCTTTTGGGTTGAAGGTGGTAGAAAGCAAAAATGAATACTGCCTTAACTCTCCCCATAAGGCTCTAGAGCCCTACTCAAAGCCAAATCCTATCTTTTTCCTGAAACAGTAACATTTGCTTTTGACAAAATTCTGCTCAACTGACATGCTTTTCCTGACAAGTACAGTTGTATTCTTTTGAAAAAATTTTAGAAATGACCAGGTTGTTACAGCTTTGTACCGTGCCACAGCATGTAGCTGTAACAGTGAATGGGAGAGGAAGAGATCAGGGAGAGTGTTTGTCTAACTGCTGCACTACAAACCATCACCCTGAATATACTATGCAGTACTTTTTCCAATTTTACAGTACTCCACCCTATATTCTCTATCTATTTTTTTATCTACAGTGATCTATTCACAGAATTTGAATGTGGAGGCAGGGGAAAATGAGTTTTTCAAAAGCCATTTTTCCAAAGGCACTCATGTGTGCCCATAATTTGATGTATGACTTTGTGAAAGCTGTCACACAGGTATCCCACATGCTCCAGCACTGATGGACCAGCATACTGGCATGATGACACAAATACAGTCTTTCACCATTGGCAGCACCTTTGACTCTGCGTTTTAAACCTTGACAATCAAAAGCTCTGCTTTTCCATTTGCCTCTCACATCCCCTCTGCCTATGCTAGAACAGACTTAGAGGTATGATGAATTAATCACACACCAAAAGTCCAAAATTTTGCAAGGTTCACAAAGTGAGTAATGGGGTGGCTCTGCATCACATAGTGACACACTTTAGGATTACATGCAAGGGAAAGACTCTTGCTTCTATATTAGTCCACATTAAGGGCATAACATTTTCTAAAATGCTTTTGCCTGAGCAGCAGTGAGCCATTGTGACAACTGGTCAGCCTATGGTGAAAGGAAAGGCCAGTGAGGTCTCTTCTGCAAGACGGAAAGCTCATCACTATGATCTCCTGCCTGGATTTTAACTCTGGTCATCACGTGTCGCTCTGCTATAGTTACTCAGATGTCTGGTGTGAAATGCAGTTGTGTCCTTTGACAAAAAGTTGACCTTCTTTTTAACCAAGGTGAAGCACAGCCCAGAGAAATCCTGCAAGTGCACTATTGCAATGGCATTCCCTTTGACTTGCTACCTGGCAGTCCTGATGACTGCAAAGAAATTAATGCCCATGGAAGCAGAAGTGTCTCCTGAGCACCAGGGGTGACCGTCCAGTCCGATAGCAAGACGTGCTGCGGGCATCGTCAGCTCCTGCCCCCCGTCCACAGAGTGGCAAGTGGTATATTTTAAAATCAGAAACAGGAGAGAGTACTGTCACAGCTGGTTGCAGATATCAGACACCAGACTGCTTTCAGGAAAAAAAGAAACCCCTGTTGCCAGAAAGTCTGTAGGCTGATAGCTCAAATTTGTCCATGAGGATTCTTGATATCAAACGCTATTGCGTCTTTCCAGCAGAACTGGCACAGCAGTAAGAGGTTCCCTTCATCTCAGACAGGCTTTGCCACCTCACTGAACCAACCACAGTTTCTCCCCTCTTTTCTCAATACACGCTTCTGCCTTTTTTTGTCCATTTATTTCAAACAGTACAGTAGGTGGGGGCAGCATAAGCAAAATGAAAACCGCCAGTCAAAATGTCAAATAAAGCCAGAGCATGGACACATGAATAAATTTGCTTTCCCAAAAGACATGTGCAACTAAATAAACAAGAAACAAAAATCTGCTGGAACTTTTTACCAGGGGTAAACAGATATTAGCACGGAGTCAACCTATCCCTATTCACTGTCTGCAGTATGCCAGGGCCTGCATCCAGACCACAGCTCCACAGCTGGCTCCCGAAGGACTAAGCACTTAAGAGCTCCTCGAAAATGCAACACCGCCTGCACTGTTTCTAAATCAACACATCTTCCCCTTCAATTAAGTCCAGCAGTTTGACATCACTGTTACAGAGCTCGATCCCAGCAGGATCTGCAGCCGCCGTCAGCCCTCCCGTGCCTGCCGCAGGAGTCGGCGGCGTTGCAAGGCACAGCGCTGGGCGGCTGCTGGCAAGAGCCGAGGTAATGTTGCAATCATGACGAGTGCCGAACAGCACGAATGTCACCTCTTGTGGGGAAACAGAATAATCCCAAATCGGTCTTTGATAATTGCACTGCCTTGTAGGCAAAAAATACTACAGTACACCTGGCATTTGTAACACCGCCTAGCAGCCAATTTATGACGGATGTAGTTGCAACACCACTGTGCAGATCTGTACTGTTTCTGGGAAAGGAAGGGCAATGTTCTAGTGCTACTCCATGGAGCAACAATTATAATAGCATGACAAATAAAGTGTGAAAAAACAGTCTTTTTGCAATGTTACCAAGGAGAGTTTAGTGCTAAGACAGCGCTGTGGGCTGACACAGAGTCTGTGTTCATAGCACATATATTTTCAGAAAAGGATGGGCTCAGTGTCTCTTTCGCTACATGCATTTGGCCTTCATTCTTGTTTAAAGGCAGACAGATCCACAGGCAAAAGTTTTTAACTGGATCAAGTAATAGTGGCTGGCAAATCCCTCTGCTAATGGGTTAATGCTGACCACCTAAGGGGGTTATCATTGGCTGAGAAGGGACTTCTGCATGCCATGGACATAGTACTGCAGACTTTTTGGTCTAAAGCCAGTGGTGGGATCATTGAAAATGCTTTCTGGTCCTACTGTTCTGGGGCAGACTGGTTGAAAGCTTCTGCTTCTTTTTCTGTTATGTTATTTCTATGTTAGGTGCAGAATTAGGTACTGAAGTCACTATCTGGCACCACTACTGGGACTGCTTTAAATTCAGCATAGGACTGGGGTGACACTATATTTGACCTGAGAGACAGTCAGAAGGTATTTTTGGTTCTCCTGGCTCCCTCATGCTGTGATGACTCTGCTCAGTACTAACAGCAGAAGGATGAGACAAAGATAATGTTACCTATGTCAACTGGGATGGGCTTGAACCCAGAGCTCAAAATTCATCTCTGGTCCATTCTGCACACACACTTTATTACAGTGCAGTGCCAAAGCAATGTGATGGGTGTTCAAACATCACAACAGTGCATGTGGAAAACAAAGCCGAGAGCAGGAAAGGAAAGAAAATGAGTCAAGAGAATATATATCAGAGAGTCAAAAAATATATGCGTATAAAAAAAGTCTTAAATTGTAGCGAACAACACTTATTCAAAGAATAAGAAAATTCAATAGCAATGTGTTTCAGCGTGCTACCAGTTGTAAATGAAAACATTCACAAAGTTTCATGAAGTTTGACATGAGCAATTGTTAGTATGAATTCGCACAATGGAGATCCACAGTTAGGGTGGATTGAAATGACTCAATACTAATTTTCAGGGTTGCATTAATTAAAAATGCAACTAATTACTTTGTTTAAATGATTAAAACTTTCAGTTTTATCTGAAATTGAAAAAAAAAGTTCACCTCTTTTTTTGAAGAATTTGTTACTACTTTTCATCCATTAGAAAGGAAAACCAGTAGGAATATAGATAATATTCTAATGGGGGAAAAATAAAAAAGCCTTCATCAAGAAATGTATTTCACTTATTTCTTGCAAACTGTTGGTTAAAGAGAATGGCGAATATAAGGACTTTTTCTCTACACTTTTTCTTTCTATTACAAGCCCAGTTTGTCATTAGAAAATCCCTGTTTGTTAATTAGAAAGCTTCAAGAAGTTTGGTTCACAAGCATCCTTTTCAAATGGAGGGTGGAACCAACACCAGAGGGTTTGCGCCCTCAGTCCCACACCACCAAGCTGAATAGCCAGAGAGCGCGACTCTTAATAAGAGATGCATCCCCTGCAGCATTCCTACGGGTTACTTAGTAACTACGTGTGAATAATGAAGGTATCCAGAGAGAATAAAGGTCACTTCGCAAATGCTATTAACAAAAGGAGGCTGAAAAAATGTCTGGTGAACGTATTTGGGAGTGGCGGGTTGGAGAAGGGAAGCTCGCAGCAAGCAACACAATTTGTATTAATTAGATAGAGCGCAGGCTTTGCAAATGAACTGAGATAAAATACAATGAGATGGTTAAGTGGATGAGTGGGATGTTTAAACAAAGACCTACTGTAGGGGGCTTTTAAAATGCAGTCCTAAAACATGCAGAGCATTAAGGAATTTTTTAGATCTATAAAACAGCAGCTGATTATGTATAGGTGAAAGTTAATGAACCGGTATAGTCTGAAGTGTCTTCTTTTCTAGATATGGCTCTGTAACTTCCATTAGCATCCACAGACTCTTAAATACACAAACGCATTAGTCATGCATCAAATCACACCGTACATTTTGTTAAGTATCCAAAGGCTGAAGTGACTCATACGGTCAAAATTTCTTTTCCCATGTGAATCAGATGCAATGCTTGACAAATCTCCACTGGAAAAGAAGGATGCCGTCTTTTGAGTAATATCTTTTACAGCACCTAACAGCTTTGGGACTCGTCTGTAAATTAATCACACTGATTTCAAAACTGGGCTTTCAAAACTGTATGAAAAAAACAAATCAAAATATTAGAAAGCACTTGTCAGTGACAGAAATAAGGTCCAGCTCAGCATTGTCCAGCCCACATGTAGCCAATTTGTGCCACTAAGCACAAGCACCCAATGTTACCAAATGGGGACGGCCATGTTTTGCAATCACGTTGCAGAGCATTAATGAATCAGATCTCAAAGGCTAGAATTTAAACTGTCCTGGTTCTTTTACAAGGAGCCTGCTTTATCCAACATTTTCCCTTCAAAACCTCCCTTTGGTCTCCAGGTTGAGAATGAGTCATGTCACGACTCCCGAGGAGTTAAACACATCGACGCATTCCAGGGTGAGTCACTGACAGTGGTTTTGCCACCTTCTGCATATGTTGTAACCCCAAGCAGTGACAATTATCAGAGGGTTTGCGTTTGGCTTTTGTAATTCCTAATTCTGGTTTCTTTTTTTATTTTTTTTTCCCTCAGCTTCTCGATCTGTTTTTAATTAAAATCAGACCCAGGCAAACATTGAATACTATGAAAAAATTCACCGTCCGCATACCATGTGAGAGCTGCAGAATCTGGCAGCCTTCAAGTGTGTCACCGTGTTTTAAAAAAGGCAACTGGCCTCCCTGTGTGCATACGTCACGTTCTTTGAGGAGTTTTATTTTTTCCTATGTAAACATGGCCTGTTAATGATGCATGTAACCCTTTCCTTCTGCCTGGAAGGGGGCTGCAGGCGCCTTCTGGCGACACAAAGCCTTTGAGAAAGTCCACATGGGGCTCGGTAAAACACAGCCAGGCTGGGGCCACCAGCTTCAGACCAGTGGTGGGACTGCAAAAGTAGATTGTGGACCAGGTAAAAGGAAACCCCTACCCCTAGGGTGCTCCTTCGTTGCCAGGCTGAGCTCTGGGGAGCTCGAGGGGTTTCACCCATGTGAAGAGAACTTGCTCTCTGGCTGTACTCAATCTTTCTGGGCCTGAGGGAGACCGCTGATATATTTTCACAGCTGAAAATCCATTGAACCTGCCTTCATGCCCATCTGCTCGTAGCCATCCCTCCGCTATGACACGCAATAAAAGCCACAGAGCTGGCCTGGCAGGCACAGGGGCTGTGTTCTCGCTAATGAAAGAGATGGGTTTTTACACTGAGCACAATACACGTGGATACTGAAAGCTATCTTGTGGTACAAGAGCCATGGAAAGCAACCAAAGAGCTCATACTCATGAGTCCTCCTTGGAGTTGACCCACAGGCCCACAAATGAGGGGACTCAGAAAAGCTGTTTCTGGAGAGAAGTGAAAGCCAATTTATAGTCAAAATGCTTTAAAAGTGGCGATGGGGTCTAAAGATGGAGGAGCAGGAGCGGGCAGAAGAAGATGGTACAACAGGCTGGAAAGAGAAGGAATGTGTTAAAGAGGGGAGAGAGGAAGGAACACAAGACAGGGCAAGGTCTTGCTCTTGCTAAGGCACGAAGGAAACCACTGTGCTTCTCGCTCCTTGGCCTGTCCCTGGCTGCCCAGCGTGGAAAGTGAGTGCTCCCGCTGCCGAGGAACATAAAGTAAAGCAGACAGAGCCACTGATTAAATGGAAGAAAAGACAAACCTGTCCAAGCAAATGAGTCTTACTACCCTGGCTGCAGCCCCTGCTCCAGCTAGGCATTTCTGCTAGCTGTTTAACCTAGGCTTAGCTGCTTTGGCTTCAGCCAAAGGTAGAGGCTTTCTATCTGGGACAAGAAACACCCCACCTGATGGAGGAGGTCTCAGTATTCCCTTCTAGTCTGAGTTATAATAGATCTCCTCGCCTGCTTTTCTGTGTCTCTCTCATCTCCTGCTACAATCAATTTGGATGGTCTGTTATTTCAATCCATCTTTGGATTGAATCTTGCCTGAAAACACAGACGGTTGCTAACCGGTATGCCAGGGACCTACATTCCTGTCTCTGCCTGACTGCAGCAGTTTCTTTCACTGCTCACATTACAGCCTGCCCCGTCTGAATATTCACACTGACTTCTACTTCTCCAAGCACGAAGGTCGTTAGGCTGTGTGAAGATGAGATGCAGTTTCTCTTTTGGGCAAGTTGCTTTTCCCTTTCCCAGTGGGAACAGCTGTGTGTAGTTCCCCAGTTCCCCCGCCCAGTTCCCCACCTCCGACTCCACAGAGACAGTAAGGAGGCAATAAAAGTTCTCTACACACATGCATAGCCCTCGCTTCAGGGAGCGTCTTTGCTCATTCTCGAATGCTCCATAAGTGTTCGTGTGCTCTGCAACCACTGCATAATTTTGTGGGAACTCAGAGAGCTGATGGGCAAGGGATTTGGCTTCACACCCCTTCTCAGTCTTCCTTTACAAACCACCCCAAAGGTCCTTTCAACTCTTTACTGGCCAGCTACATTTCACTTTCTTGCCATATGAAGATCCATGGTCAAAATAGGATCTTTGGCCAAGCTACATCTGCACAGCACAATCCAAGTCCATTCTGACCATGTTGCTCGGAGGCAACAGAAACGGCAGCAGCCGTGTTCAGGCCCAGCTCTGCTCGGGCTAAGCTGTCCTGCTAGAAAGCACCTTTGTTGCTCTGCTCACACCACCAAGCTCCCACGTCGGGTTTGACTGCTGAAGTGGAGATGGGGCTCGAAGCCAGCTGACAGGGCTCCCAGGCACACCCTGCGCGTGGCTACTGAAACCTGGGGACTAGTTTACCTACTTTTTGGCTCGGCCTCTGCATTGAGCCATTCCTCCCTGCCCAACCACGCAGGCTGGTTCAAGTAGCAAGTGCTGTGAACGCACCGGTGCCTGGACATAAAAGCTAATCTCCTAGTTAGCTGCTAATCCCCAGACCCAGATCCAGCGTGCAGAGACATGTGTGGGTGTTTGCTTTCCGCTGGGCAGCCTGCAGATGGGCTCCACTGCAGCTCAATCCTGAGGAATGCAGAAAATTTCTGCAGTAAAACTGATAATGGTCATTGCAGGAGAATATGTCGTTTCCCATGGAAGAAATGATAGAATGGGCTGTCAAAGATAGGGCCAGGCTCAAAGTGACATTTTTCTGTTTATTACTTCAATTTTTTTTTTTTTTTCTCCCTGTTGCTGCGTGAAAGGCTTCCTCAAATAATAGGGGAAAGAGGTGATGGGACTGGAGCATGAAAGCAGAAAACCTGTCTGTGTCCACCCCAGCCCTCCGAAGCACAAAACTAGTTAGAACCGCCCACCCCCCAGCCCAGATTGTATTTTTCTCTTTTACTTGAAACAGTTTCGAGTGGGAAAGCACAGCTCTACGAGGACAGACAGAAACGACCGAGAACATCCTCTTCAGCGCCCAAGCACACACCCCCCCCACACCCTCCCCGGGCATCTCCCGGTTACCCGGGCGGGGGCGGCCCCGGTGCCGGTGCCGGTGCCGGTGCCGGTTACCCGGTGCCGGTGCCGGTGCCGGTGCCGGTGCCGGGCAGCGTTGTCGTTGGCGGGCTGGTCAAGGGCTCCCTCCCGTGGTAGCTGCGGGGAAAAACCAGCCGCCGGTTGCCGGCCTCTCCCCGCAGCCCCCGCTGCCCGCCCGTCCGGCCGTGGGTGGGCCACCCGCGACAGGGGCCGGAGCCCCGGCCCCGGTGATCTGGGGGAATGACCCGCTTGTAAGTGGCGCTGGACACCCTGGGCCCCTCTGCAAGTAGGGGAAAGCGAGCCAGGACAAGGGAAAGGGAAAGCCAACGAGTCTGAAGTCACTTTGATTCCCGAAGGTTGAAAAGCTTGAACAGTGCACGGGGCGGGGGGGGAACCGCGCTAGATTTACATCGGCCAGAAGGAAAATGTACTTGGGCAAACAGCCCTTGCTTTTGAGTAAGAGCTCTTTTGAGAGGTGTTTCGATTCAAGCCTCCCAAGGAATGCAATCAGTTACTCCGTCTTGTCTAAACTTCGACTGAATATATAATTTCATTTAGCTCGTAATTGGCTCCCTTCGCCTTCATGCGGAGACCCAGGAATGCTGCCAAAGATCCCTCCCGTCTGGAGTCTGCAGTGGCAACAACCCAGCTCTCGGGCTCTGCTTCAGCCCTTTAACTCTTGGCAAGCCCGTCGGGACACGCCGCCTGCTCCCGGGGGGGACCTGCCACCCCAGCCCATGGGCGCGGGCGGAAAGGGTGGCAAGTGCTGCAGCTGGAGCTGGAAAAGAAGATACCCTCCATCACCCTGCCCCTGACTGGGGGGGGCACAAGCTGTCCTGGAAAGACCTTGCAGATACAACTTGCCAAACGTGGCAGACTGCTGCTCTTAAACCCGCCTAAGTGACAGTCCTCACTCGTAAGAATGTAGAGCTGCCATTGAAAAGCATACTCGAAGCGTGTGTTCTGAAATAAATATGAAATGGGTCCTAACAACCTGGAATTTTTAAGAATATGGATGAAAAGACTTAGGCTGGCTGGAATTATCTGTAACTGGGCATGTGGCAGCAAAGGGAATGGCAAAGAATCTCCATTTTTCATATAGTTTAATAATCTGAAAGGCCTAAGACTGAAGTTAAGCTTTATTACAAGGCCCTATTCATCTGCATTTGCAAGCTGCATGACCCACACTTCCCAGCTGCAGCAGGTCAGCAGCTGTCTACATCAGGATCTTTGCTGTGCTGCTGGAGCTCTGCCCTCAGATGTTCCTCCTTGATTTACCCTGGAATACGGCAGCTCTTTTGCTAGGAGTGTGCATCAAAAGATCAAAGGTGGCCACGCACTCACGCTGGCTCTGCTGTGGCCAATCGCCCTGAAAGGATGTACACAGCTTTGCCACAAAGCAGTGACCAACGATTCCAGGATCAGCAACACTCATTATAGTTTTAATGAAGCAAAACCGGTCATTGACTTCAGCTTCATTGCATGACCATGACTCAGAGCATGGTTTTACCTTTCCTGTGCACAAACAGAAACACAGCAAGGATGGGCGGAAGGACCTACAGGGGACCAAGCCAGGTAAACATGTCACTGACTTTGAAGTTGCCTTTCCAAACCCAAATGGCAGCATTTATCATTCGAAGTGCTACCGCTGCTGAAGAGGCTTCATCTTTCAACTGGTCTTCATGCGTTGCTATTATTTTTCATTGTTCTTGACTAGAGACCAGGAATCTTAGGGACAAGAGAGCTCTTGTTTGGTCTCAAAGCCTAGTGTGCCCCTGGAACCGCTGGAAACTTATTTAAGATGGTAACTGAATTTTCCTTTTGGGTTTTTGAAAGATTAGAAATAAAATTATTTCAGAAAAATGCATTGTGCCATTCTGTATTTCTATGCTTGCTTCTTGTTTCTTTTGGGTTCAGTTGATGCTAGCCTTGAATATTTAGGACTAATTGATTCCCACTGACTCAACTGGGGAAAGAACCTGCTACGTTACTTAACAGCCTCACGTGACATGGATATCTTCATCACCCAGGACACTCTTTTCTCACTTGAATTTCTATGTCTACACTGCCTCACAGCAAATTCAGTTACACACAGATGTCACCATGATGTAGACAAGAGCTTCCACATGTGGTGAAGAACTGTGATCTTCTGCACAGCAGTTTGTGTCTCTGCTGTGCTCTGATATATAGTTACTATCCTGAACCAAGCCTTGGTCCCACAGAAGTTTGTGCAAGTTTTGCCATGGACTTCAAGAGGCAACTGAATTACAGGAATTCAGTCTGTAATTCGTAGCACAAATATATCCTACAAAACAGTGTAGGCACATACTCTGTACTATTATGGGAAGAGATAATGAAATGATTACATACAAGAAGGGCCCAGGACCTGGAAAGCAATTCATTACAGAACTAATTTACTAGGTATAGATAGGTTCTCCTATTGATTGCCTCTGCCGTGGCACATGATGCTTTCCAAGTCTGCTTTGATTCATCACCTAATATAGTTGCTTAGTGCTCCTGGAGCTCCTGAATTTATGCCTATGAATAAAGAAAAAAAAAATCACTGTCTCTGGCTTGGAAAATCTTAAAAACAAACACAGAAAAGAACAATGAGAGCGCAAAAAATGGAGCCTCGTCACTGACTATATTTTATAAATTGTGACGTTTGGGAAATCTAATGTTCTGGCCTGGAGGTGGGGTGGGATGGGATGGACTGCTGTTAACAATGAATCACTGCTCCAGTATTCCCTGCAGAAGGTGATTATAAAACTGCCTGAGAAGTGGAGCTGGAAGAGGAATGAATATCCTTCTCTTTAGAGATTACCTTAACAGCTAAGTAAATTCCATGCTCTTCTTATCGTTACAGTACTTGAAATCAATTATGTGAAGTTAAGCTGCAATACAGAGTGAAGAAATGATGAAAATGACAAAGCTATGCTAACAACTATTCCTCTTACTCTGTCACTGTGGTAAACGCAGGGAGGCTGTGAGAATGCCCATGGAAAAAGCACTGGCTGATGTACAGAATGCGCACTCTAAAAACCAAAAAAGATGTTTTATTTCCTTTGAGTGTCTTCCAGATACAGATGACAATAATTGTTCAAACTGTGCGCGGATGGTTTTACTTATGGTAGAGGCCGATCCTGCTTCCCCTGCTGTGCAAAGGAGCTCTTTCAGCAAACGTAAATGACAGGTGTCATCTCTGCCAACTTGTGGTTTGACTTCTTCAGAGAGCCTATTCCTCCAGGTCTGCAAGTGCTTCAGTTCTTACCCAAGCTAAAGAAAGCCAAGATGCTTAACGCCTCACATCAGCCACGTAGCACCAAGCATGATTTTGTGCAGGGCAGGGCTTTCGTCAGAGAAACTTCAGAAAAGCACTGATCAGTTGCGTACTATACAGTCTGCTGGGCAGTGAGGGGGTGCGTGTGGCATCAGACGGGGTCTCCCAGCTGGAAACCATGAAGGTCTCTGCCTTAGTTGACCTGGACTCACTTTTACATTCTGACTTTTATTTCGCAGTTCTTTTGTTGACAAACAACAATACCAAAACCAAAATAAACCAAACAGCAGATCCTAGTGTGGGTCTCGTGAAGGTTATTGATTAGAAATCCACCTGATAAAATCTGCTATAAATAAGGCTGTTGGGAGGAGAATTCCTGAAACTGTCCAAATCTGTTTCGCACAGGACACTTCAGAGTCACAACAAAACCAAGGCTAACAGATAAGATGCGATAAGAATCTGATCTGGATCTCACATATGTTTTTGGCTGTTTTTCAAAACAAAACATCTTGTGCACAAACAAGCAAACACTATTCTGGTTTTGGCTAGCTTCCAGAATTTTACTGAAGGAGACAGGTAGCTCAGTTTCGAATATTTAGTTTCTAATTTTCCAGTTCAACTGGATTTAATAGGAAGCTTTGTGCCCAAATAAGAGTCAGGGGCTTTATTTTGTTCAGTCTGAACTGATATTATTGGGATTTTAAGGAAAACATCATTGTTTGGTTGACTACGACAGGTACAACTGAAATTGCTCTTTTTTCTGACATCCACTGATGGTTAGAGCTCCGCACTTCCAGCTTCCCATGGAGACAGAGCATGAACTCTCTAGTGCATACACACTAAGTGAATACTGGAGTAAAGTGAGGGTGGTAGCTGTGAAAGGTGCCTGGGATTAGATAACAGAGAGCTAGGTCAGTGTCGTTCTGATCACCAGGTCTGAGGTCTGTCTGATCCTCCACAGCACACGTGTTAGCAACGTCAAGCACAACGCTTCTGCCGGCACTGGGACATTGCCACCCTTTGAATGGTTACGAAGATAGACTTATTCCCACTGACGCTGAATCCACCATGCTCTTTGGGAATTCAACACAATAATTAATTATTGCTTTTAAAAGGTCAGCATATTGCCAATACATCCAGCTTCAGTTCAGTTCCCGTTCATTGCCTGCTATCACTACGGTGGCCGTGCTTTCCCCAGGAGTAACAATGAGCTAGGAGAAGCTTTCCCTCTCCTGCTGAAGCTCATTTGCTGTGAAATGTGCCTTGCGGGGCCATGGGTGAGCAGTGCCTTCTGCCTCGCAGCAGCTCTGGCTGCAGCTCGCTGCAGGACGGTCAGGCAGGGCACGGCTCCCGCAGCCAGCAGCAACTGCTGCCTCCTGCTTCTCAATTCAGGAACATTTCGTTCAGCTCTTTGAGTTAACACTGAATCTACCTGTTCCCCTGTAAGCTGAAAGGTGGAAACTTTTTTACACTGTTTGTTCTTTTAAAGTCGATCAAACTCTTTTCTGCTTATTCTTAGTGGTAGCAACAAAAAGGTAGAAAGTCTTTTGAAGCTCTGTGCTGGCAATAGGGAGTGTTGGTGAAAAGCAGAACTGGTGTGAACAGCACATTCTCCATTTTCAGTGCTGCTTTGCAATTTTCTGACTTCGCCAGTTCATTATTTAAGTAAGTTTGTGAGAGAGTGCCTGCCTACCTTTCAGCTTTTAACCTCAGTAATCGCACGGGAAGTTCTCTGTACAGACAGGGTTTTCCCAGTCAGGTTTGCTATCGGCCTTTATGAGAGCTGTTAATTCTGCCCATCGCTTCAACTTCCAGCTCTGCCCTGGGGTTTAAGAAAACAGTGACAACATCTGGGAAATAAACTCATAACTGATGGTATTTCATTAACTCTGCACCTCGTATCCGACACCCGGAGCAGCTGCACATCGCCACCTACGGAGGGAGGGCATTGTGCAGAGCCCAGTGACACACCACTGAAACTCCCCTTCTTTATTATGTCGCCAGGAGCATGCTCTCTTCCTCTGACTTCAGCAGTAGAGACTAACTGCAAAACCAGACATGACCTCAAGAGCATCATTTATCCTTAGGAGGGAAAGGTGCTAGCCAAGCAGAGAAGTAGACGGCCTTGAAACTGGCCAAGAACTGACCCAATACAAAGTACGAAGATGACCCTTCACGGCAGTTAAGGTATCATATGGAGTAATACGACCTAATTGTTTCTTGTGAGATGGGGACGGGACAGGTACAGAGCTCTTGGAGAAGCTGAGGTGAAGTGAAGGTGCTGACAGAGGAGCTCTCTTTGCATAGAAGGCAAACACAACAGGGAGTGAGAAAAATCAAGCTAATAACTTTTTGAGATATTGGCTTCCTTACAAGGTTATAATTAGTTTTGTTTATTGCTGATTGCAGTGCAGCAACTTCTTGTGAAATATCAGTGAAGTTACTTAGCTCTCCAGTGACTTGGCTTATCTACTTATACATTAGAATAAAATGTATGCTGCCCAGAAGCTTTTGTGAGACTCCTTTATTTAGTATTTGACAGTATTTGGAGAATTCTAGATGAAGGTTGCAACAGAGAATTTAAAAAGTGAGATAGATAATTGCTTACGAAAGATGGACATAGTTCCTCAAAAAACTTGGGCTTTTTTGAGTAATAACTAACAAATAAGTGACAATTTGATAGCCAACTGTTGGGGTTTCCCTTGTATGAATTGGATGAATCAACAGCAGCGTGTACACACACACATAGTTCAAAACCAAGGGAATGTAACTAAGCAATCTAAAGCAAGCTGATATTTGTAAAAGCCTGTGCTATCACAGCAATGCAGACTGGCGGTACGAACAGAACTGCAGTTGCAGGTAAGATTTGGTGTGGTCAGCTGTAGCAGAGACATGCTCATACTTTGTCACCAAAATCCCAGCTGTGACCTGAAGGTCAACTGTTTCTTCGATGTCTAATACCTAAACAATGCTGGACAAAAGACCTGTCTCTAAACCTTCTATTTATTTCAGGTCTGGGCCCTGAACAGATGTTCTTATTCTTGGAACGGATTATTGTCTGCTAAGGAAATGACTTAAGACCATCTTATTTGAATGTGAACTACATACTCACATATTACATTCAGTCAGCAAAACCAACACTCCTGCCTGCTAAGCCACATAGTCCACATGAAGTATTTGTTCTAATTGTGCAAATACTGAATTGCTCCAAGTCATCAAATTCAGCTGATACTGTTTGTAAAGCCAGCACTGCCCCAATTCAGATGTTTGAAGTTGCCAGAAAATAATGACTTTTGAAACTTTCCTTTGAAGCTGACTGCAGAGACGGGTGCACTGCAGGTCTCTCCATATTCATGTCCCTTCACAAAGAAGGGCTTGTCCAGATGCTGAGGGAAAGCACGGGGAGGCTTCTCAAAAGGGGATTCATCCAAAGAACAAAAAGCTCCAACCTCTGCCCTTACCAGAGTGCCGGGAGGTTTGCCTATTTTGTTGTGTTTTGTTTTTTAATCACTCCTTCAACAGATGGGCAACAGTCACACATCTCGCCAGAAAAGTTCACCCAACAGGATGGTCAAGCTTCCAGCAGCCCCCGGTACAGCACAGACAAAAAGCCGTTTCTCCAAAACAGGCCCTGCTCTTGGAGCAATTTGTTTGGACATTCAAATTCAAATGGTGCCATGGTCAAGCTCAAGCATCTACATTTCTGGTGGGACCAGCTGGCCATGCAGTGAGCATATACCTCATTAACAGCTACAGGTCTGCTAGAACAGGAGACTTACACTGCCCTGGTACTGCTACGGCACGCAGCTTTCACTTCTGTTTCTCTGAAAAAAAGAGAGTTTTGGTCTTCAGAGTAATTTGAATGGCAAGAACGTATTCTTTTCACAGCAATGTATTCTTCTTGTACCTCAAATACTGCCACTGTGAAGTTATTTTAAAGGTGTTATTATTGTTTTTTTCTATGGATTTGATTCATTTCCAGTGCTTTATTTTCTTTGCAGTGTTATTGAATCAAGGAATACTTCTTAGGCATATGAAAGCAATGCACTTAAATAGAAAGTTTAGGTAATACGATTAGTTAATTGACAGTTAGAGGGACCTGAAGGCATGGTTCCTCCATCAGTGTAAGCTGACCTAAAACGAAACTGCTGATAAAAAAGTGTTTGTTCCCACCCCCTCCCTGGTGTCAGAGCCAGCACAAGAGCTAAACTCTTAGACGGGGACATTTTCAGTCAGAGCAGGAAGCTTCATCGCTGTGCAGCTCTTCGAGGGAGATAGTGGGAAGGTGTGAGCGGGGCAGAAGGGGAAGACAGCACTGTCCCTCGTGAGCAGGAGAGCAGCCTTAAACTAGCTTAAGTTGATCAGGAAGCTGCACTGAGGTGCTGTTGTCTGATCCCATTCATACTTCTGGGTATGGACTGGTATGGACTTCACAGAGGTGAGCACTCTGCCATCCGTATGCAACTACGTAAGATGCAGGATCACAGTGATGCCTGACTAAGAGGTTTCAAAGGTCAGGGATGCTCTGTTGACATGAACTCGTGTTTGCTACAAGCTAACCATAGCATCAGTGGGACAAAACCCTGCCTATAATGCAGCATGGCTAGGGTAGCCTTGTCAGGACCACATTAATTTTTGAAACGCAATGTGCAGTCTTTGCTCACACAAACTTAATTGCTACTTGAAGAACATTTTTGTAGTTTAAAATTTTGTCTTCAAAGAAGAAAATAAGAAGGAGGAAGGGAAAAGAGTCTAATTGGCTTTTAAACTCTGATGTACATATGTTCAGCACAATACATCACACACACAGCAAATCAAAGCCAGCTTAGACTCAGCCCTTCTTGCAGCTTTTTCCTCCCATACCTTTCCAGGATTACTAATTAATAGAGACCAGATGTCAAATACTTTAGTATGGCCTTAAATCCGGGATGCGAAGAGCCTGATCTCCTTATTGCCTTGGGGCCTCGCGTGCAAATTAAATTTAAGCATCACTATTGACTTGCTAACATTTTGTATCCCTCTGCCCTTTAACCTCTTGTAAATAATGACACAAAGGACAACACGGTCCAACCACACAAATACCTTCCTCTAACATTTTTTTGCCAAATCTTCTTCTAAACAGGGAGCAGCAATAAGCAGGATTCCGATCAATGACTTGCAGGTATAACATAAAAGTAGAGAAAATGATGAGAAACAAAATTTTGAATTTAGATCTTTATTATACAGGCCCAAAGCTGTGGTCACCATGCAGTTACACTGTAATGGGAATGACCTTGCTGAAAGGATCTCACTAAACAAATGTAAAGAGACCACAGACTACAGCATTCCAAATAACTGGCACTTTAATTTTTGAAAGAGCAAAAATAAATAAAGGAATGGCAAGTATGTCCTTTTCACATATGGTGGGGCATATACATACTCCTTCTTTTCTATAGCTATTCAAGAGACAAAATCAGCAAACACTGCCTGAAAACGTAGACCTTTCACATGAGGGCTCAGCTAATTTAGCTGTTTCTCTCCCCTTGGCTATTAGATCAAACACACATTCGGATAGGTGCATATGCCAAAAAAGAAAGGCAATGTATTTTTTTGTATTTCATTTCTACTTCCTGCCCTTTCCTCCCCCTTCCGGGACACTAACAGGAAGTAATTGGAGAAGTCTAGTCAAATAAAAGCCCTGGAACTTTTCCCTTCTAGTTTTTCATGATACTCTCATAATTTAGGGATTCATCACAAATCTAAAAAGGTTCAGGCGTCTCACAAGGAATTCATCACCTCTGGAATATAGATAGCCACAGTGAAGAGCTGCACATAGACTGCACACATAGTGTTATGTAAAAGTGGTTATCTTTAAAAAAACAAAACATTTTTTAAAATTTGTAGATCAAAACAAAGCATGTCTTATTGTCTACAGGATTTTCTTGCAACCTGTTCTTCAATTATTTGCACTAGGAGATGCTACAAATGGTATTAGTTACAATATACAGTCCGCTGTCATCTTCTGGTCCAGCAGAAGAACCTGTCTCTCCGATGGACGCAAAACTGTTCATCTGAGCAGATCATCCTCAACAGCACAAATATGGTCTAGAAACTCATAGAGTTTATGGTTTTAATTTATAAAATTAAACCTGCCCCAGACAGGTAATACTGGTTTGTAAGTTTGCCATCCCTGGGTTCTGTCAGAAACGGGGTACTGAGGTGCTCAGAGCCGTCTCAGTCTGCAGCGCTGGGATCCTTCTGGCACTTCAGACCCAAGATGCGATGTGATGCACGCTAGAACGGGCGCACTTCTCACTTAACTCTGCAGAGCCCGGGACATGGTAAGCTGCCAGAACCTCCATCTTGCCTGTTGACAAAAGGAACAATAACTAGTCATCACTGGTTGCTGGAGTGTAATTCTAATTTTTAAAAAGCCCTACAAATGAGACTCTTTTTTTTTTTTTACCAGGCAACAGAAAATGTTTCATAAATAACAGATTGGGGATAAAGTTTACAGTCTCTCTATTAGCCACAGGATGCTTATGATGGAGAAAGGTGTCTTATACTGCATGGTTCCTACAATATTATCCAGGATTAAACATACCATTGTTTTAAAAATATTATTAGTTTTCCCTTTCAGTGTCCAGTAGCTTAGTACTTTAAAATCTTCATTAAAATGTAAAGAATAATTTTTAATAGCAGATTTTCTGGCTAAAAGTGCTGTATTGTCTCTCACACACACTGTACACAAGATACAGTGTAAACAATTTAGAGGATTAATAAACAATTAATAATTGAATAAGAATCCAACAGACTAATAAGTGGCTTATGTAAGTTTGGTGTAGAACTATCTCACATATCGGTCATGTGCATTTATGTATTGATAACAACTATTCATCATAACAGCTATAAATCCTTCACAAATGACTCACTGAATGGGCTTCACAGAACTGAGGGTCAGAAAAGACCACTAGATTTCCTACTCTGATATCCTGCCAATTATATAATTTTTCCAGATAGCCCTCTGTGAAGTCCAAGCACTTTGGTTCTCAGAAAACCAAACTTCTAGTATCACAGACTGAGAAAAGGAAAGACCAAGAATACGCTACCAATGTAAATTTGCTGGAGAATAGGTGGAAGGAGAGGCAGAGGTACCTCTGGAGGGTGATTCACCCACTCCTTAGGTAATGTCTAAAAGGTGTCCATCTTTTTTCAATGAACTACAAGTAGACAAAAGACCAAACTTTCTTATGGCTAGAATTGAGTGCTTTGTATCCTACCACAGGTATCTGACTATGTTCACCTATTTATTTCACAAAAACCATTCACAAAGCCATCAGACCCTAGTAATTTTCAATCAATACTGACACAGGCAAAATTAGAAAAAGTATAATCGCTGTATTATCATACAGAAATCACTAAAGGAACAGGGCTAGCAGGTAATTTGAGAGATCGCTTTGCCCATCCCTGACCTATGCCATGCCTGCTGATGTTTGTCTAACCTACTTTAAACATCTGCAAGGCTGAAATTTCCATGAATTCCTCCCAAACAACCTATTCCAGGGCTCCACTTTTCTTTCCTTGCCACTTGGATTTTTTTTCCTGATGCTTATACTAAATCATCCTTGTTGAGATCTAAGCCTATTATTGCTTTCCTGTACTGACAGCATACATTGCAGCTAAATCCCTTCCTCTTTAGAGTCACCCATTGCCGTATGAAGGCTGCTAGCATGTGTTCCTTTCCTCCGCTCATCTCTAGACTAAACAACCCTTCAACCTTTCCTTGAAGGCCTATGTGTTTTAGATCTTTGAGCCCAGTTTTCTCTCTTCTTGGATCCTACCTGAGCTGCAGTTCCTGCAAGTGGGTAAAGTTCTGCCACTGAGGCCTTATCAGTGTCGAGCAGAGCAAAATAATTACATTTTACGCTTTATTACTCCCCTTCCTATAGCCCACAATAGCACTGGCCTTGTTTGCAGCAGCACAACATCCTTGGTGCATGTTCAGCTTGGGATCATTATGACACCGGGTCTTTTCTACAGAACTGCTGCTTGGCCAGTTGTTTCCCATCTGTATTCATGTGCAGCTGATTATGTCGAGCTGTATGTACAGTTCTGCATTTCCTCTAATTTAACTGCTGGAAAGCTGGTATTTTCTAGGCTACTCTGCTACTTTATCAAGGCCGTTTTCCATTGCCTTCCTTCCAACACGCTGCTTCTGCTCTGTGAATTTATTAAGCGTACTTTCTAACCTTTCATCCAAGCTGTCAGTGAGAATACTGAATAGTACCAGAACAAGGAAAAACACTTGCAGAACTGCACTTAATGGTGTATAATTGAGAACTACTCTCTGTGTATGGTTTCCAAATCATTTAGGCACTCACATAATAATAATTTATTCTAGCCCAGTTTCCCTACCACACATAAGAATAATAACAACTGAAATATTTTGCCATATAGTCTTGTTCAAATAAGGCAGATAATAGTAGTAAATATGTTTTAAAATGAAGTATTGTATACACATTGAAAATGAAAGTATTATGGAGAAAAGATTTCAAGTGAGAATACAGTTTTGCTGACAACTGATTTTAAATCCATATAGCTACTTTTATGAAGTATGTGCTCTACTGGAATATTGTTCAATTTAGGCTTAATGGAAGTCTTTCATAGCCTCTTAAAATTTAGTTTTGTTCAACAGAAACTTCCACTGAGAAAGCAAAAAAGACATACTACTACAATACCTCCTTTGGAAATAAATCAGTTGCACAGCTTCACAAAACTCCAAGCTGCAAAATTACTGTTTACTACTTATCTTGCATCAGTTCTTGATCAGAAACATATTGAACGAGGACTGCTAACACCAACAGGACTGATCGTACTGAGCCTTTCAAAGAAAGGATTACCATTTACATGAATCTTTATGGAGATGCGAGCCAATTCCACAAATACAGGAGGCACAGACCACTCTTGTTACGTAATTTGGATTATTTGGCAGACTTTTTCTACTTCTCATTCTATGATATATTCTGTTTATGCTATCTAAGCTACTCATAAAAGTGAAATAACTTGCTTCCTCAGGGGCAGACAGTTCCTTCCTTCCCAGTGATGTACAATATTGTATTTTCAGTTCTGGACTGGAAGAATTAGAGGCCAGCAGAAGTTGAAATACAAACTAGTCAGTAAATACAACACAAAGCCCACTTTGAATTAACAAGAAATTTGATTTGATTTGATATTTAGGGATATATCCCGTTGGATTTCCAGTGAAAAGGAGAGAGAGACTGACCTTCCTCTGAAAAATATGTGGTTACAGAGAGACAGCAGCATAAAGAGTACATACAAGTACCTTCAGCTTTCTCCAGTGGAAAAGAAGGAAATAGGAGAAGGAAGGACGGATGAGCCAGCCTGACCCAGGACCGCTCGTGACGTACAGCCCACTGTCTGACTGCTGAGGCAGAGAAGCACTCCCACAAAAAACTCGCTTGTTACGGGAAGTCAAAAGTCCTGAGGCTGAGATAAACCAGATGTCTGCGCCTCTCTGAGTACAGCTCTAGGGATTTTAAATTATAAAGATTTAAGAGATTTCACTGAGAATTGTAGACATCCAGATACCAAAATTGCTTTTGACTTTTTGTCAGTCAGGGCTAGGATTTCTGACCTTTCCTGGGATCAAGACTTTGCTAAAAATGAAAGGGAAAGACAAACTGCTCAGTCAGAAACACAGCTGAGAGAAAACCCAGGCAGCAGCTAGCTCAGGAGCAGAAGAGCTGATACCCTGCTGATATGGAAAGATGTACGTGTCATGGTGACTTCTCTCTTAAAAGATCATCATCATCATTCTCTTTGTGATCCAGAAACAAAATCCGCTCGGCTTGTCTACTTTGCAGGCAAGGAAAGGTGAACCGCTAAGGGGTGAACCTTGCTTTCTGTGCACCGGCATCACGACACAGCCATCTCCCAGCAGAGAAAGGGGGGTGAGGGAGACTGCACCGTCCCGCTCGGTGGTTGAACTGTCCCATCTCTGTGCAGATATGCAGATCTTGCCTATGATATGGGAATGGGCTGCATGTGCTTTGAAGAGCTCTGAGCTCTAACATGTGGATAGGACACTGCTTCATTCCTGAAACCTGCATATGAGCTCACCTGAGTTAGTTTCCCAACCCAGAAACACCGATCTGATGATATCCCTCTGGGGAAAAGGCAGGAAGAGGAGAGGCACTGGCCTGTTGGCACTGCCTGGGTCCTGCCACCGGTGGGACACGTCTCACGGACCCAAGGGTAGGCCAGGCTGAGCACAGTCGAAGCCTGCAACATGTGAGGCAAAGCTGGGCACATGATGTCAGAGATGTACCCAATCTGTGGGCAAAGAAACAAAGTAGATGGGTTGGTATTACTGTGACCTGAAACCATCTAGGCTGGAAATAAAGACAATTCTTCTGCAGTAATTCTATGACAGTCCAAAACCCTTGTATAATACTGCTGCATGTTTCTGAAACATCCAGGGCAATTTTTTCCTGAGTGACTGCTGCTTTTCTGCAGTGGCTGAAGTCGCACACAGAGATGCAGTTCCAATGCGCATAAAATCTCTTCTTATGCCTCAAACAATGTGTAGGAGAACCGCTCCAGTCCTGTGGAATGGGGTGGGGGCACTCACCTCACCTGGGTTGAGTACCCATGGATGGGACTCAGTTATCTATGTTTAGGTGTCTAGTGCCTTTTCAGATGCCCTAAAGGTTTCCTGCCTCATTAGCATGGGAACCATCAAGACATCTTTAATGGCATGAGGCACTACTGTTTAGGCAAGCAAACCCATAATAAACGTCACATACCCAGCCGCAGTTATCTAGAGCCAGTCAATGATGGGAGGAGAATTTGTCCCATGCTCGCCCAAGTGTCTAACACAAGCAGCAGGAGCAGCCGTGAGAGGTGTGTGGGTGTCCCACCCCCACTATCTAGCGCTTGCTCTGTACTACAGAGACAAAACAGTCAGCTTCGCAGTGTAAATGTTTTGCAAGGGTAAAGTTAAGTGAGATGAGTCCCACACATTTTTTTCAAAAGCAGAAATAGGAGTCTGTATATAAAACAGTGTAATGTTAGCATGTTGATTGACAGAGTGAAAATTAGTAACACTCAGTGTAACTAAGACTGAAGTTACCAGATAGAGATTAATAGCAAATGCAAAACTTTTCCTGATGTTAGCAAGCAGCATAAAACCTACATAATTTAACTGACTTCGAATTTCGGTGAAAGTTTATGGATAGAGAGTAGACTACTGATAATGAAATACCTCGATCTGTTTGTTCCTTGAAGTCAAATGTCTTAGCCTTTACACTAAGGAAATGCTGATGATTGTATATACTTGAATTAAATTATGAAGGCCCTGTCCCTGATGTTAGAGAAGACTCTATCAAGGTAATAATAATATTTGGAACATCATGTGATGCTATATATTTTGCTGTCATATCTAAAGAGGCAGTAGAAAATTTGAAAATTATGATGATGTTTTATATGACTCAATCTAAGGAGTTTTTTGGGAAAAAATGAGTAGTGATGTTCAGTATCTGAACTGCTGTATTATTTCTGTACCTGTATACAAAAAGATTCTTATAGTTAATTTTTTTAAACAAATTAACAGGCAAACATTAAGCAGAAGTATTAGAATATATCTAAGTCTTGATATCATAAAGATATCAGGGATATAAGAATAAAGGGAAGCTACAATGTGCTAAACTCAAATTACACTTAATTACAATGGATAACAAAATCTCTAAACTTTTAAAGAATTTATTTAGAAATATATTTCAAACCTAACAAGGATCCGCCAGTTTAACAATCAGATGAAACAGTTTAAAATGAGAAAATCCTAGACTAGACAGAAATAGTACTATATCCTATTCTTTAAAACAATTTAAAATCATTAGAAAAAATCCTATATGACATGATTCAAAAATCTGCTTAACTTTAAAAGCTTTTCTGCATTGAATACGGTGGTGTATGTGACATCAGTTAGAAATGAACAGTCGAGCAGCAGACTGCATTCTGTAGTTAAGACCCGATTAGGGTACCAAGTGATAATCAAGTTGCCAGTCCTCCAAAATACAGGCTGGGACCCAGCAACTTTTTATTGCGGTGGGTGAGTTCTGTGCTGGAGGGGGAATTTCACAGCCTTGCAGTAGTTTCCCTGGTGTGTGACTGAAAATGCATGTACTGCACTGCACAAGCCAACAACCATAGCCACCTCTGACCTCTTCACTTTCTTCTCCTCCTTTCAGGTAATCTATGCCTGGTTTTTTTCACTCCATACATATTTTCCTTCAGCAAGAATTCTGTAATCCAAACTATATCCTCATTGGAGCTGTGCAAACTCTGGCCAAACTCAATCCTTGCCTTTATCAAATCCAGTGCTGTCAACTCTGGAGAGTTTCTCGTGAGCTCTATGATGTGATGATTTTCTGTAAAGCTTCTCCTTCTGAAGAGAGCTGCTCACATGAGAATCTGAGTTTTTTTGTGGAAGGTGGCAAAGCTGAGCTGCATGATCATGCGGACCACACCCGTACGAGACGTAAACAGCATGTGGCAATAATGGGATAAGATTGTGAGGCTATAATAATAGCATAGGAGCATATATAAATTATAGAGGCTGTTAATATATTTTGGAGGTCTTTAAGGACTTTGTTTGGCTGCTTAAAAGTAATTGTTCATGATAAAGCAGAACTCACACCTTGCTTAATGTTTTTGCTTAACGTTGACCTATTCTCTGATTAGAGGAATGAGAAGATGGGAAAGCCCCAGAGCCAGTTTGAGCCAGGAAAAGGAGACATAGTAACAACTAGCCTAAAATACAAGAAAGAGAAAGAACCTGTCTAGACGCAACAAAAAGGACCCAATGTGAGAGAAGACCCCAGACCCGAATATTACTACTGGACCAGACTACGGTGTGAGGGGCAGGAACTTAGATTGCAAGGGTGTAAGTGCCCAGGCATGTTAGTGTTTGGAGTCCCTCTCTGGAGGCAGCCAGCTGGAGCTGCCTAAATTTGTGCACCACAGATAGAATTACACTTTTTATTTTGAAGGCCTTGATTAGAGATGCAGCTTTGGGGAACTTAGGGTCAAGCCTGAGGGAAGAAGCAGCACCCAAGGGTGAGTGGTGTGTGTGTGAGGAGTTGAAAGGGGCACCCATCAGCTCACTGGAGTCACCCGCTGCGAAGGGACTCCGGTCCGAGCAGTTAAAGTCTTGGGTGGTGTATCTGCGACTCCTTGACTGGTGTGTGAATGCTCGGGCAGTGCCTTCTTGCTCAACAGTTTTCATATTTTATTTTCGTACGCTTTTAGATGCAAAGAAAAGGTGCAATATGTGATTTTAGGTACTGATAGGCTCAGAAGAGGCTGAGAAAAACAGAAGGCAAAATAAAAGGGATTTCCAGAGCCTTAATTTTAAGATTTCAAGATTTTGAAGCCAATCTCATAATTTTTGAAGCCACAATTTTGGATGTTTGACATCTGCAAGACAAGAAACATCCAGATCTGCTGTCTTTCAGCTTTGCAGGGTGAAGCAGTTACCCTGCTCTGCCTTGCCATGAGGGAGACAAAAATTTATGTTTGTTTTGGGGTATGTCTACACAGTTACATGACTGAATCTTGACCACCAGCCAACTCTTGACATACTTGCTAGAACACTTCATCTACATTCAAGCCAAACAGTGCTCATCAGGGTAGCTACAGTATGGCAGAGGGTGTGAGCTGGAAAATGCAAACAACACTTCAAGGTGTTAATGAAGAGCAGCCTTAATCTCTCCTCAGCTGGGCTTGACTGCGGGAATGCTTCTGGTTTGCTTCAAGGCAAAGGCATACCCACAAACACAGCAGAGGCAGTTCAAGCGAACCCTGTTGCGCTGCACTGAAGCAGTGAGGATGGGCTCACAGACTCAGGCGGTGCCCAGAGTCAGTACGCACGGCGAGAGCATCCCCAACCACACTGCCACACGTCCCGTGGGAGAGCCGGGACCCGACAGCACGACTGCTCCCATGCTGCATCCGTCCTGTGGGATAAGCCTTAAACTAACCTGGACCTCTCTGCCTTGCAGGAGCCAGGGCAGCCTACAGGTGGCTGTGACTGATTTAGGGAGCTGTTTGCTGCTAGGGTCCAGGTGAATGTAATTTGTACCAAACTGCTGCTTTCCCCTGGCTTGAGCCAGCGGGGAGGGGGAGCGCTCACTGCCAGCACCTCTCTTGCCTGACAGGCAGGTCGGGTGCCACTACCTCCCAGTTGTGGGGCTGGTACGTTCCTGTAACTGGTAGCACTGGGACAAAGTAGATAAAAAGTCATTGCATAATTACTGAATATCAGCTGGAATCAGCTAACAAATTGTTTGCCAGCAGCACAGAGCAGGTCCCTGTACTGTCTCAAAGCAGTAACTGATGGTTGGGCTTCCAACAATGTGGAGGAAGCAAGCTGAAACCCAAATCAGCATCCCTACCCTGAAATGGGCTTGAAGCTCTTACACCTCTCTGAGCATTTGTCAGGGCTGTATCGCACCAATGGCTTGCGGAGATCCCAAGACGACCAACAAACCTAGATTCTTCTCTCTCACAGCTGAAGTGTCTTCTTGCTTTTTTACTATTGTGTCCTACCTTACTGAATACCTACAAGCACCTGGTTCCCAAAGGCAATCTCAGGAGCATACAAAACTGTCCATAGTCCTTTGCTATGTGGAATAGGAGGGCTACAAAGTAGGGGAACAGAAGACAGAAAGGTCTCAGCATGCAGGCTCCTCCTATTCCTTTCCATTAACTGGCCAAGCACTATCCTAAAAGGTTTTTTCTTCTTAACATCTTTTTGCTTACTGTTGCAGAAATTCATTGCTCTGATGGCTTAGAATCTTTTTTTCTAATTTGCAGCTTACATTTATTCATGACCAATTTATATCCCTGAGGTTTGTGTCTACAATAAGCAAATTTTCTAGTTTTCTGGGTGTGCACTGCTTGAAGGCAGTTAGAGAGACTGTGATCACAGTCTCTTTCCCAGGCTTCCTTTTACTAGGTTAAGTCAACATCTGTTAGCATCCTCTTGCCTCTTAGTCCTCCTGTTCTTTCCCTAGCTTGCCTCCGTGTCTCTTCCAGTTTGATTTAATCTTTCTTGAACATGGGTGATGAGACTTACATACTTTATCCTGCAAAGGCCTGTTTAGGAGGCTGGTTGTTAGAGTCCCTTGGGAGGCAGCCCTGAAGGGCAAAGGAGTCCAGGAAGGCTGGACATTCTTCAAGAAGGAAATCTTAAAGGCGCAGGAGCAGGTCATCCCTATGTGCTGAAAGATGAGCCAGCGGGGAAGATGACCAGCCTGGCTGAATGGAGAGTTCTGGCTGGAACTTGGGGGAAAAAAAAAGAGTTTATGACCTTTGGAAGAACGGGCAGGCAACTCAGGAGGACTACAAGGATGTCATGAGGTTATGCAGGGAGCAGATTAGAAGTGCCAAAGCACAGATAGAACTTAATCTGGCTACTGCCATAAAAGACAATAAAAAATGTTTCTATACACACATTAGGAACAAAAGGAGGGCTAAGGAGAATCTCCTTTATTGGATGCAGGGGGAGACACAGAGACAAAGGATGAGGAAAAGGCTGAGGTACTTAATGCCTTCTTTGCCTCAGTCTTTAATAGTAAGACCAGTTGTTCTTGGGGTACGCAGCCCCCTGAGCTGGAAGACAGGGAGCAGAATGAAGCCCCCATAATCCAAGGGGAAATGATTAGCAACCTGCTACACCACTTAGACACACACAAGTCTACACACACAAGATGGGATCCACCCAAGGGTACTGAGGGATCTGGTGGAAGTGCTCACCAAGCCACTTTCCTTCATTTATCAGCAGTCCTGGCTAACCGGGGAGCTCCCAGTGAACTGGAGGTTAGCAAATGAGATGCCCATCTAGGAGAAAGGCCAGAAGCAGTATCCAGGGAACTACTGGCCTGTCAGTCTGACCTCAGTGCCAGGGAAGGTTATGGAGCAGATCATCTTGAGTGCCATCACACGGCATGTGCAGGACTACCAGGTGATCAGGCCCAGTCAGCAGGGGTTTATGAAAGGAGGTCCTGCTGGACTGACCTGATCTCCTTCTACCACAAGGTGACCTGCTTAGTGGATGCAGGAAAGGCTGTGCATGTTGTTTACCTGGACCTTAGCAAAGCCTTTGACAGCATTTCCCACAGCATTCTCCTGGAGAAACTGGCTGCCCATGGCTTGGACAGGGATACTCATAGCTGGATAAAAAACTGGCTGGATGGCCGGGCCCAAAGAGTTGTGGTGAATGGATTTAAATCCAGTTGGTGGCTGGTCACAAGTGGTGTTCCCCAGGGCTCAGTATTGGGGCCAATTCTGTTTAATGTCTTTATCAACGATCTGGATGAGGGGATCGAGTGCACCTTCAGCAAGTTTGCAGACAACACCAAGTTGGGTGGCAGGGTCGATCTGCTCGAGGGTAGGAAGGCTCTACAGAGGGATCTGGACAGGCTGGATCGATGGGCTGAGGCCAGTTGTATGAAGTTCAACAAGGCCAAGTGCCGGGTCCTGCACTTGGTCACAACAACCCCATGCAACGCTACGGGCTTGGGGAAGAGTGGCTGGAAAGCTGCCTGGCAGAAGACGACCTGGGGGTGCTGGTTGACAGCCACCTGAATATGAGCCAGCAGTGTGCCCAGGTGGCCAAGAAGGCCAACGGCATCCTGGCTTGTGTCAGAAATAGTGTAGCCAGCAGGAGCAGGGAGGTGGTTGTTCCCCTGTACTGGGCACTGGTGAGGCCGCACCTCGAGTCCTGTGTTCAGTTTTGGGCCCCTCACTGCAGGAAAGACATTGAGGTGCTGGAGCATGTTCAGAGAAGGGCAACCAAGTTGGTGAGGGGCCTGGAGCACAAGTCTTATGAGGAGCGGCTGAGGGAACTGGGGCTGTTTATCCTGGAGAAAAGGAGGCTGAGGGGAGACCTTATCACTCTCTACAACAACTACCTGAAAGGGGGTTGTAGTGAGGTGGGGGTCGGTCTCTTCTCCCAAGTAAGAAGCGATAAGACAAGAGGAAATGGCCTCCAGTTGCACCAGGGGAGGTTTAGATTGGATATTAGGAAAAATTTCTTCACCAAAAAGGTTGTCAAGTATTGGAACAGGCTGCCCGGGGAAGTGTTTGAGCCACCATTCCTGGAAGTATTTAAAAGACATGTAGATGTGGCGCTTAGGGACGTGGTTTAGTGGTGGACTTGGCAGTGTTAGGTTTACAGTTGGACTCAATGATCTTAAAGGTCTTTTTCCAACCTGAACAATTCTATGATTCTATGATAAAGGCACTGATAACTTCACTATCTCTACTGGAGATACCTTGCTTGATATGGCCTAAGATAGCATTTTACCTTTTTTTTACACAGGTGTATTACACCAATGGCTCAGAGACATCTCACAACTAATAAACATACTTTTGTTTTCCCTCATTTTACTGTCTCCAAAGAGTAACTGCAGAAACTGTGTTTATTTCTTTAAATGCATGACTTTCTATTTGTACTACTGAATTTCATCCTGGACTTTCAGCATCTCCTTTGGATGAAAGGCACCTATCTGCAGTTACCCACTAGTATTTTACCAATCTGTAGAATGAATGCGTTTGCTGCGTCTACATGCTCCTCTGCTGTCTAAGAATTGTGTCTTTTGCCTGGCTTTAGCCACACAGTGGAGACCATCAGCTTCCTTCCCATGTGCCCTTTGCAGTTCCCACTCTGCAGTGGAAATACCATTTCCAATAGCTGTAGTGCAGGAATTGCATCCCTGGTGAATTAGAAATATATGAATAGCCATGAAAGGTGAACCTTGCAGCCTAGTGCTTCTCTTAAGATCCTGAAAATTGCTTGGAAATATCAGTCTACATTTAAATGTAATCACTTATATTTAGCTTTAATTAATGCCTTAAATAACTTTATTTTAGGTGCAAGTTATGATCTGTCATTACTTGTGGTTTCTCTGTGACCTTAGCTGCTATTGATCAGAAAGCCAGTAATTCCAGTGCTGATTTTGTCTTCTTGGGCCTGACACTAAAAACATTTTGGCACCTTTAATTAAAATTTATGGATTATGTAAACAGAATGCCTCTTACTCCCATACTCTTGTTATTCTATAAATGTCTCTGTACTGATGGTAGATCTATGCAGTATTAAATAAGCAGAAGATACTCTTCCTGTAGGTAATTTTCTTTCAGATCATTAACTCCATTTTCTAGTCAGCTGTCTCTCTGCAAATTCTAAAAACATTGATCGAATCTACATTGGTGTTACTGCGCATCCATTTCAGTTATTCCAATCAAATACCACAAAATAGAAAAAGTGCCTCAGGTAATCATTATGGAACGACAAAGCTTCAGGGCACAGGCAAGGCTCTTGCACCTGTTGAAGAATATTGGCTGCTATTATGCCAACTATGGTCTCCCAGCGACTTACTATTAAATCCATACTGGAGGTTTAACTGGATGAACTGTTCAATAGATGGTGCTTCTATATTTACTTATAGTACATTTTAGATATTTTAGAATGCCTAAATCTAGCTCTTAAAAAACCCCCAAACCCTCTAATATCCTTTTTAATAAAAACCAACTCAAATAGTTCTGTATAAATAATTATGATAATTAGCAAAATACTTAAGTAAGCAGTATTATTCACATTATTGTAAGAACCAGAAAAAATCTTAATGGAGAAGACAAGATAATTTATTATTTTACCAGCTACTGAGCTCACCTTTCTCTTCTAAAATACAGACCCAGGCACTCTTCATGTCAACACAGAAACATCTCCAGCACCACTATTTTTCTCCATTAATTCTGACAAAGACTTTGATCTGTTTTTAAACAATGGTAGTTGCATTCACTTGATACCACTGCTTTTATAATGATCCCTTTTGCACATGCCCATTTCTAAAATCTTGTGAAGTTCCAAAGTTGTCAGGCATTCAGTATTAGGCCCTTAAAAATCTCTAGCTTTTTTAAACATACTATTGTCAATAGACACTATTTTTTCAAGAAATGGGAAAATGAAAGTAAAATTCAACTTTAATTCCGCAGAGACAATATTTTTTTCTAAAACAGACAATCACTAGAGCTAGAGTCTTTGGTCCTCAGCTCCAGCACAGACCACACAATCTACAGAAAGTTATCCATCAGCTCCAGTCAGCGGAGGAACGCATACTGCTCTGGATGCCAAGGATCTTCAGAGAGCAACATAGCCAAATTCATATCATTCCTGTTCACCAAAGGATTTAAACCAGAAATATTCTTGCTAATTACTACAAGCTTTTCTTACTGTAACTACCACCATAATTCTGAAGAGATCTGACATTATGCAAAGCATGAAAATATATTAACAAGTTGGTTGAGGCAGAGGAAGATAAAGAAACTTCAGAGGATAGTTGGTTTCTAATCACATTAAGCTGTCAAGAATATTAAATTCAAAAATAATCTGAAGACCCTTAATCTACTGTGAAGACCCATTCTGTTTCTTTTGAACAAAAATTCAGCAGAAAGGAAAATTCCTTTACTGTAAGCAAAGCTTTTAGTAAATAAAACAAGGCATTGCAATACAAGGTGTTTAAGATGTGCTAAAAAGAACAATCTATCTCAAAGCCAAAATAGCATTTAAAAAAAAAACCAAGAAAAGGAAAAAAACCCCAGTAATTAACTTATTAACTGTTAGGTCATGCTCTTTGGCTCATATCATGAATAGAAAAATCTTGCTTTCAGTATTTCATTAGTAATTCTGGTATTATAAAATGAACCAGTATATATTTTTTCTCTAATTGTAGAACGTGTTTCTGCAGTGATACCAATAGTTGGAAAAACATACATACTGCAGAGAACAGATGCATCTGACCGGAAGTAAATACATACAATACAACGGAGAAAATTAACCCTTCTCACTCAATCAATCCAAAGAAAACTGTATCCCCATAGCTACTTTAATCATTGAATTCCTACTTATGTGGGCATAAGATTGGTGGAATATAATATTCACCTAAAATATATACTTATTCTATTTCTTGAGCAGTTTCAGCCTAGGAAAATTGAGTCTGGTGCCTTTAAATACAACTTCTTTGGAGATTCCCAAGAATGTAGAGGACTTTCCAAAAATGTCATCTGTAAAAGTTTTTTTTGCGACTGCAGTGCTGCCAAATATTTTTACCACTGAAGAAATGCTATTTCAGCTGCATTTGAGCAAAGTAATAGTGGTAGCTAATGACCTACTCAGTTAATCATAGTTATTAACTCCCTGGAAATGCCTCAGAATACAATAAATGTTTTGTTTTCTTTGTGGACTCTTAAATTACAGGCATTATATAATACCCATGATATACAACCTATGAGTACAAATACAAACTGAATCCAAACCCACTCCCCTAAAATAATTCTAATATTTGGAGCCTCTGAAGAAAGAAAAATGCTGTTATTACCCACAGAGCTACTGAAATAGCACTGATAGCAGGGTAAGAAATAGCTATAAAGAAAGTTCTGGTTTAACTAAAATGTGGCTATTTGTCATCCATTTACAGCAGTCTGAAATAACTATTACAGAACATTTTTTAAACAAAGAAAACGAGAAACATGCTCAAATAGCTGAACCGCATACATCCTTTCGTAAAGAAAAGAAGGCTGCAGATGTAGGGTTGCAGTGTGGCCCATAAGAGAGATCAACCATGAAAGTTTTCACTCTTGAGACCAATGCTCTCATTGGGTGTTCTACCAACATAGGGCTGATCTTGTTCACCTCTTTTTTTACATTCATATAGGTTGTAGAAGTCCCTGTCAGAATTAGCTCTGCTTTGTTCACTGCTCAGGGAAGATTATATTTATTACGCTGCACATTGACTACCTGTCACAAGGGTAAAGTTGTAGCTGGTTATACCTCATAGAATCATAGAATCATTTAGGTTAGAAAAGACCTTCAAGATCATCAAGTCCAACCATCATCCATGCCCACTAAACCATGTTCTGGAGTACCTTGTCTACATGCTTTTTGAATACCTCCAGGGATGGTGACTCAACCGCTTCCCTGGGCAGCCTGTTCCAATGTCTGGCAACCCTCTCAGTAAAGAATTTTTTCCTAATGTCCAACCTAGATCTCCCTTGCTGCAACTTGAGGCCATTTCTTCTCGTCCTATCTCCAGCCACCTGACAGAAGAGACCAGCACCCACCTCACTACAACCCCCCTTCAGGTAGCTGTAGAGAGCGATAAGGTCTCCCCTCAGCCTCCTCTTCTCCACACTAAACAGCCCCAGTTCCCTCAGCTGCTCCTCATAAGACTTGTGCTCCAGGCCCCTCACCAGCTTTGTTGCTTTTCTTTGGACATGCTCAAGGACCTCAGTATCTTTCCTGTAGTGAGGGGCCCAAAACTGAACACAGGACTCGAGGTGCGGCCTCACCAGTGCCCAGTACAGGGGGACGATCACTTCCCTCCTCCTGCTGGCCACACTATTTCTGACGCAGGCCAGGATGCCGTTGGCCTTCTTGGCCACCTGGGCACACTGCTGGCTCATATTCAGGTGGCTGTCAACCAACACCCCCAGGTCTTTTTCCGCCGGGCAGCTTTCCAGCCACTCTTCCCCAAGCCTGTAGCGCTGCATGGGGTTGCTGTGACCCAAGAGCAGGACCCGGCACTTGGCCTTGTTGAACCTCATACAACTGGCCTCGGCCCATCGATCCAGCCTATAGATCTCTCTGTAGAGCCTATCATGTCTTTGTGGTTGCCATTATACTGATGAGGCACAGAACCCCATGTAGTTTCTTCAGGAAGTTTCTTCCAGATGTATTTTAAAAAGCTGCAGAATACGTTTTAAAACAATGTTAGGCTACCAAGGTCAGAGCAGGCTGTGTTTTTTAGTTGCAATCGCTTTGCAGAAAGGATTAGATTACTAGCTCATAAAAATATTCCCCTGGCTACTTCAAGGAGTGAAGACAACCTCTGAAACAGTCTTCTGTTGGCGTCCTGAATGGAAGAACTCCTCCATGAAAGCACACAAAAACTCAGAAGGCTTTCAAAATTAGAATACAGACAAAGTTTGGTATTAAACACCTTTTATTCCTCCTGGAGAAAAAGATACTCGGGTATTTGCTGAAGTAGTAATCTGGCAGGCCATACAGTGATAAAAGACATTGCACAGGTGGCGGTGTTCTAGCTTTAACTTTAGTTTTGTGGAAGAACTGTTAAGAATTTAGTGATGAAAAGAAAATCACATGAAAGTGATTATAAAACAAGAGCTTCCATGATTCCTAGCAAAGGAAGAGCAGATAAATGCTCGGGGAGCACAGGGAATGCAGCCACAGCCAGCTCCAGGGACTAATCCGGGACACACCCAGGCAGAGGCGATCCCAGAGGGAAAGAGTTCAGATGAGAGGACAAGTTTACAGAAGGGCAGCACTAAAGGCAGGGCTGTAAATTAACCCAGTGCAGAGTAAGCAAGCACTATGCTATTCCAGAAGGTATTTAATTACCTTAAAGCCCCAAAGGAGTAATTTAAAAGGTATCGGTAAGTACACACGGCTTAGCATGTTGGGAGAACTGCAAAGAATTCACCATGCAAAGACACAGGGAAAAGAAAGAATACGAAATATAAGAAAAAAAACCTGCAAATGTGTTAGAAAAAGAAATGCAGCATAGAACAACCTTGCTAGTTCAAAATAAGCTCTGCCTGAGAGAATACTGCTGCTGTCACCTGGAGCTCCGCACAGGCTAATTTAGCATCTGAGTGTTGCCTTTGGTGGCTGAAATGTCAGTTCCCTTGGGTCATTGTACGCTGGCACAGTGACAAGCAGAGAAAAGTTTGACTACAACCTACAACATAACTGCTGGTTGCTCACCAGAGAGGTGGGCACAACCAGACGAAGACTTTTCATGAGGTTTCTCAAAACAAGCTAGTTGTAATTCTGATGCCTTCTGTATTTGAGGATCTGGTACTCTGGTGATAAAAGAGATTTGTAAAACCTGATGTGATATAAAACTGCGTGAGGTTGCAAGTTGTTTACAAGATTGGATTAGAATTCACCATGATCGCAGTAATTTGGATAAATGTTCTGAAATTAATGCCTTAGATCCACAAAAAGAAGTGAAAATTACCACAGAAGGATAATTCAAGTACACATGTATAGAAAGGAGACTTGCTAGGCAATTGTACTGCAAAAAGGATTTGCAGGGGAGTTACAGCTCTCTATAAGCAAGTAATAAATCAGGATGATATCTTGTTGCAGAAGAAGGCAGCCTGATATATATTCATAGTAAAACTATAAGCAAATCAAGTAATTATTTTTCCCCTACCAGCAGCAGCAAGGCCCTGACTGCATTACTGTGTCCAGCTCTGCCTCCTGGGCTGTTGGAGGAAGGAGACAGTTGGAGGGAGTCCAGGTAAAAGCCACAAAAAATGATAACAGATGTAGAACAAGGGAAGGTTGAAAGAATTAGACTGTTTAGTCTAGAAAAAGCAAAGACTAAGAGAAGACATGATAACATATTTAAAATATGTAAAAGTTTGTTATGAGAAGAGGGTGGTGACTAATTGTTCTCCATGTCCATCATGCATAAGACAATATATATAAGACTTAATATGCAGTTGCAGAGAAAAGCTTTCTAACGCAAGGACGATCAGCCCAGCAGCAGGTTATCTACAGGTATTACATGTAATGCTGTCACAGGAAGCGATGGGAGCGGTTGAGACAAACACCTGTCAAGGAAAGGTATGCTTGATCCTCTCCGAAAGCAGGTGAACAGCCCAGGTGATCCCATGTGAGATCCTGTCCAGCCTTACGCTTCATGCTTGGCCACCAAAACAAGGCACAGATCAGAGCTTTCCCTGAGAGACACTAAATACCACGATGTGCATGACTGTCTGCCAGGAAGGATAGAGCCTGCGGGACAAAGGGTGGAGCTCCCAAATCTGTTTAGCTAATTAATTCAATTGGCTGGAAGTAGCAGAGAGCACCCACTCGATCACCACAGCAAGCTCTTTTACTTGTTTAACATGCTCATGCCCAGTCGTACCTTCATTTACTCCACCTTTGCTGCCAACAGCCCTTTTCACAGTTCATAGGGACTGATACAGAGTAATTAGGTATACACCACTGTGCGGCCATTGGAGAAATGAGTTGAACAGGCTCTAAAAGAAATAGGCAGGCCTGAGGCTGTAGCGATGCCTGGCAGGGACCAGGCTGGCCACGAAGGTGGTACACTAGAGAAGGCAAATGGACTGCAGAGGAAAAGGGGTGATGTGCCAAGAGCTTGCCCCGTGGAGACTCCTGCTACAGGGGCACAGCTGGCAGCCACCGGTGCCAAATCTCCACACAGAAGCACAGAATTCAACTGAAATTAACAGGGATCTTCCAAAACAAATCCACGTGTAAGCTGGTGCACGGGGCTCATCGATTCACAGAGGAAGAGGCTGCACAGCCCGAAGGTGCTGCTGGGGTACGCGTGCAGGGGTCTTGTGCGCTGCTGCCAGGCCCCTCCACGGGTTTTTCCTGTGCTATAGTCACACAGCCTGTGCTTGACTACAGCGCATCTGGCATAAAGCGCCCTGTCTCGATTTGAAGCCTTCCCAGTAGAGCAAATCCATTTTCCAAACTACAGTGTGCGCAATCAGAGTGCAGAGCGAAACATTTCCACTTTTCTTGTCAGTGTTTTAACCTTGAACAAAATTATCTATAAAAACAAACTACTCTCCATTAAAAAAAAAAAAAAAAAAAAAGGAGAGCAATGCAAACATAGCCAAAAGTCTGCTCTTATGCTTGATCACTTGTGAGGATGGGATAATGTACTGCGTATGCTGAAACTCTCTCCTCGCATGACAACACAGACTACAGCTCTTGCCCTGGGAAAATCAAATTCATGGATAAATGGGATTAGATGGATCCTGTCAAAGACTCAGTTGTTCTTTCTACTTTCCTGTCAAGCCTAACAGCCTTCTGAAAAACTTCCTTAGATTAGAATAAAAAAAATGAATTCATACTTCAACCATTTTGAATGATGATTTACATGATTTTCCTGGTATGATGTCAAAATTACTGTAATTACATTAGTATTTACTTACAAATGTAGACAACTAAGGAGACCGTACAGTTTACAAAAATTCAGATTTGAATGTTTTAATGGTCCCTGCAGGGGAAAAAAACCAATATAAAAGAAATAGTACAATACTGATACAGAAATGTTTGTAATGCAACACCCTGATTACCCTCTATTCCTTTTCAAATGTACGGAGGTAACATTAACATTTGACTGCCTAATGCCCTTTAAAATTAATTTCAATTTAACAGTTGTTTTCACCCATAACCACTTCTGGGGGGTGCACCTGTAATTCTAGAAATGACCAACAAAGCAACACTCATAAGAATTATTTCCTCCTTTGATTCCTCAGTCACTCTACAGCCTCTGCAGACCGCATTTGCATGGGTAATGGTGACTCATGAAGAATAATTCTGAAGGTGAGTTCTCTATAAAATAATGTGTAGCCAAGTGGGACATCATCAATTTTCAGAAAATGCCTGCTTTTCTTCATTTTGTAAGATTGCCTTATTGGGCATCTACTTTAGCCTCTCCACTGAATGCCAGCACCAGCTAAATGCTATGAATGCAGTAAATATTCCTCTTTCTGCTATGTATCATGTCATCTTTAGATTGCTGCAAGTTGAACAATTATTACAGACATTTATGGTGGCATAAACACTGCACTGAAGAAACTATGCTAACTAGGGACTGAGGACACAGAAAAGAAACATGAGCTTCCAAGGACAGAAAAGTTGCCCGTAACTTCCCAAATTACATGAAAGCATCCTTGTCTTTCTTAAACAGTTCTGTCAAAATCTACCTGAAAGCACACAGGATGTTCAACGAGAAGGCATCACAAAACTCCCCATTACCAGTAGTGGCAGTGGGACCCAAGTCTGTTCCTAGCACTTCTGTCACGAAACCCAACACAGACATGCAAAAAAGTTCCTCAGCTAAAACAGGCAAGAGAAAGAGTTGAAAAAAAGGAAATACTGCCATCATCCCTTTATCATGAATGGAAAACCCAGACACTGAGACATGAAGCAATTCATTCAGTATCACACTGAAAGCCTACAGTAAGGCATGCGAGATCTTAACTTTAGAGCACTCAGTCCAGCTCCCATTAAACTATAATTCATAGAATCATAGAATCACTTAGGTTGGAAAAGACCTTTAAGATCATCAAGTCCAACAATCAACCCAACACCATGCCCACTAAACCATGTCCTGAAGTGCCTTGTCTATCCGTTTTCTGAACACCTCCAGGGATGGTGACACCACCACTTAATTCATATAATGGATATTCCTACGAATTAGCAATATATAGAAGACAGGGTGTCAACACAGACAGAAATTCCTGATTCCCCTGACTTTTCTGAAATCATAACATTGATGTGTTTAAATAAGATCCCCAGATCCGTTCCAAGAAATAAAGCAGGGACGCTTCTCATCTGAAATGGGGAGTGCATAGCATGGAAACAGGAGCAGGTTAGTCAAAATGCTCAGGTGCTGAGATACAATAAGAAGGAGAAAAATAAAGATGCAATGAGGGATCAAGGTTTATGGAAGTTAATATTGTACTCTCCTCTGATGTCTGCAAAACAAGGAAGAAGGAATTTACAGAAAATCAGCAGGCACAAAACTCTAACCATCACCATAAAATTCCATATTTTGTGACTTTACTGGTTTATTTTACAAATATCTTAGCATGAGAGCTTGGAAGATAAAATAGCACATTTGTATAACTGGCCATGCTTCAAAAAGAATACAGCCTTTTTCAGCATCATACTTCAACTATTTCAAGTTAAAATCTTTAGACACAAAGTTAAGTACTGGCTTAAGTGCCTTGAGAAATGAGGTGATGGTGTGTGCAAGAGCTGGGTGGTTCTAGAATAAAGGGAAGCTTGAACGTAAGTGACATTACACTTTGTGGGAATAGAAAGGAAAATCCAACACAAAAGACTATGTAAGTACATATTTATAAGCACGCACAGAATGCTTATTTTGTGATAATCTAATCCTAGATAGGCTGATTTCAGCACAATTATGAGGAACTATCAAACATTTTTATTCAAAATCGGGTTTACTTCACAGGTGCAATTCCATCAGGACTTACACACACCTGCTGGGGAACAAAATGTGTATCTTTGAAAACTTGTGCTTTTATACTGTGTTCTGTATCACACTCAGGATGAGTAGATGCCTCAAAGGAAGGAAACGATGGACTTGCGTAACCTCTGAGAGTGAAATTACTATTTTATCTTTAGTACTGAAGGCTAGATTGCTGTGTCTTGCAATTGATTACTTTTCATAGTTATACAATTATAAGCTAAAGAAACCTGATAAAAGTAGAAACATTCGTTTCCTGTGCTGAAAAAGATTTTTCAAAAGCAAAGAATAAAATGGCAGTTTCATATCCTGCAAAACAAAAATAATCTATTATGGCAGAGGTGTCCTTTTTTAACGTGATGACACATTGATTTTTGGAGGCAACTACAATGCAGCTTTATTTTGTATAGCAACTTCCATACAAGTCATGTCTTTCTTTGAGTCTTCTTTTGTTTAAACAGTGCAGTAATTCAATAATACAGTTTCAAAGTTCATATAAAATAAAAGCAGATAAGGTAACAAATTAAGGATGTGTAGCTATTCACATCTATATCCTGACTTTCCAATAAAGTGCTGTAAATTTTAGTTTGTTTAAAAGAGTCACGTTAAATATCATACTGGACTAAAAGCAATCAGACACCAGGAGGACTGTAATTAAAACGTCAAGGATCTTGGTGACAAGATATTTACTCAGACAATACCCAGGTTTATGGACACTCATTTATAGGTATTAAAATATGGTTTAATACACATAAATAAAACATCACTAAAATCTGCTTCAGTTAAAAAATCTTGCAGCCTGGAAAACACACTTGCGTTATGAAAACCTAATTAAAAGCCAAGGAAGGTATCATATCTCAAAGTGCTAATGAAAAATCTGCCTCCTGCTTCTATCAAAAATGTGAAGTGCCACTGAAAGCAGATGGGAGGAAGAAGAATCTCAAGGAATGATTTGTGGAAGATAACACACAGAGTATTTCAGAGGATTAAACTCCTTTATGTGAAATATTTTGAAATTCGCCAAAGGTAACTCCATCAAGTAATAGCTCGCTGGTGAGAGGGTAGCTTCTGTATAACATTTTCCTAACTTTTAATACGAAACTTAGGGAAATCAACTCAGTTTCATGAAATGTTGTTTTTTTTAAAAAAAAAATTGAATAGCATTGCACATTCTAGCACAGAAAAAATTGTTTCATTAGAAAAACAAAACAAAACAATCTCACAAGCTATCTACCTTGAACCACAATGTCAGGGAAACAGAAACCTGGGAAACAGAAACATGAACTGAACAAAAGGACAAACTAGTGGTGTGTTTTAACAAATTAGACTTTAAAACTTGTCACCGCTTTATTAGTCGTGCTTACACCGAGTAAGCAAATGATCAAGTTTACATCAATGGGGGAAGGAGTTCAATCCACTTTTCAAAGTATTAATGGGAAATCAAAGGCATTTATTATTATAACAGTTAAAACACTGCTGAGTGTCTAAATGAGCACTCTCACAGCTGATCGTGTCTGCAATGGACATATTCCAATGGATTACTTCTATGCTATCTCTTGTTGTCAGCATTGCCCTGCAACCTCTTCAAATGAGGTTTGATTCTGAAAAGCCATCAACAATGAAACAAAAGTGTACAAAAGAAGGCAGGAAAGCTTTAAATTACATACCATATTTAAGTAATGTTTAATTATTGCTTTCAGATGGTCACTATTGAAACCTTAAATGCACAAAGCAACTGTGCAATCAATAGCTACCAAAACAACATCCATCCCATCCGCCATCGGCTAACATGTAAGATAAAAGGACAAAACATGCTATCTGCTCTATAATAGTAGCATAATTTGGCAGGCACCGCCAACAAAATAGTAGCGTAACTGGCAGGAACTGGTCAGAAGTTTTCTTAAATTCATCAGCCTGCCCCCTGACAAGGAACGGCCTAATAGTTTTCAAACCATCTTTACTAGAGGAGAATCCAATCTAACCATAAATACTTCATTTTGACTAAATTCTACCACAAGGTTATCTACCTGTTTATATACTTGGGCAGTGTATTTTTTTCCTATTATTAAAACTAACTTCATCAGTGTATTTTTTTCCTATTATTAAAACTAACTTCATACTCTCTTGAAATGAGTATGGACGGGAGGCAGAGGCAACAGCTTGGACTTAGCTCCCTGGGTGGTTTGAGGGATGCCTTCCTTACCCTCTTGGGGGCCTGGCTGAGCAGGACGAGCGTCTGCTCCCGACACCAGAGCTGACGGCCCCGTGCATCACAGGAAATTGCCGAGTGCTTTATTTGATATCAAGGAGGGATTTGGGAAGCAGGTGGGGTAGACATCTCACCAGTCCAGGAACAATTTCTATCATAACTAAGCTTTGCTCTCCATAGCAATCTCTGAGTTAATATAAGTTAGCATCTCTAGTTGCATTGGTGTTGAATATTTAAAAGATGCTTTAGAATAACAAATGTTTGTTAGGCATGTAGAACATGCCTGGAGCAATGATGGGGAACCACGATGCCCTGATAACCACAAAAACCCCAGTAATGCAGACCCTTTTCTGTGTTGGTTCCTTTCATACTTTCAAATGCAAGCTCATATTTGCGGAATAACAGTGTAAAATACAAACGTTTTACAGAAGACATACATGGTTCCTACTCTCAAAATCTCATCCCTTTTCTAGGCAGTAAAAAGTTTGCCATGTTGGAGATTGAGAATTGGATATAACAATAAGTAATTTTGTTGACTCCTTCCAAATGATACTATGATTTCTCCTGGGTGTGTCAGATTTTTATAAGCGTCTTAAAAGAAAGGTAGGAGGGCTGTAAAATAAAATGAGAAGCAGCAGGTTTTTTTGAAGGTTGCCAGGAGAGCTTTTTCTCAGCAGGACAAGCCTGAGATTTTGTGTTTCAAAGAAACTCCTTTGGGAAACATCACCTTGCTGGGGCTTTGTTACAGGCATGCCCACTGGCAGATGAGCAACAGTAGGAGCAACAGTAGGGTGGATGGCTCATAACCTAATGACATAAGTATGGAAAAAGAAGTCTTTTCTTGATATTTGAACTGTCTTTAAGAAAGCTGACCTTTGGAAACTGATATTAATCACTGAGCAGTACAGCCTCCCCTGGAAAACCCCAGGGAAAGCTTGCACTTTGCTCTGACAGGAATGAGAACTTTCTGCACCCTCATTTACTTGGCCAGCAAAAAGGTGGACAGATGACTTCCTCATTCCTTCCCACCTCACCACTATGGCACCTTGCGCTTTCCCAGCACAGCCCACATATCAAACACGGGTGACAGAGCTGCTGAGCAGCCATATCCACAGCACGGGCATATGGAGCAGGAAAGCAGCCACCAGGCTGCAGGTGTCCCTCCTGGTGTCATGGCCTGACATGGGGGACAAGGAATCTCAGGTCTAGCATTTACAGTGGCAGTGCAAAACACAGAAAAGTAAAATTACCTTTAGAAAGACTGGCTAAGTTGAAATTATTTTAATTTTTGTTTTTAAGTTATTTAAATAAGCAAAAATAAGAGTATTTTGATAATTTATTTAATCTTGTTTTCCATTTGTATTTTTTTGTGGGTTTTCTTCCTGCAGCTAGGTTTACTCTTACTAAAATAACTACCTAAACATACTAATTCAGAATTAAATAGAACCATTATACTTTTTGCTGAGACGATATAGTATATCAACATAAATTTGTTTAGCAATGATATAGTTTAATACATATTCAGATCTAGATTTCTTATATCTAAGAGTATAAACATTATGTATCTTATTTTCAAGGTGATAATTTTTAGTTATCCTCAATTCTAACCCTTGAATCTATGTACACTCGTTATTTGTAAACAGTATTTGAAGACCTAATCAAATTTCCATTTGCTTTGCAGTCACCTAAGCAATGAAGTTTGTCTTTTGCTTTACACAGGCAACACAGTTTTCTTTGCTGCATCCGTAAGTATTCCTTCATCTGCCACGTGAACAAAGTGACTGTAGAAAAGCATATCCATCTCCTCACTCCCCTGACTCCGCTGTGGAGAGCAGCTTTTATGCTCTGCCATTATGCATGTTGCTGCTGTGCTTCTCCACCCAAGCTGTATTTGAAGACATCTCACTTGCCACCTCTGCGGTTACTATTCACTAAACACTCAAATGCTGCTTCTCTTCTGTCCTAACAGGAGCTGGATAGCCTGATCTAGAAAATCTGGAAGCTGGGAGACTTTTCCTTCTCTCTGCTACAAGAGGAGTGCAGAAGCGGAGCTCTTGACACAACGAAGGGACCACGTGAGATTTTACCATACTGACACGCCCTCAGTAACACGCTGGCCAGATGGTAAAGGAGTAAAAGAATCCAAGATGGACAAGCGACAATATGAGGTTATGAATGACATAGCTGCTACTGTTGGCTCCACACACAGGGAGATGTGTCCAGATGTGCTTGCTGGACCTACTGCACTACTCTGATAAAGGTAATTCAAGCAGCAACCAAATAGCATAACCTCTACTGCATCAAATCTGGGTACGGCTACGTGGAAAGTACTCTTTGCACCTCCTTCACACAACCGATTCTAACAAGAGGAAAAGGACTTACGAAGTTTCTTTCTTTGCTGATATAAATAAAACTGCAAAAATGCCTCTTTCCTACTCTTTGGGACAAATTAGGATTTCTGTTAATAGACTCAATGAAAAAAAAAATCTACTACCTTCATTTTTTTAAGCAACAGTTTTTAAAAAAACACCTTATTGTATCTGTATTTGCCAAGACTTCATGCCCATGTAAAAACTGAAAGTGTATTTGTACTCTTAAAAGCCCAAAGGTGTGTAAAACCAGATCCTCCTTTACTTCCTTCCTTTAATTCACAGTAAAGAACATAATTTAATCCATACCCTGTAGCTGCACAAAATACTACAATCACATTGTTCTTGAACAGTGAGAAGACATTCACTGCAGTATGGGGGAAAAAACTGGAAAGAATTAGAATTTCAGAGAAGAACCGTGAAAGATCTTAATAAAGAGATGAGTAAGAAATTAGTCACAACGAAGGTTATCACATGAAAAATCTCTAGTTTTCTGGCACTTCCTTTCACATTTCAACATTATAAGAGTAAACCCGTGGGTTGCTCTTGATGCATTTGAGTATAAAGCACTTGAAAAAACTGGAATACAAAGTCCAGCTAGCATTACAACATACTAAAGGTTAACACTGGACTAAGGAAACCAATGTAGATACACCACTCTCATGAAGGCAAATCTCAACTGACTCAAACTAATTTTATTACAAATGAGATTAAGATTTTAGTAAAGCAAAGCAGACCTCAAATCACTTGCTCCCTTAGAAGCAAACCTCCTTTCATCACCCTTCCTCCTGACCATTGCAAGCTGGTAAAAATGGGAGTAATGATAAGTTGGTACAAATAAGTTACAGTTCAAACCTACTGTACTAGCAACTAGATGTGCAGAACCCACGTTATTCTCTAAGAACAGCCCCCAGAGTCAGAGTCATCACATGCTTTAGCTACCTTAACCGCCATCTCAGTATTCTTTGGGGCAGAAATGGTGCTTATCTGGAAGAGAAAGAACTGCTAACATTATATACATGAGCTGCCTAAGTCGTTGGTTTCCAGCCTGTACATCCGAGACACCAATGGACTATGGTTTAGAGTGAGGAAAGAAGTACCTAAGGAAAGCAAACCCCACCACAAGTAGGCTGAAATTTGCTGTTTAACATTAAAGTGACCAATTAACTTTAAACCATTTTGAGGGATCTCAGCAGGCTGAAGAAGCTTCAAAACTTGACTCTATGCCAGTTATCTAAATCCATGTTCTCTACAGCTGGTTTGACATTTTCCTACCTCTACAAGGACAATCAGCTGGGGGGTGAGAGGAAGAGCATAGGACGATGTCTGTAAATTCACAAGAAAAGGTTTTTAGGGCAACTGCAGTTTTGGGTTTCTGTTTTCACCTAAGAGGTACAAAAATAAGACTCAGTTGGAATGACGAAAGGTTTTTCTTACAAGCAATCATACAAAGGAATTTTTTTTTAAAGCTTTGAGATGCAAAGTAAGGCATTTAATTACAGTGTAACTCAGCTAGAAATGAGCTCGGCCTGCTAAAAATAAGCAAAAATCAAGTTGTATTTGATACAATGATCTTGATTCAAACAAGATGCTGGAAATAAGATTTTTTTTTTTTGAAATAAGATACAAATAGGAGAAAACAAAGCAGAAATATGTTAACAGGAAATTGAGCTAATGAGTGTATTTCAGTGATTTATAGCAGGCTAATTCACAGAATTAGGCACTTATTCTAACAACCAAGCATTAGAAACTCAGCCAGATATAAGGGTGAAATTAAACACAAGATAAAAGTCCTTCACTGTTGGACAAAAAAAAAATCCTTCAAAGTGGTATTAAGCAACTGCATCATACTGATGATAAATGTATATTAATGTTTCCATTGTGAAACTGAACTACACATTTTTCCCCTCCTTTCTTTAAGATAATTCTTATAGAAATTAAATTAGGGCTGCTTAGTTGCCAGGAGGCAGGAGATGGCTGCCAGGGGAAGGGGAATCCCGGTCAGAGAGACAGGATTTGAAGGGGGGCTGTTATTGACAGCTGCCCATCTCCTCCAGAGTAATACTTGATTACCTGTCAGCACACCAACTTCCTACACAGCTGATAATAGTACAACACGAGCAGTCTAAAAACAACGGAAATTATCTATCTGCTGAAACATATCACTCAGAGTCACATTATCCAGAAATATCAAAAACGCATGAACATATTTACAACATTCCTAGTCTGGAAACAAGTTTTATCAATATTTTACTGGGTTAGAACACTCCTATAATCGTGTCCAGGGAAGGATCAGATATATTAATCTAAATACATACAAGCCCATGAATGTTACTTTACAACGAAAACTGATCTTATTGAGGGTCTACGTAAATATAGGGGAATAATATACAAAAGATGATAGGATCAAAATCATCCTACTAAAAGCTGTGACAAATCTACAAAGCACCTCAAATCCTAACCTCCAGCACTAGAGCAGACAGTTTTAGATAAAAGCTCTTTACCCAGCTCTTTCCAGAGGCATACTTGGCTGGTCCCCTTCCAGACATACTACATTACACGGTAAAAAAGAGAGTACTCACCATAATAAAACTTACTAAACAGTAGCTAAATAGAGCATTTCTACAGGGGGGGTGGAACATGTTAAAGATAATGAAAAGCAGATTCCCTCAGCTACATTTCTTAATCAAGCTCTCCTGAACCATGTTTCTCTGATGAATAAAATAAAAAGTGTTTCAGGATCAAGCAGTGCAGAAGCACTCTGACAAAAAGGAGCCCAGGAGTTATAAAAGGAAACAAACTTTTGGAAGTTTTCTAAGTCATTGAACTATTTCATAATGGTCCAGACAAAATAGAAACTGGGAGTTAGCAGGCAACACTAGCTGGTGGGAGTGGGGAGGGAGGGTGGCAGCTATCAGCAGAGCCTCCCTGCTAACACAGGTTAATGTCAGGAGTGTTTTTGATATGGTCAGTCAAAAAAGCAAAGAAATATCTAACCGTCCACTTCCACAGACCTTTCTCATAAAATATCATAGTGATAAACAACTAAGATGCACCAACATTTTTCAAAGTAGGCTTTGATTGGTGAAAATGAGGACTGTGTAATCCCTGCTAATTACAGCAGATGTTTAAAGGCCAGGTGGGTAGGAACTTGTACATTAACCTGAGCCTGGCATGCAACAGAGGGGAAAAATTACCCCCAGTTAGCATGTACACGCACAAATCGGATGCACACTGAACCACAATAGTGAATTATTTGAGAACCGTGCTGTCTGGTTTCCATATATCAACCACACTGTGGGCTGAAGAAACAGCCACGACTAAGTATGTTCTGTGCCACCCTCTGCTGGCTTCACAGCACCAAGCAACCACATCTCTAATAAAGTAGAAGCAAAATCCAGGGAAGTAAAGCCATCTTAACTGCAAGCAATAGTAAAAAGAGATACCAAAGTTACTTCTAAAAATAAAAAGAAATACATATTTGCAAAAACTTTTTTTTTTTAAATTACAAAAAAAAAAAAAAAATTGGGTAGCATCCCTTGCACAGGGGTTCATTACAGGTTGCAAATTACTGGGCCTTGTTTCTACTGTAGCTTAACAGTTCCTTAAGTCTACCTGCATTTTTCAAAAAAAATTTAAAATAAGCATTTGGTTAGATTTCAGCATTCTGTTCTTTTTCAAGAGAGTAAGTCAAATAGACTAATCTTAAAGATCTTAGCAAAGAAACTGAAGTCAGCAATTACTTTTTTTAAGCCAGACATTTTCCCACCAGCTATTTCAGCTGTTTTTCATTACAGTTTCAATCAAACTAAGACAGACACCCTACTCCATAAACATAGGATTCAGCATTTCTTGCTTTCAGAATCACTTTTTTCCCTTTAACATAGCTTTTACGAACATCATGGCTTGCAGTGATAATTTCTCCTTAGTTTACAAGACTCCTCTTGACTGTTCACAGGGTTACACATGAACCTCCATAGTCTGTAAAGCTGACATAACCCAAACTCTTGCATGTTTGAAATTACCAAAACCTAAAGCAAAACAAAATGCCAAAGTATAACAGTGTTAACCCTCAACAGCAGCCAGCTAGTTATGCACCAATTCTACTTCACAACCAATGAAAACACACATAAACCCAGTAACTTCACTTAATACCCCTCACAAATCCTGTAATTTCACAATTCTTCAAAACCACAGTAATCTCCATTTGGTCACTGCCGACACTTCTAAAAACGTATTTAATCAGCACTAAAATGCTAGAGAAAGGAACACCAAATCTCAAGTTCGTTGCATCATTAACAAAATCAGCAAGTGCTTAGAAAACATTTTAGAACACACAACATTTTGCATCTTTGTGAGAGGAGCTCTTCTATACCATTTAATTTTCACAAAACCAGGATCTCTTGAAAGAAAAATCCCATGATACTCTGTCATAAGACAGCATGCTACTGCCTATGGATTTCATTACGAAAGTGTTCACAATTTTAGGGTGCAGAATAAAATACTACATCATTAACTACAGATAAGGTGATTGAGCTTCAAAAATCTCTCCTGTTCCTGCACACAATTCGCTCCTCAGGCCTGCTAGAACAGATTTCCCAGTTCCTGTGCTATTCCGCTGTTGCTTGGCTGCTCATTTTTGCATCCTCCTCTCGCTCTGCTATGGTCTGATACACTCAGATGGAAATAAATGCAGAAAACACCACTTTTGAGAGAAGAAAATTAATAAACTACTAATAAATTTTTTTCAAGGAGCACACTGTACATAGAACCAATGTACACGAATACAGGATACAAAGAATAAAGGATAAAAACTAAAAGAATAAAAAGAAACTAATTCAAATTTCCTATACTGCAGTCTGTACAGCCAGAACATACATGTTTGTTTATAGAAATACTGTGATCTAAGAAAGATTTAACCACCACCCAAAACCAACAAACTTAAGGGCACTGGTATAGAGCATAGGATCCTCACCATGTGAGCTATTTCTGTGATCAGGGGATATACAACTCCTCTCACCACTGCTGTATTCAACTAGCTCTATTTTATACAGGCGAGAATGAAATAGTGAAAGAGCAATAGTGTTTTGTTTTCAAATAAGAGACAGAAAAAGGCATGTGTGGAAGGAAGTTTTTGCCTCATGTCACTGACAAGCAATACTCAGTACCTGCATACTTCACAGGTAACAGTAGGGTTTAGAGCTTTGCTTGGTATTTCAAGTGTTCAGAACAAATATGTCAGAATTGGCCACACTTCATGAAAGGGATAGCCAGCTGCTGGCCTTGTAATTCATGTAAGGTCCCTGAGCCCCAGTACAGATGATAGTTAACTAGGGGAGCAACTCATCCAGCTGCCATTCCTGTCTTCTCATATCCAGGGGCTTGCTGCAAAGAGGGGTTCAAAAACTGGATAAGCTGTCATGGCAAGGCAGGCTCACTCTTTTTGTATGCTCCTCTCGCTGCACATACCCTGAGGAGCTGCTCTTCACAGAACTTGCAAATATCTTTTCGTGACACACTGGACCTTCCCTCTTAGAAGGTGAGAAAGTAGGCTGCAGTGTCTGGTTGGACACCACTGCTTTAAGTAGGTGGGGAAAGCATGAAGGAATAGCAAGAGCATATGGAAACTGTTCCTTCAAAACCCATCAAAACTTCACTTTCAGACTGAAGACACTGGAAACAATGCTAAAACAATCAGTTTTTAAATGCTCACTGCAAAGAGGTTTTGCCAAAGAAAAGAAAGAAATGAGATTGAAAATACAAACTGGGGAAAGTATTTTGTCACTCCAGTAGAGATTTTGTGCCAAAAGAAAACACACCAAATTTTCTATTTCAAACTTTTTAGAAATGGAGAACAATGGCATCAGAAGGATTTGAAAGGCCACTGGAGGAGACCTAGGAACATCTTGGCTAGGAACAGTGATGACTACGGGATGTAGCACTTTTGTGCCAGCTAATACCACGCATTGTCAAGACCACATTAGTAATGGGAACGCAAATGCAAGTGAGTGGTATATTTGAGGTATCCACCTGCTGCTAGCATTTCAGAAGGTCAGAACTCTGAAAAATTTCAGAATTTAACTCTTGGCCTTTTCCCAGAAAGTGCAACCTAGAAGTAGGAATCACATACCTATAACATCTTCAGGTATAATTCTGTTTCAGAACAATCCAAACAGGCACCTACAGTGGTTTAATCATCTCTCATCTTTCTTGCTTGCAGGGTTCCTTTCAAGTAGAGCACCTGGTTCACAAATCTGACTTGCCAGCAATGATTAACTCTAAAAACATATTAGTTAACTTCAAATACTTCTCCTACTTATAAATATTAACCACATGACAAAGTTCAGTCTAAAAAGACTATTGTGCTGCATGCTGTAGTAATACTACTATTGTGGCTCAGGCAGAGAAGAAAACCTTGCTCTGCAGGTGAGCAGGAGCTTTGTGTCTCTATGGCTGAAGACAAGCCCACCCTCAGGGCGTCCGCCTGTGCACCTGTAAAGCACAGCAGTTTGCCTGGACCCGTTTGCACTCCCTGTGTTACCTCATAGCCTGAGACAAAAAGTTGTGGTAGGTGGTTTTTCCAGCCAAGTGCCAGAATAATTAAGGCTTTTTCTGTCACAGTCTACCAGAGCATCATTTTCTATAGTGGAAGGCTGGGAACTTTATACTCTCACATAACAAAACTTATCATCAACAAGACCGAACCCTTCCTCATATGCAGCAATATTTTGTTTCATTTTACTTCAAAAAATAAGATCCTAACCACCAAATGGTGTAACAATCTGGTGTAACCAACCAAGTGTTTCATAGCAAGCTAAATTTAGAACCTTAATATTAAGATTTTTAAAAATTCACCTGATTATCAGAGATGATGTGCACTTAAATCTGTATGTGAACACACCCATGTCTAACTTAAACTCCTCTGACACAGCAAGAGTGGAAGACAAAACAAAGATGCTTCAGCTAGAGGAACACCATGACTGTAACATGTACAGCAAGAGGAAGAGTTCATGCTGTACTTTTGTGTTTCCTTTCATATGGTATACGCTGTCAATACGGTGGCTAAGCTTTCCAGAAGCTTCTGTAAAAATGGATATACATACGTCAATAGTTTAACAATAATAAATTCTAATGTAGCGTGTATCTTGTCGTATGTCCCTCAACTCAATGTTAGACAATTACTCTAAGACAAGATGTATCATTTCAAAGCTGTATTATAAGATGCTTAATAGGTCCCAGTTTTGAAAAATTTGAATGAGACAAAAGGCCAGCAGTGAAATTTCTTGTGAAGGACGTCTAAGAAAATATCATTTTCAAATAGATGGCTTTCAAAAAAAGCCAATCAGTTGGTAAAACAAACCATGAACGAAAACCTTTCCAGTTCTCTAGCAGACTTTCCTTAGGTCTTATTTTCTTACCCATAAAATGCCAGAAATAATTGCTTTTGCATATTTTTTCCTTTTGGATTTATGTTTGCTTGCTTTCCTGTCACAAGATGAAAGACATTTAGAACAAATTAATTCTCAAAGTTGGGAGAAGTGAAATTTTTCATCATTTTCAGACAATTTGTTCGTTAAATTTCTTCACTGGGAGTAAGAAAGACTAAAATATCTGGTAACAAGGTAAGGAATGGAGAAAGGAAATGCAAGACCTTGGCATTCACTACACTGTGCAAGTGTTGCATGGCACAGCTCCTGAGGTCACTCTAACTTATGCAACTTGAAAAGTTAAGCACATTGTAGACACCATAAACTCCTAGGTGGTGTGAAAAATGCTGGTTTACTTATGTTTTTGAACATGCTGGAACCAGACTAGCATGGCAAAAATATGTAATTTTGGATAAAAATTTTATTTCTTTTTTTACATGTCATCCGTTCTTATTTCTATTCTAGTTAATACAGAAATGTAAGAACTTTTCATTGGAGAAGGGAATTCATTGAGGAAAGTTAGGCAGCACATTCTAAAATGAAATAAGAAAACTTTATTATTTAAAGAAAACATTTTTCTTTAAATAATTTGAAGAAAAAAATGCTATTGAAGTAAAACACAACCTTTCAAAAAAGCAGTAAGCAGATGGGGAAAAGAAAGCTAGAGGACATAATGGATTCTAAATGATCAGTGACTGCGTGTTACAGAGCTGCTCTATGTGCTGCATTAAAAAGATCAACTTAGAAAGTACGATCATTTTAGGAGAGCTAGAAGATGAGACAAATGCGTTTAACTAGCTCTCATTTGCTTGCTCTCTTTCACTCCATGAACTTCCTAGCATAGGACTAGACAAGTACAGTGCTTGCAATTTTTTTTCAGACATTTTGTGCAGTCTACTCCGCCATACTCCCAGAATCTCGAAATAGTCTTTATTAGGGCTACCTGCTCATAAATACACTGGGGAACAGGATTTGAAACAAAAAAAATTATCCCCTCCAAGGCTTTAGGCTTAAAAGCAGTATTAAAAAAAAAAAAAAAAAAATCAATGAAACTAGAACCAGATGATGTTCTACCACCAGCTTTTCTAAAAGCTGCTGAAAAGAAACTGAGACACACAAGACAACGGGTTTGAAATTCTGGATCCAATGAAGCCAATGGCAATGTCCCACTGGTAAACAAGTGAGGATGTATATCACACTGTTTTAACACTAAGGCTGAAACACTTAAGACTTCAAAAAAGTCTCTAGAAATAACATGAAAGGCAATGTAATAAATTTCATCAAGAAAATTGTATTTTCTACAGATAGCAGAAAGCAAACAATACCGTAGCTAGGACTGTTCAAACCGGGATACTACTGTGAAATACACCCTTTTAACTACTGAGATACTTAAAAGTAATCAGTAATTATCTCTGTATTAAGTAGACATTCCTCAACAGCAATGTTTCAGATTGGTGGTTCACACAATTCAGTAATCTCCTCTTTTGATTTCTCTGATAGTTTTGCCCCAAACAATCAAAGAATCATAGAATCATTTAGGTTGGAAAAGACCTTCAAGATCATCGAGTCCAACCATCAACCATGCCCACTAAACAACATCACTCTCAACTTCCCACTAGCTGTCTGTGTCTGTATTACAGTGATGCAACACATACGATGTATTACCTATTAGACAAAATACATATGCATTAATCAGAAGATCCTCTAATCAGCGTTCAGAGCGGAACCCTGAACAAGGTCAGATTTGGACTGGGAGGTAACACAAACGAGGAACAAAAAAGCCTTGGATGTTACACCGACACCTCAGTTCAGCACATTCCTCGCAAGTGAGATAGTTCTTTATCATGCTTTTACCCGAGTTCTGCAGTATCTACTGCTTACAAATACCCACATAAATATATTAACATTTGTATCAAGTTATTTCTCCAAGAATGTTGTCTTACAAGTATTTACACCTTCCTGTGTTTTGTGGTGGGTTTTGGGTCTGTTTTTTTTTGTTTAGGTTGGTTTTTTTGTGTTTTGGGGTTTTTTTTGTTGGGTTTGTTTGTTTGTTTATTTTTAATTAAGGTACAACCAACATTAAGAAAAATGCTCAGGACTACTTAAAATCTTTGGATACTTGCTTGCTAATTAGTGAATATTTAATCAGAATATATGCATTAACTTTTATTAAATATAAAAAAGAAAGGTTTATTCATGCTTTGTAACTGAGGTTTTACCTGACAAGCTACTGCCTCTGAAACATTATCTATCCACTGGTTTACATATAGATCCAATCTGTACAGCATTTTTGGTGTCTGCCAGAATTTGCCATTTCATGCCACTTTCCTGTGTTCCACAGTGGTTCTGATCATGCAACAAGGATTGCAGGTGTAAAGTATTTATGAAATGTATACAAAACTTAAGACTACATTTCAATATTTTGTATAACTAACATATTAACCCTTATCACTTCAAGGTTTCACATTCTAATGAAAATAATGGGTGCCTCACTCATTTTATCAATTCACAGAACTACAACCCATGAATTTCATATTTTTAGTATGGTGAATTTTTGATCAACATAAAATTTGAGAAGATGCCATTATTTTGCTTTTAATAAGTAACAAAATTCCAAATTAATCAGCAAGCATTTCAATTTGTTTTCAGTATTTTACTTTTAAACACAGATAACTTGAACAATAAGGTTCTTAATAGTGAATTTCCTGTATTGGTAGTCATACTGTAGAAGAAATCCATAAATTTCAAGAGAAAGACTTACAATTGTCCTAGATTTAAATAATTATGCAATTGAATTACATAATTCAAAGGTAATTCTAATTTGTGGTAAGAGGAATTCTGTGATGGCACCACTTGACAAAATAATGTATTGCAAGCATGTCAAAATAAATGAAAAATGAACTGGACAAACTAGTATAACTTTCAGTAAACATTTTTAAAGCTGGGTGTCCATTTAGTATTTATGTACTTACACTACTGAAATTACAAAGATTTTCTTGAAGAAAATCACTGAACCCAAAAGTACATTTCAAATTCTGCAGACAAAAATGTACTGATTTTGTCCACATTTTTATCTAAAGTTTGAAATTTAAGCTCCTTTTCAGAGGGAAAAACTTAAGGCACACTTAAAACTGCATTTCACTGCATTGCTGAAAGAGAACTGATTACCTCAGAAACAGCATAAATCTAATAATCATAATCAAGTTTTTCCCTTGATCAACTAAAGTGACAATGATAGAGCTTCCTTTGACTAGACAAAGGCAGATGGATTTTTAGAAGAGATGGTATACACTAAGATAATTTCTTCTTAATTTCTGCTGTTATCAAGAAAAAGCTACATTTCTTATTTTCGCATATGTAATTATAAAATGACCTCTCCTTCAGTGTGAAAGTGACATTGAGATCCAAATTCCCTGCATCTATGGCCTATGTGAATCCTACCAATCTATGTCCAAGTTAACTATTCTATACCCATTTAATACTCTTCACCTATTAAGGATTTTTTCCACTGGCTTGCACACAGTTATAACACTCCAACACAATTATAATGCTCCAGTACACAAATCAATATGGCTGTGAAGTTTACCCTAGTTTTAGAAACACATCAAGTCATCTACCTTAAAGAATCTCACAGTTTTTCCTCACTTCAACAGAAAGCTTGATAGATGCTAATGTGAACACATACCCGTTATACGATACACGCTTATGTGAACACATATCTGTTGTAACACAGAGATGCATACAGAAAATCATTCAAGAGGAAGACTGTAGCATTAAAGCATTACAACAGGAAGGAAAAAATGTTCAGCTAACCTATCTAAAGGTTGAAATACTCTCTGACCAGACAATTTTTTGTAAAGCACAAAATAGTCCCTTGTCTGAGGGAATTAGTATGATTTCATCTAATAGGAAGAGGAAAAAAATTAAAATTAACATTAGTGAGTTAACTTTAAAAGAAAAATGACAAAAGTACAGATTAAGATTAGTAAACCAGTGACACCACTAACACCACTGTTACTATGCAAGTGCTGAAACGTGAATTTTAAACTTCTTAAAAGGAGAAAGTACATTCAGCTTCAACTGCACAACATATCTTAACAACCTCTTGAATTTTAAGAGTGTGCAGATGACTGGTCCTTCCCCTCCTCTAATCTTTGGTAGCAGAGCATCTAAAAGAGACTAAGAGTAGGACATTCAATGAGACCACCCTTTTTCATCAGGTTTGTGCACAGTAGAAAGGAATATAAGAATTATGGCAAATACAGTTTTACAGCTTATCAACTTCAACAAAAACACTATTAACAGACTTTCACACCATCCTATTGCTGACAAGAATCACTTTTCAGATCCTGTACACCTTTGCTGGAAGTTATTTCTTTTAAAGAGATGTCATGAATTTTCTTTGTAGTAGCTTTACTTGACTTTTCCTGACTATGAAATATCATGTATATATGTTAGAAGATTCAAAATGTTTACTCAGTACCCAAAGAACTTGCACAGACTAAGTGGAACAAAAAACATCACAAAGAACCCTTCAAGGAGAAATGTAGGACTAGTTACAATTAAGAAAGTCTTGCAACATGATATTCTCTTTGCCACTGCAAAGTTTCTGCTGATGTGAATGAATATAGTGAAAGAACATGGCAGAAAGATGCTTTTGCCATTCTTGTTCAAATAAATAGCTTCAAATTAAAAAAGAATATCCTGCCTTTATGCCTTTTAAATCAATCACCTACACAAGTGGATGGCTTCCCAGTACATGCTTGCTTGTGAAAGCTCAGCATTTGAGAGGAAAATGTGACTAATGTAAAATTCAAGGAATCAGCAATAGCTGTCAACAAGGAAAGAAAGATCCTTTCATTACCTGAATTAACAATAACAAAAAATTGTCTGAGTCCTTCTTGATGACTCCAGATACTCTGAATAGGTTTTAAAATTATATCTGTTCAGCTCCCGTTATCAAGAGACAAAAAAAGTCACCCTTACATACATACACCCTTAAATACAAAGAATGAAATTTGGGATCCATTTTTACCAGTTTCAAATAAAATTACGCCAAAGATTTGAGTTAGTGGAACATGAATCAAGAAACTGAGTGCTTTAAGTGTTGACCGGCATAACCTACACTTGCACATGTTTCAAAACTGCTGACACTGTATTTTGAGAGAATTCTGCAATAAATTGGCTTATTTTATAAATACCTTCTACAGACAGTTTATTTGATAATTTTCCCACTGTGCTTACGCAATGCCCATGCATGCCACACTACAGGCTTGATTACAGTATGCCCGTCTTGCCTTATTCAGGGTAAGAGTACCTTAACTTCATAAATAAAGCCATTTAAATCACTGAAATGCCTTCAAGAATGGTATAGTACTCTACTAAAGCAAAGGAATCTTACAGAATCTATTCTCTTGAGTTTATAATAACAATGTGAAGCACTACATATAAAAATGAAAGTGTACAAATATCTCACAGAAAGAGGCTTCAGCAAAGAAATCATGTCCTTATAGCAAATGAAGGCTATATTTCATCTTTGCAATCTTTACGGACATAGCATTCTGCTCAAATACAGTACACTGAAAGATCAGAATTACAGTCTGTTTAAAAAGGTAATAAATACATCAACTAATGCATAAGGTTTTCAAGTAAATGTGCATGCCTAAATATATTGCGTTGCTTGCAAAGCTAGCTGAAGTATTTTTCAATATGTATGTTACTTATGTAAATAGTATATCAGCTTCTTCAGTTGCTAGAATCGACACCTTTCACCACTAAAGAAAGCTTTAAACACACATAAGCCAGAACTGCTGCCCAAATGCCTGGAGCCCATCTTCTTTCTGTCCCATTCTCACTCTTTCCTTTGCATCAGCAAAAAATACATGTCACTACTGTGAACCACATCAAAGAACTGATCTGGATCTCAGGACTGCTCCTTTCAGTGCACCTGTTGGCTTATGATGGCTTAATCTACAGTGAGAAAAGAAAGTCTTCACTTAAACTCTAAAAGATTTAAAAATTCCTACTGGCAAGATAAAGAAACCATACTGTTTCGGTAATATTAAGTCCCTTCTGAGTTTCTGAATATGGCTATTTTGATAGCATTTGTCTGCAGTCTACATTAATAAAATAAGAAATGGAACCATTCTAGCTGTAAACATGATGCAACTGAACACTGTACAACAAACTTTTATTCTACAAAAAAATAAAATAGCTGTTAGAAATTGATGGTATAACACATATGTACAGTAGCCAATTTATTAATGCTTGAAAGATATTAACAAAGATGAAAAATCATTAAATAATACATTGTTTTATACCACTACCAACCAAATTGTTTAACATCTCTCACGTAGTAATTTACCTAAACCATCATACTATGAGCAATTCAGCATACTGCCAGTCCCAGTTTAGAAAAACAAAAACAGATTAACTTGCAGTTTTAAAGAGGCATTTAACAAAATGTTTGAAAAGAAAAGCTACTGCCAATATGTGTTTGATTCTGAGTATTTATGTGGTCTATATGACTGAAGCCTTTTCAAACTGCACATATTAAAATGAAATAAAGAAAATCTCTTACGTTCATAAAGTACCCTTTATAGCTATTTTGTGCATTTGGACTTCCACACAACCATATCCGCCTGACCAGAATACTACTAGTAGGTGGTGCAGCAGCATCAGCCAAGTTCTTTGAGCCAGAGTCTGCTCATGAAGGTATTTTACCTTAAACATTGTTCATCTCAAATCCCGAGACACGTTCTGGTAATAAACACATCAGCAAGGTCTATTACAAAGCAATAGTTATTTAATGCATACCTCACTACATCCTAATAACTACTACTTGCACAGTAGATAAAGAATCATTCATTCAAGTCCACTCTTTCAAAAGGCTACCTTCATTAAGCTGACAGTTTGTTTACTATCCAGAATAAAAGTCCTTGTAATTGAAAAACTGAACCATGACACAGCATGAAAAAATACTCCACCTCCCAGAGGGAGAGGGCAACACACACATGCGTAACTTGCTTCTACAAAGACATGCTTATGCTTTACACTCATGTGACATTCTCATACTTTGATCCCTTTGGGGGAAGCAGAAGGGGAATTAAAACTTGCACGTTAACGTTTCAATGTTAAAGATCAAAATTCTGATCTGAGCTAAAAATGTTTCTTCTACCAAAGGGGCATTCATGTAACAGAATCTACCCTTGGATCCTATTATGCAAAAGAAAAACAACTTTCTCAAAACTGAGTGAAAGGATGATTTCAGACACAGAATTTTAACAAAAGTTATGTTGAAAGAAGTTGGTGAAATGCACTTCAGTGAAACAAATTGAAAATCTGGCATTACCCTAGAGCCAAATCTTTCACCACCAATTTAAAGAATACACAAGCAGCAAAGTAGGTGAAACAGGAGAGAATAGCACTACTAATTTACCTAAGCAGCCAATTCATCTCAACAATTTAACAAGAGGTTCTACTCCAATATTAAGCCATCAAAACACAAAGCCCCCCTTATTTCTGTTAAAAACATGTAGGGTTTTTTAGACCAACAACAGCATTTTACTTTTCGTGCAACATTTCTGGACTTTGAATCACTAAAAACAAATAACCACAAAGTACTGGAACACTACCACTATCTATCCAGAATACCAAATATATTACAAAATAAGACAATGCAAATATTTGCTTAAGGTTTGGCTTCATGCATATCTGCATTTTAAAAAGTAAGCTAAAATCCTACTGTATATTCTTACAGTACATCATGTTCCACCTTCTAGAAGTAGCAAGAACATCATAACAATGAGCATGAGAAGGTAAATATAAGGTTGACAGTATTGCAGTGAAGTTTTGTTATCTTACTACCTAAAGAAGGTGAAAGGCAACTTTTTACAACCTAGTTTCATTTCAGTTTTATTGAACTGTCTACAGTATTCTGTGAGTGTGTGCACATACACAGGCACGCACAGAAAAGTGGTATCTACAAACAGTTTACACAAATATTTACATACATATATTATTTACATAAACTAATATGACTGCATGATTTTCGATCTAAAAACCATATGCTTCTTGCACATATAACTGTTGCATTGGTCTTACAAAAGTAATATAAACCTTTTGCAACGACTAGCTAAGCACATATTATAGCTGATTCCAAGTTTTTAGAGCTTGCAGGTTTTTAAAAAAATACAATACCTAGAACACTGTTATCAAACAAATATGCTTTATTGGCATCTAAAAACAAAATGCACCCAACATTAAAATGTATTTTTTCATTTTTTTAAACCCACTGCAGTACGAGGAACAAATCACAAACACTTACTTTAGAGAAAACAGAGACTATAGTGTAGATTTTACAAAATCACTTTTAATCTCTGTGTTATGCTCCTTATATAACATGGGCCATTTCATTTTCTGCCGAATTGTAGGAACATAAAATATCACAGCTTTGTCTATACTTTAAGATTCTGCAGCAGCCTAAAAACACGGACAAGATACACCAGCACCTGTTTTCAAGTATAACAATTTCGATAGCCAACCTAAGGGTAGTATCTAAAAAATTCCATTTTCTTCCATAGGAAGTCTTTGTTTGACAAGCTGTTATTTTATCTTTGTGAAATTAAAAGCAAGTGGGGGAAAATTTATGCTTTACCAGAGAAATAAAAAAAAATGTTTACCTACCATGTTCAAATTAAGAACAGTGTTCTATACAAGTCAGTTGTACAGTTATTTAAGTGAAAGATGAACATGAACATCAGATTAACTTAATTCTGGCAGACAAAAGTGAACTGCTACGGTCCAGTCAGCCATTTATCTATTACAGAGAGATGACAACTTTACAAAAGGTATCTTTTACCTACTGAGTGATGATTATGTCCCCTCAGTTTCTGTGCTTTCTACCACTGGTTCACTTTCTATATCAGCTTCTGTGTCACTCTTCTCTTTGTTTATCTCGACGGAAGATGTCAGTTTTTCATAAAGTTCTGGATCATCCTGCACCTGTGCAGTTGGTGGCTGACTTTCTGTCTCTGTATTTTCACCGTTTACCTGGGGCATATTATCGGCTTTGCGTTGGGAAGTGGCCCCATCAAAATATTCAAAAACCCGTGGATGTGGAGGGGGGATCCAGTTGTTTGACATTCTGTCTCTTCCAAACCTGTTCCCATTAATTTCTCTGCAAAAATTAAAATCTCTGTCATCCCTATCCCTCTGTCTTTCCCAGGGTCTTCTGCGGTCATCAAAATCTCTGTGAGCATCTTGTTCAAATCCTCTGTTCCAATTGGGACCACTTCTACTATCAAACCTATAGTTTACATGCTGAAACCTCTCTCTGTCTTCATGGAAGCCTTTAGGGCCACCATAAATAGGGAAGGCATGGTGCTCTCTTTCATCATAATCTCCTCTCTGTCCCCAGTGCTTGTCTGAATTGAAACCAAAATGCTCTCTTCGACCAAGGTTATCTATACCCGGTCTTCCAAAATTTTCTCTCATGTCTACATGTGGTCTTGCAAAGTGTTCTCTTCCATCTACTGGAGGCCTTCCTATGCCTTCTCTTGGATCAACTGGTGGTCGTCCAACAGAATCTCTGACATCCGCTGGAGATGGTCTGTTAAGATTATCTCTGTTTTCCACTGGAGGAAAGCGATAATCTCTGTCTCCTTCCTGCTGAATGTTATCACCTCCAAGCGGTAGTCTTTTCTCTGGATTAGAAATGCTATCAATGTTTTGTCTTCCTGGTGTTCCAAAAGGTCTTTCTGTTTGATTAAAAATATCTCCTGGAGGAAAAGGACCTCGAGGTGGTGGGTGAAGAGATGGATCAAGGATTGCTGGAGGAGGAATACTACGCTGCGGTGGCATTCCTGGCTGCATTAATGGAAACCTTGGTCCAGGCGAATGGGGCATTAGGCCTGGACGGATATCTATAAGAGGCATTCCCGGCATCCTTTGACTACTAATATTTAAATGAGGCATGTTTTGAACCCCAGCTGGATGCTGCATTGCCAGAAGTCCAGAACTACTTGAAATATTTGGTGGTGGCACTCCCATAAGTCCAGAACTACTTGAAACATTAGGTGGTGGCATTATGAGAAGCCCAGAGTTGCTCGAAACACTTGGTGGCTGTACTCCTACCAGAACTCCTGAGCTGCTTGAGACACTGGGTGGCTGCATTCCTGTCAGAAGGCCAGGGCTGCTTGAGACACTGGGTGGATGCACTCCAGCTAGAAGCCCCGAGCTACTGGAGACGTTTGGTGGTTGCACTCCAGCCATGAGTCCAGAGCTACTTGAGACACTGGGTGGCTGAACTCCACCAGCAAGAGAAGAGCTACTGGAGACAGTAGGTAGCTGCACTCCTCCTGCAAGACCAGAACTGCTTGAAACAGTTGGTGGTTGCACTCCTACAAGTCCAGAGCTGCTTGAAACACTGGGTGGCTGTACTCCTCCTGCAAGTCCAGAGCTACTTGAGACGCTGGGTGGTTGCCCTTCTCCAGTAATCCCAGAGCTGCTTGAGACGCTGGGTGGCTGCACTCCTCCAACGAGTCCAGAGCTACTCGAGACATCACTTTGCACTAAAATGCAGCAACAAGAACAACAGTTAATAGAAAATGCCAGTGTAACACATAGCATTCAAAACAAAATGCAGCTTAATTCATATTCAGTTAATTCATTCAGTGATGATACTGCTGACAAGACCTGTCTCAGTTTCTATAATGAACATACATAATTTTAATCACATTAGTGATAAACAGACATTATGCCACAGAAATGAGCGTCTCTACACACTAAAGAAGGTACAGCAGCTTAACATTGACAAATCCCACAGCCATCATCCAAATTATGCAAGGGAAGTATTAAAATCTTTGATATAATTCTATAAGTTTTATACTATCCTACCCTCTCCTGCTCCCTTCTATTGCCACTTGTGTAGTAAGAATGCACTTTTAACAAGTTTTCTAAAGGGCTCCAAGTCTCAGCTTTATTCTTGAGTCTATGAAGAGAACATCTCTGAGCACAAGCTGCTAGAAACCAATGATCAGATGATGACGACAAAAATGGTTCCCACTACTGCACCAACTTAAATTGAAAATGATACCCTGTCTAAAACTTCCTACTCTGTAGTTATTAGTACAATGGACTACGATCTGAAACCCCCCTCCCCCCCTCAGAAGTATGATGTTTCCTGTATGCAATGGTATCAGACAATAAAGACATTTCTTACCAGATCTACTGTTTTCACTGGAAGAAATCTGAAGGTCTGCAAGATGTGACCCCTTTTCATCTGATTCTGGTTTGGTGATTGGCAGAGGATTAAAAACACTTCCAGCAGATAACGTTGGAGTAGCTAGATTGCTAGTAACTGTGCCAACTGGTAGAACAAGGCTAGTAAAAGGAACATCCTTCATTGTCTCTTGTGCAATTGGTAATGGAGGCTGGACTAAAGCTGTAGAGAAATATCAGAAATGTATCACAGTAATCATATATTCAAGCCTTCAAGATTAGTTTGGCAAAGGACAGGCTGACAAATCAAAATAAGTGAAATTAATTACCCTAAGTGTTACATTTTTTGATAATAATTTCTTACCCTCAATCAGCACTGTATTATTTAGTTTTTTGTAGAGACCATGAACTGCAGGCAACCTAAGCCATCAGTATTCTTGAACAGATATTTTTAAACATTAAATGAATACAGTTAAAACACTGAGCAAAAATAATTACGAATTATTCAGTGACTAACACCAAATAGCTCAAGTAACAGATACACCTGTTAGAGGCAGGTTTAAATATTGAACTATGCACACAAATAATAAATAATTAATTTGCTACATTATTTTTTCCCACTAACTCCACAGTAAGCTTTTCATAACACGCAAACAACTACTAGAAGAATCAAACTTACGTGTTGGAACAACTGGTGGGACAACAGGTGGCGGGACAACAGGTGGGGGGACCACAGGTGGAACTGGGGGAGGCATATAACCTGTATGGGAAAAACCCGACAAATTATTACAAGACAAGCAAATAAAGTTTTGCAGTAAAAGCTTGCCTACATGATCCTGAAAAGCTGCATCACTGAAGACTAGCAAACAACAAATGTATAGGAAGAGGTAACAGTGGTTATTGTTTTCAAAAACAACCCCATCTTTACTGTAGATGATCTGCATGTGCTTCTTAAAGTGATTTCTGCCAGCAATATCCAAAGAAGAAAATGAAGAGTTTCAAAAGTTTCCAAAGAAAGGAGATTAATCTTAAGGATTTTAAAATTTTCATTTTTATGAAAGTTAAAAAAAAAATTCTGCTGTAATTCCTATTCTTGACAGAATACACTGGTAAAAATAATATTAAGTTAGACATAGGAAATTTCATACTAGATTAAAATTAAAGATTCAAAGGTTAACTGGTTCAAACAGTAACCAGTAGCTGATGGAAAACTATGCAAAGCAGGATGTACACAGAAGCATACAAACTGAGTATATTCATTACATACTCAACTTCATTTTTAGTAACTTACCTGGAGGTGGCTGCGAAGGGTTGAAACTCGCTCGCAAGAAGGGTGGAGGAGGAATTGCACTATAACCAGGAGGAGGGACAGACATTGTGACAGGAAACGCAGGTGGAACCAAGCTAACAGCAGGTACAGCTGGAGCTACTGGAATCTTTTTTCGTGGAAAGAAAAAACGAGCAACTTCAATACTTAACAGTATACAATGACATTGAAAGAGGGACAAACTGATTCGAGTGCAATTCATGTTAAGCCCTAAATGTACCAAAGGCTTTGTATATATTCTGCATACCCTGAAGAATTAAAGTGCATTCTGAAATGGTACCTACACTGCAGGTAAACAAGGACACTGGAAGAATCCTATGCTACCTTTTCTTTAGTCTAAAAGAACAGAAAAACACATGGTTAAACGCTGTATTATTCAGGAATAAAAATTTACCTATGGGAGAGAGGCGAATGCAGAAAGGGAGACAGATAGAGAACAGGAAGGAAAATGTAGATAGTGTGGCAAATTGGAAGCACTTAGAAAACAGTGATTCTATTCTCATTAGAAAATTTTACATATTTTAGAACAGTACTGAAAAGTTCAGTTTAGTGTATGTATTTATAAGGTTAATAATCCTGATGAAATCCTGAAAATTACTTAATATTTCTCAACATTCTGTTTGAGCTACGTGTTTAGATACAGTGCAGCATAATTGCAAGTAATTAGCAGCAGAATAAAAGCAATATATATCTATATTTAAATATATACTGATCACAGTGTACACTAGGAGACAGCTGAAATAAAAATACTGAAGACAATTTTTGTGAAAAGAAAAAAGCTCAAAATTCAATGCAAGTAAATGCAAATACGTTAACTTTCATAGTAAGCTCAAGTATTGGAAATTTCTAGACACGTTAGGGAAGATAAAACAGTAATAACATGAATGCAAAAAAATGTGTACTAAGCAACTGCTTCTCATTTTACAATTTCATATAGTCATTATAAAAAAGATATAAAGAGTTTGACAAAAAGCATTTTTATTTATACTTGATAAACATTTGTAGTGTAATATACTGAAGAAAAATTACGCTGTATTTTTCTAGCCTTCCACAATACCTTGTTACTAACTGGATGTTAATAAAAATTCTCTGGTTCAACAGTAGGAAAAAAATACAGTGAAGACTCTTATGAATTACTGCATATGGAGTGCAACAGCACACTACTTGAATAATCAGACACTTTAAAGATGAGACTGTCCCTATAAAATCCTGCCCAAAATTACTGAGAAAATAATTAAACTTACATTCAAAGCTGATATGGGGAAAAGCACATTGGTAGAGAAGAAACAAGCCCAAGTGAAAAAAAGATTACTGCATTGCATAGCTTACAGCAGGATGCTTTGCTCTATAAGCAAAATACTTTCTGTAGGCTCATTTTAATTTCTCCTTAAAAAACTAATGTGCCAGTATTTTATTTTTTTTTTTACAATTGCTCTGTCTTCAACAGTTAAGCCTTCATTTGAGATTGTACACAAGTTTGGGATATGTTGTGCAAGAATCTAAAGATTTTGCTCAACCACGGCAACTGATTCTACTCTAAAATATTTCAGAAAGAAACACACATGGGCATAGGACTTAAGTATTTTTGATTTAAGTAATTTAACTCAGCATTAAAATTTATCTATATTGAATAAAAAGCTTGTCCTCCAGTTCTGTGGGTTTTTGCAAACTCAAGACCAATACAAACCTGCAGCATAGTGACTGGTTGCGTGTAAGCTTCTGTCTGCGTTGTAATAACTGTACTCTTATCAACTGCAGCACTCTGTGTAGTTTGAATATTTTCTTTAGCAGCTTCTGAGCTTCTGGCTGTTTCCCATTCTTAAAAAAAAGGTATATTTTTAATGTAAAAAGAAAATAAATATATTATTTTTGTTTAAATACTAAAAAGTCCTCTTCCTTCTTAAACAATAAATTTTAATCTGGTATCTATACAGATTCATTACAAATAACCCCCAAACTTATTATGAAGAGAAGCAAGTGCTATTATTTATTATTATATAATTTAAAGAATGTAAAATATCTTTAATCACCTGCAATACTCTGTTGAATTAAGACTGTATACAAATTGATTTTTCAAAACTTGCCAATTTTTTTCACTAATCTTTCCGTTAATAATTTGTAATATAAAGCATGCTCCAGTTCTCTAAAAACTGTTGTTAACATATCTGTGTTATCAGCTGGCTACTGTACAATGACAGAGAATATTAAACAAACCTCACCCCAACCCCCATTTCTTTCTTCTGCCACTTCCTCAAAAAGTTTTGTTTCTCAAGTATAACATAGTGAATGTATTTCAGTAGTGTTCCATGTTTTAATTTTTCTGTCGTTTATATTCAGTTTTTACTCAAAGCAAGACTGCTTTTTTACCTGAAAAATTATTGTCGCTATTACAAAACAGTCTTAATCTAGTGTTTACTTCAGTATAGTGCAGTCATTTGGTGCTAGATCCATCTCCAGAAAGCAGAGGACTCGTGAATCTTTTACAAACCTAAGAAACCTCTCAGTTACCTGGGTTTCAGAGTAAGGTCTAACATTACTTGCTCTCCTGTCTCTTCAAGTTTATGGAGGAAATACCTTAACGTTCAGCTAAGCTGTGCCTATTTGGACAAGTTCCAACTTAAGTCTTATACCTGAATATGAGACTTTTCATAACCACAAGCAGATCATTATTTCTAGACAAATTAATATTTTACATACTTGGAAACGAGTAAACTGTAAATTCATAACTGTTTTTAAAAAATGCTAACTTTATTAACTTGCTTAAATTAACTCTCCTTTGTCACCAATTCCTCATTGTCATGACAATCAACTAGTTACTCATCTACAAAGACAATCTAGATTTCATGATTACAGTGCCATTTATATTGTAAACAAGTAGCTAGTAAAATATGTAAATTGAAAGAGACTACATATTACCTAAAACAATAAACTTTGAGGATTTGCAATTACCACAATAAATAAGTTTTCTAACTATCAGAATCACTGTTAACATCTGTACCTGTATTTACTGTTTCCTGATCAATCATGCCACCTTCAGCAAAGCCCTCCAAATCATCCAATTTTACTTTCTCCCAAGGAATATATGAAACTCCCAGATCCACATCCCAGAATTGCTTGTATTCTGTTTTCACACCTTTGTTCAAAGCCCAGGCAATCTAAAAATAAAACCCAACCAGATAATCTGGTTAAATCATATAATCTGTGAACAGAATATTTCAGATAATTTCCTTCATGTTTCTGTCACTGCAGATCAATCTTCAGTGTCTATTTATTAAAGTTTTTAAAAGTTTTTAATTTTAAATGAACCTGTAGGAAGTTTACCTGGGCTCTGCAACACATATGTGGAAGATCAATTACATCAAAAAGCTTAAATTTGTTCTACATTAATTCTAACATATATATGGGGAAATTAAAAATACAGTATTTCAAGGACTCATCCTAAAGCATCAAAGAAAGTAGAAAAATCCACAACATTTAATCATATACTAAGATTACTGTAAAATTTAATATTAAGTGATCCATATGGTCAGGTACTGGACTTAGGTTGTTTACAGCCTTGTACTCTTACTACTAGCACGCATGTAAAATGTTCTCCAAGTATTTCCTAGGTATCAAGTCGTAATTTCATTTTACTATCTTTCATATCGCCTGTTAAAAGCTGCATTTTAGAGAGAGAGGAAAGAAAACAATTTACATCTTACTGCTTCATTATTCTTCCCTATGTTGTACGTTTGAATGAACAGCTGCTAAATGACAAATCATCATATTAAAACTGTACTGCATTTGAAATAGACAGCATCCTTAGATTAAAATCAACTTACCTTAATAATTTTAGATCCTATTTTATAGGACCCAGAACTAAGTTTCTGAAGAGCACGATATGCATCTTGTCTGTGAACCATACAGACATAAGCACAACCTCTTGGGGGAATCATCTATGGAAAAAAAGCAGTGGTCTTAAAAAGTAGGAAAACCAGTACTTCAGATTACGTAACTACACTGAGTGAATACTCATACTAAAAAAGGAAAGGCTTACACTGTAAACAATCATCACCTTAATCAGCAACATTAACAATTTTGAGCATCAACAAAACTTAAGACTGTTATTGGCAGGGTACTTCAGTTATAACATTTTCAAGAAGCAGCAGCAAGCTGAAGAATAGATGCTAAAAATGACATGAAAGATTTCAACAACATGGAGCAGGCAAGAACTGGGAGCTATACTATGACAACTGCAGAAAATCAGAGGTTGCGACCTCTTATAAAGCTCCACACACTGCAAGCTGAGCAACAACCCTTCACCAAGGTGCAAACTCTGTGATTAAAAGTACCTTGCACTTTTGAAGGGTAGACTCCTCATTCCTGAAGTGTGATTTCCACTAGCTTTAATGTTTTATTTAGGAAAGAGAAGTATGATGTGGCATGTAATCTTTGAAAGTTTGCAAATCATGTATGACAACTGCTTATTTTAGTTTTAGTCAAAAATATAGGTGTGCTTTTATGTTGGTTAGGAACACACAATAACATAACGAAAAAAATGTGTAAGATGACAGATTTTAATGCAGTTCTTATAAAAATATGCAAATCAAAATGAGGCTTAAGTGTCAGGCTATGGGGTTTTTTTGACTTGTGAAGCTTTTTAAAAGAAAACCTATTTTGCCACAAAACCTACTCCTTATTAATTATATATTTGAATATATTAACGGGATAGGAAAAATAGTAAAAATACTATCTGAAATGAATTAAATTGCATGAGAAGCACTTTAAAACTGCTGGAGCAAAAGACAAAAACCCCAAATTTCTCTCATGCATATATGTTACTTTAGGAGAAAAATACCTTCTCTTGAAGCTGAATTATAGGCAACAGTGAAGTACGACTCTAAATATCTAAACCTTAATTACTCCAAATAATGACAGAAGTATCTCCAAATTATAAGCATCTTTTTAATTGTCATATTTAGAATAAACACTTGCTTACAGTACAATTTCTTTTCTTCTCAATGTTTTATCCACATTGATTCCACTTAAGGAACGCTGTGTATGGAACGTAACCAAGAACAATGTGGATATGTTTGTGTTCATTAGTCCAAGGAAAAATGATACCTGCCTCATGCCACATAACAAAAAGAGAAACGGCATAACTTATTTGTTAAGACCCTGGTTTAAAAAACTGTGTAAATTGTTAGTGCTTTGGAAAAGCCATTTTAACATGAAATGTACTGTCTTTATTGCTTCAAAAGACAGTACATGGAAACCAACAAGCAAATATCATAGCCACAGTTTTTAAACAGTGATAAAAAACAGTCTCCTAAATACAAGCTTAAGCTGCTAAAAGGAATTCAGAGGCGTAAGCATGTTTAAGTTACTTGTCTGTAATCCCTGAAAATGCATGATAACATGCTTACTTACATTAATCGACTCTATTTGTCCAAATTCTTCAAACAAGTTAGTTAAATCTTGCTGTGTAGCCTTCTTGTCTACTTGACCTACCCAAAGAGTAGTACTGCAAACTGTCAAGAGACACATTCACGTCAATCCAAATACTAGAACGTTAGCTTATGAAATACTCTACAGCATGGATATAAAAGGCTTTACAATTAGACAGAAATCACTGACCAAAAAGCAAGAATAGTAAATCTGTTACTTACTATATAGAGATTAAGCACATTAACAAAAATGTTAAGGGTTAAAAGAAACCAACCAGATATTCACTACAAATGTTCACTCTTCTTTTTTAATTTTCTTTTAAACAAAAGAGTTGCTTTAAAAGAAATGAAAAAATAAAATTCTGTAGATTATTAGCTAAAGGTAAACTGCAGTAGAAATTATGGGGGCAGGGTGGCACAAAAAAAATCATTACTATTCCATGTTCCATAAAAAACATGCCTTTAGGATTTAAAGTCAGTTTTAATGAAGTAGGACTAAGTTCTAACTGGCTAGAAGCATATTACAGAAGGAACTTAACTGCAGTTATTATGCACTGCATTTTCACCTGAAAGAAATGGAAACTATACTTTTACTTTACCTTGGGGAACATCCCAGAAAGACAAACATGGCTGAGGCCCACCATTGAGCTGAAGATGTCCATGATACTTCTGACTCTTGTCAATTCCACCACAAGCCCTGATCCCTGCAATCTGTCTCCCAAATGCCTACCCCAACCCCCTCGCCAAATATAAACCCTCACTGACGTGAGCTAAAACTTCCTTCTCCCATATGTTCATGGTTCCAATTCTTTTGTCTCCCAATTATTACCCAATCTACGTGTGCAAGCCTTGACACAGTCATAGCAGTTACTTCCACTTAACACAAGGTGATCTAAGCAAGAGATTAGGGCAATATGGGTCGTTTTCCTCAAATAACTTAATACCGTGAATAATCCACCCAGGATCTTAAAGGATCTAAGGCAGAACCAAACCAGACAACCTGGATCTCTTGGGCCTGCCCTAACGTGAACACAAGAAACATCCTTTCTTCATCATGATCTTGATACATCACACATCCCTTTCTGTACCAATCTCGGTGTACCAAACTGGAAACCAGTTTTGTGCATTCCTCTGACAACTAACATTTTCAATTTACAGCAGTACTCAGCAGTACTGAGAATGACTAGCCTTAAGATTTCTCTTGGACAAAACTTGTTCCTCACATGCTTGTAGATGGCCCTTTTGATTCTCATGGTGTTAAGCTCTATGAAACAATTCTTCAGACCTCAGCAAGTGATAACAGTGGCTGTCACTGAAAAAAATTTCATGAAGTAAAATGTTTGTCAAGTGAATTACCTATTTATTTATTTACACCCCCCAACCAAAGTTTCCACACTTTACCTGGCCTTCTTAACATCTCCTTTCCATGACCTGGGTCACTTCACAGGACCTAAACTGCAGCTGCTGTTCATCAGGTTACTTAACATCCCCCTTCCACTCAGTTCCCACCCATTCTGATTATAGCTCCCTGCTTTGTGAACTACTGTGAGAAATCTACACCATAAAACTGATTTGCCTCTTTTCACGTGAAAAGCCAGAGAAGAAAAAATTATACATCTAAACTGTAGCGCAGTCCTGAGCTTAAAGCCACCTTGGAATGATGTAAAATATTAATGTGAAGAGAACAGAACATTCTTTCCTTTGCAAAAATGAACTTTGAACTATTTAACTTGTCAGATAAATGATATAGTTTTAAAACACAAAATAAATGCAAAACTACATCAGAAACTGTGTATAAACTATCTAAACAAAGTTAAATTTGGGAACACAAGTTCATTACAAAAATAAATTAAGTACAATTATGCATCCCAAGAATCCAGAGTCCTGCTAAGAGCAGGAATGGGATATACTGACACAGTAGCAGATGACTACACCCAATTTCACTGTTTCAAGTGCTCCTCTCAAAATACATTCCCTTTGATTTAAGCAACTGTGTGGAGAAAGTTCTCCTTCTCCCTGCTATCCTCCTCCTTTTTAGTATGTAAATTCTCTGTAGAAACGACAGTAGTGCACAGCGGCACTCTGCAGAAGCTGAAATCCAATTGGTATTTGGATACCTTCTTAAGATACAACCATTATAGTCTGTCTTATGATAGAAAATTACTTGTTTCACATTTCCACTTGCTTTGGCTCTATATTCCTGTGATAAAAAGCACTCTAAAAGTTTAACAAAACTGGCCTCTATTTAAGATATTCAGCAAAGCGTCCAAAGTGTGTACCACACACTTAAAATGTCTTATCAGTGTACCAATTTTCAGGTCAAGCACTGATCATCTTCAAATGCCCCACAGAAGACAGCATTAAAGAAAAAGCAGATTGTAACTTAGGGACAGCCCTTGCTACTCGCCGTTCAGAAGTAAAATCATTAGCACAACAGTATGAGTAAAATCATCAGTAGAACAGTATGATACTTGTTTTCCTCTAAGATGAAAGATATACCTAAGTTGTAAGAAACGTTGGAAATTAAACATAAAAAAGATTATGGTTATTGTATTTTATAACAGTACTCAGGCTATATCTTGTTTTTTCAATGAAAAACAAAGCCTTTTTTCCCTTTAATACTCCATTATCAAAACAATAAGCAGCTGCCACTTACCACTTAGTGTTTTTGAACGTATAGGAGGCAATCCCTTTTTCTGACGTTCTTTTTCCCTTTCCCTAGCCCTTCTTTCACTGGAATATGACCGAGACGACTTTCTCTTCCTTTCTCTTGATCTCGAGCGTGAACGTTTTCTGTGTTTACGCTTACGAGAACCAGATCGTGATCTAGACCTCCGTTTCCTTGGTGACCTACAAAATACTTAATTTCAGTATGCTGAGTTAAAAAACCCCAAAATTCTGATTTAGTTATCTTTTAACTACAAACTTTAAACATGATACAGACACTTCTGTTATATTCACTCAAACTGCTTCAGGAAATAAACTTTATGCCAGTAGTGCAAGGAATAGAACATACACCTTGAGCTTAAAACAAAACAAAACACATACAAAGAGTTCCATAACAGTATCTATTTTTCTGGCATAGAAAACCTGACCAACTGCTAGCATTAGTTATTTTTGTTACCTGAACAGGTCTTAAAAAAATTAAAGTAGAGCACAGATATGCAAAATGAACTGTCACACAGAAAGTCTGCATCTAACACACAAATATTAAATGAACACTCTTTTTTTTCATTGACAAAAACCGGTCATGACAATTTTGGAAAATATGGAATTGAGAGTGATAATCACAAATTGCAACTTTGTTTCAGAAAACCTTCATTTACTTAATACAAGTTAATTACAAAACCTTGAACGAGATCTTGAACGAGTTCTTGATCTTGAACGAACAGCTGATTTCTTTTCTTCTTGTTCAAAAATCTCTTCTTCAGCGACATCCTGTCCTTCATCTATATCCATGTCCTGAGGTCAGACATAACAGATGTTCGATAACATTTAATAAATATAGTCACAATGTATATGACTATATTAAAGCATATATCCATATTACTCATTTTTAAATCATCTTCCTATGTGTTTTCCTTTCAACTTCTGTAATCAAATTTAAAATACGTTTTACCTGTTGTTGAATATCCATTGAATCATCTACATTTGTTTCCACTTCTAAAAATTGCTGCTGACTACTCCCTTGTGATGGTGAGGCAGAGTGCTCTGAACCAAAATTTCCTTCTTGATTCTCCTCAGGGCTTGCCTAAATAACAAATAATAATGTATCATAAAAAGCCTCATAATTCAAAATGCTTACTGTGTCAAAAGGTAACAGTACCTAAAACAAGTGTTCTAATACTTCTGAAAAACTATTTATCAAGTTTCTCTTATTTTCCCCACTTCCCATTAATGTGAAAGCTTAACTAGATGTCATTCCATTCCATTCCATTCCTTTTTTTGGTATCATCCTTAAATACAAAACTTGGAAATAATTAATATTCCTGACTACAAAAAAAATTACTATTTGCTGAATCAAAAAACCAAAGTACAGTATTTGTTGCTTCATTTAGCTGGCTTGAAAACAAAAACTCACAGGACAAACAACAGTGCTGGCAGCCATCTGTACCGTAACACTGAAAGATACCCATTGGTCATCCATGCACATGCATTAATAAATTATATGCTGTTATTAATATAATGGAAATATTTGCAATACCAATTGAACTAGTTAAAAAATTTACAATTAACTCCAAAATTTCTTACAGTGTATGATTTAAGACAAGTAATTACTACAAGATTAGGGAGGGTGTTGTGTCATTTACGTCAGCATGTCAATTATGAGACCTAACAAGACAAGCAGTTCTGAAAAACCACCAAAACTAAAAAATGTAAAATACTAAATGTATTGTTGATTTGCTAAAGAAGAAACTATAATAGCCTGTACACTGGATTGAAAGCACAGATTTGGAATAAATATCTGTAAGATATGAAAGAAATTCAAGAAATACAGGAAATGCAATGAAAATACTCAGAAATGCTATCAGGACAATTTTGAAAAGTAATTTTAAACCTATAATCCAATATTGCAGGTAAAACATTTCAGTGATTCTCATTACATTTTCACTTTAATTAAACAAATGCTAGATATTCTATCTGCCAGGAGAATTGTAGAAAGTTAGCAGAATGACAGGTAATACCAAGGTTTTTTTGTTTTGTGTTCATATTTTTAAACATCTTATAATGACAGTTTGCAGAAGAATAAAAAAATTCTACTATAATTCAATTAATGCATTTTCCTAACATCATCCATTTTGTCTCATTTTCCCTTTATTTAATTATTCTTCAATAATCTGTTGATATCAATTCCTACATTTCTTGTTGCTACTTCTGCCTTTTATCCTCTCCCTCTGCTCCTAATCAGATGCTTAATAATTTTGTGTTTTATCTTTCCTTCTCCTCCCTTAATCTTTCTCACTGATGCTTAAACATGGAATTAAAGAAAATCTTCCTTGTAACATGCTGCAGACATTACAGAGTAGTTCCAACAGAAGTCTGTATCTTTTAGGTGCTATCAAGGTGAAAATAACACTTCCTCTCTGCACTGACTAGACAAGAAGCTGAGCGGACCTGAAGGAAACAACTTCTGGACTTGGAATAGAAGATCAAATAGTAACGGGTGAGTCATATGAACATTCCACGCATGAATGTACTGTAACTTAATTTCATAGATGAAATTAATTTAAACTCTAATTCTGCTTATTTTACAATAAGGTAGGCATTCAGCATTTTTATTTTCAAATTAGATAGTTACTTTTAGATACGTCGCATCAAAAGCTCCTAAAACAGATGCACTCTTTGAAGTTATATTCCTTTACAACATTTTTTAGTGTTTAAAGCCAGAAATTGCTACATCACCACCAACATCAAAAACTATTTAGTCTGTAGCTATGTTGTACAAATTTTCTCAGTTACTGCACTTAAATGAGAAATGAAAATAAAACTTAGTAAAATAAAGCAGTAGAATAATACCTAGTAAAAATTAAATCATTATTTTTCTAAACAATTAAAAACTCAAAGTCACAAATTCAGAACTCGGAAGACGTTTTTGACTGAAAGCTGAGCGAATGCACCTTTGCATAAGTTAAACTAAAATCCCCAACAGTTGTTTGTTAAGTTTGTGGTCCTTTAGATTTTCTTTCAATCTAAGATTTCTATTTTACTGTGAAACTAGATCCAAATACTTCACAGGAAGCCCACTTTGTATCTGGTCAGTATCAAGACAGAATAAACTTTTGGGTTTTTTTCTAACGGGATCAGGAGGGGAAAAGAACAGCTAAATACCAAAGACTAACCTCAGAAGAAATAAGTCAATTTACTTCAGTGTAGAGTAGAGAGGACCCAATTCACATAGTTAAGAAGAAATCTTGGGTCATCTTGAGCATCAGTTCTTAATTAATCATTTCTCAGGAAATATGTGATTCTATTCTTTAGGTCAGATTCTTCAACAGATGAGACATTTATTAGTCAAGACTTAAAGCTTTGTAGGGTAAATTAAAGTTATCCTCAATCTCTATTCTGTTCTTTGATGGTTCTGCAGCAGCAGCTTGCATGCTGCTCTCCCTTCACAGACAGAAGCATAATCACTTCAGTGCTCACCACCTCCTTCCTGACAGCAAGGAAAAAGCTTTTTCCCCTCCCATACAGAGCGCTGAACAATCAAAGCATGTCAGTCTACCTCGGCTAAAGGGTACTCTTTCCTAAGAGAAACAAAATGTACACCCCACACATTTGGTTGTTGGTTTTTTTTCCTGCCTTAAGCACTTCCATCCGCTTATTTCACTTACTCTGCAAGCTTCTGTTATTAGATGATCAGATAGTGACAAAGACCTTCATTATAAGAGAAGTGTCAGTAACAAGACAATTTTTTTTTGTCCCAGAGTATGAATTTTTTATCAGTGGAGAACATAATTATTACAACAGCCACAAGATGGAGTTCTTACCTTTTGAGGCTGCTGTTGCTCCAGAAGCTGTTGTCTGAGATGTTCTAAATTTTGTTGCTGTAGCTGTTCAGCTAGTTGGTGAAAAAGCGAGTTGTTCACAGATTCTGGTACTAAAGGCCTAAAATGAAATCATTTAAATAAAAAAAACACAACAGTTTTCTCTTGATTTAAATAGTTCGTAAACAGGTCTTCACAATTGAGTTTTAAGTTTAACTAAAAATACAAAATAATGAAGACAACGTAGCTAGTTCCACCTTCTGTTAATCACCATTATCATATTAACGCTATGAATATAACAAAGCAAAGAACGTGCTGACTTTAAGATGAAGTCAACAAAACTTCTGGCACAAAGACTTATATGGAATATTTTTTAAATGTATACGTTCCATTAACTTAGTAAACTGCCTTTTCTCTTCCTACTGTTTCAGTATACTTATGCTCTGAAAGAAACAGTATTTTCCTTACTATTTAATCCTAATGTTCAACTAGTGTCAGGCAAATTTTAGCATTTTTCCATAAGAAACATAGCTTGATCTTACAGTTGGGAAGTGGGAGTTTCCTTTTTAGGCTCTTCATTTTGTTCAGATTCTTCCCCAAAGTCAAACCTGTCCATCAGCTTCTAGGAGAAAGCAAAATAAGCATTACTGAGTACTCCTTATAAGTCCCATTATGTATATTTACTTTTCAAAAGAAAAATGCTCTTATTTCTCAACTAAAAAAAAAAAAAGAAAAAAAAAAGTTTAGCAAATAACCTGAATAGAAAATTCAATGTCATACTGCTATTGCTACCAAACTCCTGAATGGATCAAATACAAAATTTTGTCCATGGCTTCCTTGAGCTCTGGATGCTGTTACAAGTACAATCACACGTTCTTTTCCATAGTAAGTAACAACTAGTTTGGAGGAAGGCTTAAAGTAAAGATTAATTTTATGTAATGGTACCTTTAATTAGAAGAAATTACTATGAAGAGGCCAATTATTCAATCCTTTGGCAATCAGCAAACTGCTCTGCTCATATCAAGAGAAGACCTACAGCTTGATTACTCTGCAAAGAATTACTGTATTTTCAGACACATGTGTCATTTAGATAACCTGAATTCCTTCAAATATACTGCTCCTTGAAAACAACTTCTCACAGTCTGCAAAAAATCAAAGCAAGCAGTTATCGTGTAAGAGGAATAAGCCTCCAGAGGGATAAAAAGAAAGGTATCTGATGGGGAGAAAGAAAAACTTTGATAATCTTCCTGTTTTATCTGTAAAGATGTCTACACTGTAGTCCTGCTGGAAAAAAAAAAGTTTGTTTTGTTTATTAATTTTTAAACAGCCTGGAAGCATTTCAGTAGCATTTTACTTTCTTGAAGACAAAACTAAAGAACAAGCATAAAGAAATACAACATTACTGTCACTGAGATTGTCTTTTTTCAGTAACTATGCATTGATAGAGCAGTGCTATCAAACCCATGTCCATGCATCTTTACACTTTGGAAGTTTTCTGAAAAGCAGAGTTAATGCTGTACTACAAACTGCTGTAACTTCTTCTCAATCCCTGGTTTCAGAAGAAAAAAAACAAGAGGATGAGAACACAGGGCAGTCATTTTGAAATACCAAGGCAAAAATGTCTCCAGTAACAAGCCATGATGATTCAGTAGTCCATTTTCTTTCTCAGGATGCTCTATTCACTCTCAATTACTGGAGTCCAGCAAGAAGAACAAAGCATAAGCTAACTAAGACTGATCAATCAAGATTTTTTAGAACTATTTTCCCAATGAAATAATCCAATATATATGAAAGCAGGACTGAATACATCTCTGAGAAAACACAGCAGAAACATAAACCATCAAGCCTATGTGAGACGGGATGCTAAAATCCAGAGTAACCTTCAGCATATATATCTAATCCATTTAAAGCAAGATGGCTGCCACCTGTTTTTTTTTCCATGCTGTTAGAAAATTTTCAAGTAAAGCATTTGCAAAATGTTGCTCCACTTAAAAAAAAAAAAAAAAAAAAATGCATTTTAGAAAAACAACCAGTCTCATCTGGAAGAGAAAACCAAAGAACTTCCAGCCAAGACTGGTAAATGTGCAGCATGATTTTTGTTTAAATTAGTTTTAAATAACATAGTAGATATTAAAAGGAAAAATCTGAACTGAAGTATCTTGGGTTTTAAATAAATTGTAACACAATACTCCCTACAATAAAGCAATAGAAATTAAAACAAATTAAATATTAGGATACCTAGGTTAACCCACCACACACAGGCATATAAAAGTATAGAACTTTCCATGAATGCTACATCTGTTACTTTAATTACCTAAGAAGAGAACATGTTCAGAAAAGGCAATGGGAATGATTAAAGACATGAAAAAACCTTTTTATTCCAAAGGAAACAAAGTTCTTCTTAAGGATCAGGATATTCTCTTTAAAATGAAAATAAAAGGAATAGAACATAAATGTGTAAGAAATGTTGATCAAAAAAAAAATCTTTCTTTATCATAACACATGGATATGGTCATGTAGCAAGATTACAAAACATGCACATTTGATGTTGAGAAAGAAAGGAATTTTTCATGTAATGCATATTAATTTGTGCAACTTATTACCACAAGATACTGTGGAACTCTTTTCAAGAGCTTGAAAACAAAGGATTGGAAGAACTGCAAAATTTATTAAAAATAGGGATTTTTTTTTTTTTTTAAAGAAGATGGATACTTATGTATTCATCAGAAATATTTTCCTGCACTATTTATATTTGTTATCCAATTCACCATCATTATATCATGGAATAAGAACTAAGCTTCACAGTTTTCTTTGGATCTCAATGCTTACTGTTTATTTATCATAAAAGCTGTCTTTTTTTAATGTCTGCCAACTCAGAACATTTGCCTTTTGGACACTGCCTTCAACTATGTAAGTATTTCTGTATCCACATCATGGCTCCATCCTCCATTCTCTGAACTCCATCACAAGTCTATTCAGTATCTTCTACAGAAACTACTCAATATTTCTTATTACTGCTTTCAGGAATTCCTAGATTCTCTAATTTTGCTGCTGCAGCTTTTTTAAGATGTTCAGGATTGGTCACTGGACCTCAGGTAAGAATACTTCATCAATTTCTACTAGATGACAGTATCTCTTCTGCCCCATTCTTCATAAATCTTAGTATCACAGGACAGTCCAAGCTGAAAGGGACTTCAGCAGGTCTGTCCAACTTTCTGCTAACAGCAAGCTTAGCTGTGAGCTCAAATCAGGTTACTGATGGCTTTATCCAGTTGAGTCTTGGAAACATCTTAGTTTCCAACATCTGAGACTGCATAATCTTTCCAAGCAACCTATTCCAGTGCTTGACTGTCCTTATAGGAAAAAAAGGTTTTCCTTATACCCAGGCTGAACCCCTTCATTTTGATTTCTGTCTGTTGTCTATAATCCTGCTGCTATGCCATGCTGTGAAGAGCCTGGCTTCACCTTGCTGACCTTCCATAGGTGCCAGAGGGGCTGCTGTTAGGTCTCCCCCAAAAGCTGCCTCTGCCCCAGGCTGAACCAGCTCCAGTCCTTCACAGGCCAAGTGCTCCAGCTCTGACCATTTTGGTGGTCCTCCACTGAACTCACTCCAGTTTGTCAATGTCCTCCCTGTATGGGGGTGGGGGCAGCAAAACTAGATGTGATACTCTAGATGCAGTCTAGAATAGATAGGATGTCTAGATGGTACGATCATTTCCATCAATCACCTGGCTATTCTCCTGTTCACACCACCCACTATGTTGTTGGCCCTCTGCTGCCAGGGCAATCTGCTGGCCCATGCTCTGTTGTTCTAAGTAGACTTGTTAACAACTTGTTTTCTTATAAAGACTAGAACCTCAGAAATCAAGCAACTGTATGTCTGGTACTCAAACAAAGGCTGTTAATCTAGTGTTCCTGCTCATTGTACTGTTCTGACACCTTGGTTTTTGATACTTGTATCTTTAACACTATTGTCACCTGCAATTGAGGCATTTTGTGTTAAATATAAAACTACTGCAAGGTCTCTGAAATGCATACAAAAACTCCAGAACTTCAGAGCATCCTGGAGGATCACTAACAAAGATCTAGATTTGTTGCCAGGAGGCAAAGCATACCCAGAAATTTTCCTCTTAAAACTACAAACCAGATTTATTATTTTATTTGGGCATGCTATTCGGGCTTTGTTACTAGTTACTCTGAAGTAGTTCCAGTCTGGCCCTGTTGACTGAGTGCTCATTAGGAGTTGCAGTGTATCTTTTGCTTTAGCTTAATCCAAATAAATCTACTTTATGCACTCAAGATTGCTCTGCAATGCAAAACAATTTGTGGTACACATAAACAATCAAAAGCATGCTCCTGATTCAAACTAAAACACTGATGCAGATGCTTCCTATAAAAGTAAACATTGCCTTTTTAACTCTGTTTAAGGCTGCCGTGTCTAGTAAAAAAATTATACAATTACTTATAGAATAAAATGGAAGCAAAGAGTCTAATAAATAGAACTATATCATTACAACTCATAGTCTTCAGCTATTAAGAAGCAGGATTCGGGTTGCAGGTGATATTGGTGCTGAGAAACCATTAAAAAAAGCAAGGAAAATTATTGTCCCCAAAACTTATCATTGCAAAAATAAGATTGCTCACTAATATATATATATATATATATATAAAAATATATACTCTTATATAATACCTACATTCAGAAATCCTCAAACTTCAAAAAAAGGAGAAAATAGGAATGGTAGCACCAATGTTTTATTAAAAAAATAATAAAATGAGGAAATTCTAAACCAACATGCTATTTCTGCAAAGCAGCCTAAACAGCCTTCAAGTAAAAGCCTCAATGGACTAACAAGACATACATTATCAGTTCATTCACAGATGCTACAGAACACTGAACAAGGAATTTGAGATGTATTATAATCTAACACTACTTGTATAATGCAGAACTGAGGTACGATCACATACTATAATAGCAACTCTTCCATAGCTTACAAGAACAAATCAACACAATCTACTGAAAGCTTGTAAATTATCACACTGCCCCAAGAATTCCTTCCACAACACTTACCTTCAAAGTTCCAGAAATCACAATCACGTACATTCACTCTGCTGACAACTTTCATGACAAGACGAATCCGGCATACTATTACTGGCATAAACTAACTAAAGAGCATCAGGCTGAACTCACTCAAGGCATATAAACATCTCATCAGAATGCCACTTCCTTCAATTTGCTCCAGTTAAGTAGTCCAACATTCAGGACAGCCACATCTATGAGTACACCTATCCATATAAATGCTGGAATTGAAGTCTGTGAAATAAAACCACAATACTTCATACCCCTAATTACTTTTTGTATCTAAATGTTAAGGCAGTCCCTATTAACTAATGCATTCATTCCCTGTGATTATACCCTACTAAAGTTGATGGTTACAGCTGTGATACAGCATGAGTACAGGCCATTTTTTTCCTGACGTATTTTTACAGCTGCATTACTTCATTAGTAATGACAACTCTCTTATTTCAGAGATTTGAGTTTAGCTGAGCAAATTCTAGAAATATAAGATAAATTGATGTCAAACTTCAAACTCAGCACTTGTCAAGTTCTGAGCAGCTAATTGCCTGAAAGAGAGATTATCTGCGTTCTGGGGGGAAAAAAAAAAAAAAAAAAAAAAAGTTTTTCGCTTCTCTGACTTCCTTATTATTTATTCACTCCAGGACAATCCTACAGGTATTACCCACAAGCTGCTTCTTCCAAAGATAATGGAACAAGATTTGTTTAATCTCTGAGTAGAAGTTCTTCCTTTTTTTATTCTACTGATCTTATACTACTACTACTAATTGTCAGCATGGTTATTGCTACCTGGCATTCAACTATATTAGTCTTCTCAAAACTCCTGCATTCTGTATTTTATTTTTTTTAAGATAGGCTCGTATGTTGCAACACACACTAAGTTTCTTTACCTACAGGGTTTCTTTTTTACATTTTGACATCCTTTAAAAGGTGTCACATGACTAGTTTTAAGTACAGTCATAAACTTATTTCTTCACTTACTGTCACTTTGTGGCTAAGATTAGAAATTTTCTTGGCACTTACAATGTAAGAAAACTACAAGTTCAATCACGTTTTACTCTTTTGGGAAAACAGCATATATAAATTTCTGCATGTTTCCCTTTCATTAACTGGTAAGAAATCATTTCCTACCTCAGATCATAAACACAAGAAGGGGAAATACAAGACATGCTCAATTCTCACCACTGTGTTACAAAGGGTGAAGAAAAACATATAACAATGGCTTAACCTTGCTAAATCAAATCCATCTTCATACTCGATGACCCTTATGGGTCCCTTCCAACATGAGGTATTCTATGAAATGCCATTTAGCCCTAAACTCATATAAAACTAATTTTTTCATTTATACTACCTTCTCTAGACATTTTTTTATTTTCAAGATAGAACACTTTTATATAATATATTAATGTATTTTTAAAATCTCTGAAGTCAAACCGCAAAATCCAAAAGAAGACTCTTTCACTTACATATATTTTAACAATAAATATATCTTCAAACTTCTATTATTCTACTTCTACCTTATTAAAAGAGACACTCTGTTCCAGTGGATTAAGTGTGTTAGCAGCAGCAGCTGCAGCTGTAAGCTGTGCTGTGAGGGCCTGTAACTGAACAACAAGACCAGCATCCAGGGCTTGAAGTAGTGAAGGCTGAGGCTTCTGCTGCTGTATCTGCAGTGTCTGTATCAACTGCTGAAGCTAAAAGAGAAAACACAACAAATGCATTAAACAAGAAAATTTTTTGGAAAAAAAAAAAAAACCAATAAAACCAAAAAACAAAAGCCAAACTAGTCTTTTCCCCTTCCAGTTAGGAAAAAAAAATCCCTCAGGAACGCAGTATCATCTAACCTATGGCTATTATTTCATCTTAATTTGTTTTCATTTATGGCAAATTTTGTTCCCACTTACTGGCTAATTTGTTTTCTGTGGCTGATAAGACATGCAGATGCTTCTTCCTCCTAACTTGCTCTGACAGGTTGCATGATGACCAGTCACCACTCAGGATTTCCTGCTTTCTAGGGTTCCCCCTCTTCTGTTTCTCCAGTTTGATTCCTTCTGACCTGAAAAAAATCTGTTAGCCTACTCCAGCTTCCTAAGGGCCCACCTATATTAGGAAAATCTGTCTGCTGTAAAAACATTTGCAGAGAGACAATAACTGCACTGTTGCAAGCTCCACTAAGCTGATGCAACACGTCTACATGAAGAGATTGCACTAGTGTCTCTGGATTAGTCACAAGGAAAATCTCATGCTGAAACTCAGGTTTGCGCTGATAGAATGCAATTCCCTTGCTATGTTAACAAAACATAAAAAACAAATTAACCAGGAATTGGGAATATAACTTGACTTCCTGCAATGGCACAGACTCTGGGCTCTGTATAGCTCTATCTTAGGATAAAAATTGCCTAGATGCAATGTTGAACCAGAAGCAGCAGCTCTGGGGCAACAGACGTACAGTAACAACAAAGTATGTTACAATAAAAATGAAGTATGGGTAATGCCAAAAGACAGATGTTAAAAAATATTATTTAAAAATAGTGTTGGGTGTTTCAAATATGATTTTAAAAGTTTTGGGGGTGGTGTGGTGGTTGGGGTGGTTTGTTTAAACAACTCCACTCCGCAACCCAGGAGAGGTCTAGGATTACAGTGGAATGAGTACTAAGTATCATCAGAGAAGGAACTTTCAAAAGAGTAGTGAATGGACCCGAGACATTTAATCAGAGTCTATCAGGATACCCTAAGAGTCTCTTTCTTCACATCTAGAGGAGGAAAATAAAGAAAAATAGAGTATCTTCCAGAGTTATTTTAGAACAAGTGTACAATCCAATTGCCTGGTATAACTTGTTTTCCTTACTCCAACTTCCCATTTGTATGTAATGTTTTTAAAGGAGCTGTCCCAATGAGGAAATAAAAGGCTTTTTCATTTGCAGACCTATTCATCTGTTTGAATAGAGATGCTCCCATAAAATGGTACAGATTTACCTTAACACAAAAGGAAAAAATACTATCCCTATGGAAAGAAGCCCTCCTGAAGTACCATGGAATTAGAGAGAGCAGTCCTTTGACCATCCATGAGGTAAACCCCTGGAGCGTTACCTTTGGGTATTTCTGGAAAAAAGATTGAGCAAATCAAGGTAGTCCAAACTATGCTGACCTAAGTCCCTGATTATCTTTACATTCATATTCCACCTCCTCATGGGGTTCACCACTGAACTCTTACAGGGTTCAATCACTTCCTTCTTACTAGCGCACACTAGAAACCCTACATAAGCTGATTAGGTTGATCTTCTTTTCCACAATGCATTAAAAATGTATTCTTTTTCAAGATTGTTTTACAGTTACCTTCTGATAATGTGAAACAACTCTTCCTATTCTTTAAAAACAGTTATACAGACTCCTTATACAGCAGAGCCTCTGAAAATGCTTCAGTTATTGTTCCACCTCACCAAGAGCTTTCACTGATTACTGCAACAGGCAAAGCTGAAGAGCCTCCCCCTCCCTTCTTGGCCAATACACAAAAGATGAGCAAATATGGCTGCTCTACCTCGTGCGTTGCTCAGAGCAGGAAGGAATCAAACTGAAGAAGCAGAGATGGAAGCCCTAGAGTGGGAAAATCCTGGGTGGTCACCGTTCTAGCTGTTTTCACATTCCTGTTGGTCACACCTTTCTTACTCTGCCCTCTCCTATGTCTAGACTCTCAATTTACCTGCATGCATTCTCACCCATAAAACACAATATGAAATCAAGGACTTTTGGTGCTTGGGGTGGGGGGCATGGAGAACAGGAAGAATAGAGATAGACAGGATGGAAGCAAATGTTGAAGTTCATCTACCAATCCTAGAGATCTGCATGTACGTATTGCGTTCCCAGTCTGGCTCCACACTTCTGCTTAAGACCATCTTTTCCCTCTCCCCAAATCCATTCTCTTCCTCATTTTACCATCTTGAGCTAAATATCCAAATGTCATTTCTTTGGGATCTAGTCTAATTCCCTTCTCATCTTCACAATCTTTTTCTTTTGCTTTGTCCTCTCCCCCCCCCCCCCTTTTTTTTTAAAGAATACTCTCTAGGTAATAATCTTTAAAATTACCTTACTGACTTTCTATATTTTCCCATTCTCACTTCACCTTCCTTCCTTAATAGCTATTACACTATCTTTCCTCCCATCACTATTTTTTTGGTGTCATCAGATGATAATACTCCATTCGCTTGACTTATGAACAACTACAGACAACTCTGCTTAGTTGAACACTGTAAAACAATCTCACTAAGTAAAGTTGTTGTTGTTATCAGCATCAGTGCTTTGTAACAGCTCACTGGTGACTGTTTCTCATTCATATGCATGGGGTTTTTGTCTAGTACCCCAGCAGGTAAAGCATCCTATTTCTCAGTCCAAATAAAAATCATAATGCCAAAGTTATGCTGGTGCCAGAGTTCTAGCATAAACTGAAAAAACAATGATCTACATTTTTACAGAAAGCTGACTGTGCGTGCTCAACTTATGTGGTTGCAGGTTAAAAGGACAAGCAGTTCAATGTTTGCTGCACATCAACCCAGTTTTTTTGGAGTTGAGCATTTAGAAATTGAGGAACACAGTCACTTCTAGGACCTCATTTTTGAATGCTGCAAAATAAAAACTATATTTAGTTGATGAAAAGATAAAGAAAAGAATTAACACACAATGCACTTCCAGAATGAGTACTTTTCCATTATACAATTCTGTACAATGTTTAGCTTCTTGGGGCATCCAGCAGAGAAATATGCTTAAACTGGCATTCTATTTTATACCTATATCCACGAAATCTTAATGCTGCTCTTGATTTAGTCATGTGAAATACTATATAGAAAACTATCTATTACACACCATCTTATCTGAAGTCACATTTTGCAGTGCTCTTAAGGAACAAGCAGGGTTGGTTACAAAAGGTAACAGGAAGTTTTAGTTTACCTGGAACTTACTTGTGATGAACAACCTCATGGGATAGTTAACATGGGTACTGGACACAAAACTAAGAGATACTCATGAAAGCAGTATTTCTTAAGGGTACCTCAAAGACACAAAGTATCAAACAGTGTAACCCTCTACAAAATACTTACCTGTTGGCCTTGAGGACTCTGTAAAATCTGCGCAACAGCAGCAAGGGTATCTGTATTAGCAATCTGGGATACCCAAGGATCAGGTAAACTCTGTACCACATTGGCTGGAGTAACTGGAGTCACAGGTGTTCCTAAAAAAGAGAAAATCCAGTATGCCAAAATATTTTAACATACAGAGTTAGGAATAGTGTTAGAGAAAGAAAAAAAAAAACAAAACAAAACCCTGCTGTAAAAAGAAATTATACACCAGACATGAACGTTCCAGTTTGTTTTCTACAGCAAAGACTTCTAGATTGCAAGAAATCAAATTATAAAGATACTATAATCTTCCTAGGACATCAAACCCAGTTATTAAATACTGAGAAAGCACTGTATTAACATCAATTTAAACTATTTTTCTGACGCACACATAGAGCACAGAGAAATAACGCAGACTCACATCAACATTCCTCAAGTAGCAGGATTACTTAGTTTAAGTGTAGTTCACAGCTCTATCCACTATTGACCTATAGGAACTACTTACTAATAAAGACACTGACAAATGCAAAATAAATAGGTTTCACACAGTAATCCAAACCATTCAGAGGAAATAAAATATATCAAATGATAATTGTTAGCAATCTACTCAGAAACATCTGCTAGTCCAGAACTTACAGGACTTGCACTTTATCCCCAGGAAAAACCTTAAGAATTCTACTAAAAATTTCAACCTTCAACAGCTGGATTCATGAGGACTGCCCGTTTTGTAATTTTTTTTTTCCAAGAGGAACACTGAGACTAAATGAGCAATCTGATAATTAGTTTCTTGCCATAATCCAGAAGAATCCTCCAACCCTGAAAATACTCCTACTTTTAGCTCAAAAGTAGAGATATGCTGATGAACACTAAATGTAAATGCCTAGATTACTGTTTTAAAAGACAATTTGCATCAGAATTCAAAGGAGTATTAAGAGTAGAGATATGATTTCAACAATTTAAAATAATCAAATTAATGAAAATAAAAAATATTGAGCTAGAAGATGCAGTAAAACCAATCCAAGCACTGGAACTTTCACATATTTACAGACAGCAATGAAAAATAAGGTGGATTTGTCCCCCTCACTGCTTTTCAGCATGGGATCAGCAAAAGGTGGGTGACAAAAGCAGGTCTATACGTGCCAAAAAAAAAATTTCTACACATAAAATTTCCCATACCTCCCAATCTTGAATGAAAAAGTCTCCACAAAAAAAGCTGAAAAGACAGTTCCCTGCCATCTACCTACATAAATAAGGAAAATGCTTTAGAGCACAAAATGATCAAGCCTGCATGTATAATAACATTAGTGTTTGTTAACTGGGGACATACTCCATGAGCCGTTTTTTGCCCACATGACTCTCCAGCCTCATTTCTGGCCCACATACTTCAGATCTGAAGGAGAGGGAAGTATGTCACTGGCTGCAGCTTATATTGTCAATGTGGCTTTTTCCCCTCAAAATCATTGCCTGTCAGCCAGCAAAAGTGAAGGACCACTGTCTGACATGATCCAGCAACCTCAATCCTATGGATAGCAAAAAAATACTGATGTATCATTTCTCCCAATTGCAGCACCACTAATTAACAAAGATTGTTATTAAGTGGTGTACTGGGTTTTTAACTGTCAGCAATCTACTGTTTTGACTTTCCAGTGCAAAACTAGGTCTTATTACACTGTTACTCGATCTAAATATATTTATAATATACAGTTGGAAAGTAAACACAACAGGCTGCCTCTTGGTTTTGCTACTTCCCTGATCTGGACACTGGCTATAATATATTTCTTCCTAGCATTCAGTCGATTTGTCTAAAGGAAATCAGTGAGATTTTTCAGCATATTAACAGCCAACATACCAAAGCTGACACAAGTGTTTTGATTCAACGTATGATTTTAACCTATTTTTGTTTACCTGGTGTATTGTTGCTCATAGCAGCTGTAGTGCTGGGCAAGACAGGGGTCACAACTGGAGGAGGAATTCCTGCTGCCATATCCAAGAGAGGCTGAATAATTTCACTCTTGAACACATTATTCTTCTGCCACAAATTTAGCACTCTAACAATTTTACTCTAAAATGAAGAAAGGATAACAAAAGACCTGAATCATGCTTTTTCTTGTTATTTTCAATTATGGATTCTTAACAAGCAATGTCAATCTGTCTAGATCGAAGCACCTTTAGGTCTACAAAGAGTAAGAACCATAAGAACAGTTACACTGGGTCACACCAAAGATATCTAACCTATGAACCTGAGGTTGATCTACGTAAGATGCCTAGGCAACAGTAAAGGCACACTATGCACAGTGACAGTCTTCTCTCAACAGAAAAATTAAATATAGTAAAACAGAAAATGAAATATAGTAAAACAAAACAAAACAAAACAAACGTATCTGACACTTTTATACCTTTACTCTTGGAAGACAGTATGGAAGGTAAATTATTTTAAGAAAAATTTTAAAGCATTACTAATAATTGAAGCAAGGAATTATTAGTCTCCTAAACGTTTATAGTCAACATATATGAATGCAACTCTGATCTACCTACGAACCGAAATTACTTATGTCCACTGAAAAATGGGCATATACTAATAAGACTGCTAAATATTAAATATTTTATTAGGAAAGTAGCTTGATATTTTGTAAGCTCTCTTGATGAAGTGAGGAATTTAAACTGGAACACAATTCCCTGCCTGTTGAAATTAGAAATATTAAAAATGTGGATCACAGGGAAGGAAAAAAATAAAAATTAAGACTTTATACAATTCCATCAGATGTAACTCATTGTTCAGCTTGCAAATACATTTCTATTCCAATGTTTTAATCTGCTCCCAAATCTTTTCTTTTCTATGCTTCACTTCTACCCAGAGGCAAGATTTTGCTTGATCCTGAAAAACTGGATAGTAATGTATGTGGTGCAAAAAGACACCTTGCTAATTTAAAAAAAAAAAAAAAAAAAAAAAAAGTTAGTTGTATTATAAAGAACAAAAAAGTTCTTCACAGGATCTTGTGCTTTCTGCCATGAAGATGGTTGAATTATTTAAATTTTATAAAACAGGAACATAAAGTACTTAACCACACCATGTTTAAACCAAAGAAAAAAAATGTCTGCTTGTCCAGAATTCCAAGAGGATACTAATAGACAGAAGTGCTGAATTTTCACTGCATGGAAGATGTAATTTAGTGTTCCTTTAAAGAAATCTCTGAAGGCTTTCATTCAGCATTACAGTATGCGAGCCTTCTTTGAAAGTTTGTTTTGTAAGGCAGTCCCCGACAAGTCTATCAGAGGCTCTAACTTCCCTCTTCTATTCGGAACTGGAATACAAAACTATTTCTCAGTATCTATCTCCCCCTTGCATCATCCATGGCTGAGCCAGATGAAGGAATCAGTGTGTGGAGGGGTTCTACTTTAAATTAACTGCTACTATACTTCTGCTTGATTTTTCAAAAAACAAGCAAGCAAGCAAACAAAAAACCTGTTGTGTTTCTCCATTATGCCTTTTAATCAGATTAAACATCAAAATGCTAGAAAACAGGTACATAATGTTGGTATCTTTGACAGCACAATTTTTTGCTCAGTCAGATATATGGTAACTATTTTCACAGCACAAAGACTTTCCTGTAATACTGAATCCATATGCAACATAGCAGCAAGACTTCAGACTGAAAAATACATTTTCCCTAACTGAGGTGAAAAATATCCTAGAAATGAACCTGAAAGGAGCTTTACAGATCATAAACAGACTATGTTTTACTATCCCTCTTCACATCAAACACCTCTAATGTGATACATTAGTTGTCATGCATTGAAATATCACAGAATAAGTGGCACTATTTCTTACCCTACATTTACTATATCTTTTTAAAGCCAGACACAGAGTACTTGCACCCGTCCTTGTGCCAGCTCTTCTTCAACAGTCAGACTATTTCCATGTTAGTATTTCCCAGAGTAGTAAGCTACATTATTATACAAACAAACCAATACTGCTTAAGGAATACAGCTAAATGAAGAAAAATATAAATTAACTATCATGCCTATATATATGTAAAACACTGTGAAACAGCACAAGTTTGTCATGCAGATAACCTAAAACCAGACTGGAAAAATGTCATTTAACCTAAATAACCTGTTCCATACCACCTCAGAACTCAGTTGCAGAAGAGAAGACAGACATCCATAGCAGAGTTTTCCAATCATTTAAAATTTGCAGATCCTGACATATCTTCTGCAGAGGTCCTAACTCCTCTGAAAAGGCAGGAATCCTAATACAACTACAGGAGACATGCAATGGCTGAACTTGCCTTTAATCACCTTCCATGGATGCCTTGGGTTTTCAGATCTTTGGTTGAAAAATACAGCTGTAGGATGGCATGCGACTATTCAAAGAATAATCTTTCTCTTTCTGCAGTGTCCTGCCTCACTTACTATTTGACTTAATGACTCTGTTACACAAATTTATGTGGATATAAAGCCCTTAGAATTTCACACCTTTTTGTAATTTTTCAATTCAATAAGAAGAAACCCTAGCGATTATGAGATCAGTGACGAGCATTAAGGAAATTAAACTGTCTGCACCCTCTGCTATTTCCAGCCAACCTGTTATAAAGATAATTTGGTAACAATCTTGACTACTATGGTCCAAGGGAACAGCTGAACTATTGGGTCAAACTGTTCAAGTTAGGCCCTACTCAGCTGTTGGTTGATTCAGTATCAAAGGAAAAATAACTTTTAAGATACTTCGCTGTTTTTCTATTGCTCCTTCAGTCCAAAACACACTAATTTGCACTGAAGTTACTGCTGCCAAGAAAGATTATTTATTCCTTGACACTATACAAAACCTGCTTGTTCATTTTCTCACTGAAGAGGAAAAGAAGACAATAAAAGACTGAGTACAACTCCCTGTCCTGCCAAATGCCCGCTTAATTTTTTTCCCCATCAAAATACATTAACTCAAATCCACCCAGTCTTCATGAAAACCTTTTCAAAATTCTGATTAATCTAATTGGATGTGTCTTCCCCTATCCCTAAACTCAGACAAGCAAAATTAAAAGAAATACACATAAATGTGTAAGTCTATAATTAGATCCACTCTAGCAAGCAAAAAGTGAAATCAAAATCTTTATTCTTTATAGATAACATATTAAAGATTGTTTTAATTAGAAAAAAACCTATACTAATTGGTTTACCTTGTCATCCCCAGGACAACGGTACAAGTTCTGGAAAGTGCTGATGATGTTATTGCTGAATCTTGGAGCAAACACATCCTTTTCTTGCCCAAACTGATGCCGGGACTGTCTCACAATGGAGTCAATGACATACAGACCAGGTACCTTGTATTCTGGTTTACACTACAAAGAATAATAGTTTAAAATGTGCATATGTGAAAAATATCAAAAAACACTAATGGCAGAGTAAACATGAACATTACTCTCTAATTTTTAAATTGATCAAAGTATTACCAAAATGTTCTCTATTTAACAAATTGTCCTGAAAAATGAAACTCTCAAAAATAGCTAACTAATGTTCGAATTATCACATCTATATGTATTCTGCAAATATGTAAATGGTTTAAAATCAATTTACTACCACTAAAACCACTTTTTAGAATATAGCTATTAAAAACTAGCACATGAACCACATATCCTTTTAAATGCACACACCTATTTTAAGAGAACAGCATAAAGCATGACCCAATTCTTAATAGTACATTGGGACTAGCTGTAAATATAATTCAAAGTATTTTTGTCCTTCTTTATGCTCAAAGTCAACATTAAAGTTAACATTTGTCTACTTTATTTTACATTGTTGTAAGTAGCATGTGATATATCCTGCTCCCACCAGAACAAGAACATATTTATGTGGACATCTGTTTGGTTGAGAATACACCAGTGATACTTATTTTAAAATTGTGAAAACTTGCATAATTTACAAACAGCATGGTATTTATAAAGCATGTCTGCTAACTACTATACTAATTACTTAGGTAATTTTACTTACTTAACAATTGAAGCTAAATTTTTTGCCTTTTAATTGCAAAGTAATTGCACCAGACTAGTGCAACCAGGAAAGTAATCCAACTATCTTCCAAACATACAACTTAAGTCCATAATTTTCAAACGGCTAGAAAAAAGCTTTCAACTGCTTAGCTCTGATTCTACTAAAATAAGAACTTACTATTTGACTTAATACTTTGCATGTTTCACTATATCGTTCATGAAATACTGAAAAAAACCACATCAAGCCCACCAAAGTGAAACATCTAATCCAGACTGATTGTTAACAAGATTATCAATAACAACATACATCTGCCTTCCCTAGCCAGCAATGAACAGTGCAGAACTCCCTTATGAAGTAGTACTGGACACCGAATGCAAATACGTGAAGATAAACCATATTCTTAGCAGCTTGTGGAAGGGTCATGAACAAGCAGTCCAATTCCTGACAAACTACCAGCTTTCATTCAGAAGATATATCTTCCCTCATGCCACTGAATACAGAATTGCCAATCACAGCCACTGCAATTAAAAAGCAGTATTTGGAACTTGGGCAATTCAGGATTGATTTTGGGACATAAAACTGCAACGTGCTACTGACCAGAGATGGGCAAGATGTACACCTGTTCTCATCCTCCTATGTCCACCTGTAGTATTAAGCAGGGATCAGAGGATATCAATCCCTTTTCTTAGGAGTGGAAAGAAGTCAGAGGTGATGCCCCGAAAGACAACTACTTGACAAAACACTGGCAGTGATAGTAAAGTATACTACTAGTCTTTGCTAGTGCCATGAAACATACATATGATACCTTTTCCACATAGGATTGATGTTGTAGTACCTAAATAATTCATTCATGAACTGTCCTGAGACAGTTTAACACACCAGGCTGAAGCTGAACACCATTTACACTGTCCAACCACTGCCAAAAGGCACTGCAGTATACACTGGGCACCAAGGACTAAAAGGTAATGAGGAGGACGGCTTACTGACACAGAGCAATCTAGACTGCTTTGGAAAATGGACAACAGAAGACAAATTGCATCCAAAGTTGCAACATTAACAGGCTAACTTCTTTGGCTTGTTTGTCAAAATACAAATGCAATTTGATCATAACTTACTCCTATTTACAGAAGGAGAAGAAATTCAGTACCAAAATGATCAACTGATCTGTCAAGTATGATGCAGACAAGGAGGAAAGACTCACAAATTGGAATCCATGCATTTCCAACTGGAGATAAAATGCAGTTATACCCAAGAATAATTAATTGTTGCAAGAAAACAAAATGCAGTCAAATTCTTTGTTATTCAGAATCTTTAAATTAATACTGCATCTTCCCACAAAGTAATTCCAGTCTAGCCATATAAATTTTTTTTTATTTTAAATTACTAGCAGGAACCACCAACTGAAATGCTACATCTCATGCTACACAAAAGATGAGGCTGAATGGTCATCTTTCCCTTCAGCTTTAAAACCTATGGGAAAACCTGGCAGAAAAGCAAAAGCAACTGTCACTTGCCAAACCACTGTCAATTCTTTTGCTGTTAGCTGTTGACATGGGCTACACTGACAGCCTCTTTTAACATTAAATTAATACAGACAGAGTAGTCCTAAGACAGTATCAACAGTCATTCAGATCAAAGTATAATCATAACTACAACACGGGGACAGAGTATTTGTCTTTGTGCATCATGGGTTATGGCCAGCTACTGATTACTAGCAGAAACTGAATGTGACTAAAAACCTAAAATAAACTAATGTGCAATAAAAATATTAATTCATATGTGTACCTAAGACCCAATGGTCTTCAATACTCTGTAATCCAAAATGAGGAAATTTTTCTCAGTGGTAACACAAAATATCTGTGACTGACTTACCTTCTGAATGAATTTCTCAACACTCTGCACAACGTGCTTGTAGAACTGGAAAATAAAATAATATTTCAGTGGAGGAAAAAATCCAAAGACACATATACTTGTTAAAGTCATGCAATATTGATAGTAAAAACAGAATTAGAAACTTTGGTTGATTAACCAGCAATCCAATACCTACAGCTGAGTACGCTGTCTTCCTTAGAACATTTAACAGCCTATAAAAAAGCTAATCTCACTTTTTCTTGCCTTCTGAAGGTTTTTTTACACTGGATTTTTCAAAATAATGTGTTCTTATTTAGTGAGAGCTAAAAGAATAATATAATTGTTCCTTCAAAAACATATCATTATTTCATTGTACATCACTGAAGATGTTAGCCTAATGTTACCAAGCATAGCACTTCTCTGTATTTCATTTATCTTCCAAGTGTTCACTTTAATAACCTAAAAAAATTAGTATAGGAAGACCTTATAACATCTACTGAATACTTTTTCTTTAAAATTGGCCTGTTTTCTTTTTTTTACATCTCACATATCATCACAATGGCTCTAAATCATCTCAGTAACTGCTCTACACAATTAAATGCTGTTACTGAAATGATAAGAGTGGAAGCAGGATTTCCAAGTTAAACACATGATAAAACATTTTGGTATCATTTAATTGTTTAATTTTTAGAACCATTTAGTATCATTTAGTACTTTTTTATGTTCAACACAAGTTTTTAGCATTTTCATTATACTGCAAAACATAGACTCTAATTTACATAGACTTCTCATACTTAAGAAAGCCTGTGAATTTCACTCTTCTGTCAAATTGCTCTCTCTCCAAATGACACAAAATCCCAATATGGATTTCATTATCTGAAAATGTATCTGCATTCTCAGCAGAGGAATGCAGATAGAAGACCATAAGTTCAAGGCTTTTTAACTTTTATCCTATCCCCCTTTTCACCTCTCCAGCCTTCACTCAGTTTCCATTTGTTTTAATGCTTAACACTAATGGCATACTTCTTTTCTTCATCATTTTTCAGTGCTGTTTGCTGCTGTTCCATTGCTGTTTGGCAATTAGTTTTACTTTGTGGCAAGAAAAGCCTTTAATTAGTGTACTAATGCTAAAACTTAAGAACAATTTGTATCCAAGCAACATCAAAAATAGAATCTATGAACAACACCCATGAAGATGTATGCTAAGAATTTATAAAAACAAAATAAAACTTAAGCAATTGTATTGATCCAAAGGCACACATATCTTATATTTTCAGGGGGGAGGGAGGGGGCGGCTTGTAGTTTTATATTTATTCATCTGTTCTCAGGCAATGTCAGTGTTTCCTTTTTAAACTGAGGGAAAAGCAGCCCTGTCTTTGAGATCTGATTGAGGAGTCAAGTTGGTATAATTCTCTCTCACATATGACAACCAGGTAATGAAAGTCACACAATAAATTAAACCTTCTGTTGCGCTCCTGATAATCCCATCACTATCACATTTGATCATAACTTGGAAACTGTACACAGAACGAGGGAGGTAGAAAGTCCTGCAGAAAGTTCTTTAAGCTATTCAGTTATTTTGACACAAATGAGAAATGGAAAAGAAGTCAAAAGAAGTTAGCCAATCTCTTACCTTTATAGCCTTGATTGCTGCCTTGGTGATCTGTGTCATTTTAGCTTTAGAAATGGGTGGCTTATAATCATTTAGCGAGTACAACTGCCAAAAAAAAAAAGTTATCAGAAATATATTCTGCAGTTTTAAGCCATATAAAAATACATTATTTTTCCATAAGAAAATGCCACTTTAAATTTTCATCGGATTTTAAGTATATATTACACCAGAAAAGGCAATCACATATAAGAAAAAATAAAAAGGCCCCCCAAAACATAAAGTAATATCCAAAATGCTTAAAAGATAACAGCTTTTTCTTTGCAATGGTCACTATATACCTAGTTTTACTAGCACAAAATACAGCAGACACCTGCAGGTGAAGTTACACAGGAAATACATATGATATACAAATACGGTAGCTCTCATTAAATTTTTCTTTCCAGGGCAAAAAATTTAATATACTTGACTACCTTTATGGAAGCATAACAGATGCTTAACCAAATACTTACTATATTCATCACCATATGCCTGCTGAATCAAATCTTTTTATTTTCCATTAAACAAAGAAATCCTACCCACTGAGAAAGGGCATGCAGCAATTTTGCCACTTAAAACAGCAGATTTCGAAAAAATGTAGACTTCCTTCATTCACTGCATTAACTCAGAGAAATAATATATCAGAAGTATTACAAATGCTTAAGCAAAAATCCAGCTGGGTTCTCAAATTTAACACAGCTTTGTAACTTTATTAATATCTAACTGCCAAAACAGCCACAGTACACAAGTAGCAGAGTTCTGCAACAACTTTCGCCCAGGATGCAGTAATAACTCTATTCTTTTTACTTGCATGTACATCTCCTAGTAGCGCAATCCAGCATGACAGATATTCATCAGAAGTTTGCTACATAGTGAGAAGTGTACATTAACTAACTTCATAGCTATGACTGATAAGCAGTAATGGGAAACAACTCCTTTCTTCACAGAGTCAGGACACCATCATCCAAGGCTATTTACTTGCTGTGAAAACCTCTGATTATTCACAATATATGGCTTTGAACAAAAGGCTGCTCTTTTCTGCTTCAACCCTCGGTGTTAACAGACAAGGACTGTCTAGTATTTGCTGCTTTCACACATAAAAAGACCAGATACAAAATGCCAAACCAGTTTTAAGGATATGTATTTTTGTTTACAACATAAAAGTTTAGAAACACATCAGCTCAAAAATAGAGCCCTGATAATGGGAATGACCATCCATAGACAATTTTTTTATTTCCTTCCTAAAGGCAGGAAGAATCAAGAGTTTTTCCATAAAATGGTTATTGAAACAGAAACAAAGCCAAAAGAGCCCTCTCCTCTCCTCCTACACACCCAGAGCAATGCAATATATTGAACTAGATTAATATCCATAAAGATATTAAAAGTATCTTTAACTTCCTAAGATTCATTCAACTTTCAGCAAACTACTAGCTCAGAAAACATAATTCAGAATTGTTTACATTTAACAAAGTAAAATGCAACAGTAAACCGGATCACACAGTGGAAAGGATTAGACAATCTTAAATATAGGTCATGCTCTCCAACCACGACAGTTGCTTATAATAATTTATCGCTCTGAAGCTAACATGGAGATATTCTTCAGTCGTATTTGAGTTTCCAAGAGACAAGGATTTCTTCTGCCTGCAAACATGAGATGCTTTTTTCTATCCTTTCCTGTCAAAACCAGCTTTAACTAAAACTTTGCACAGCTGTCAAAAGACAAACTGAAAAAAAATTGGTTTGTCCAAGCATTAAGTATCAGTCTTCTAAGCTTGGAAGGATTTCCATTAAAACAGTGAAATTATAATGAGTTCACAGCTAGACATCCACTTCTAAAACAACTGTTACTACTTCTCACTAATGTTAATGCTAATTGCTGTTGCAAAATATTCTGAATTACTTACATGCTTCTTATACAAGAAAAAGCAATACATTTCTAGAATTCAAATACATAAATGCTCTTCACCACTACAGGGGAAAGGAAAAAAAGAGGCAGAAAATCCAGAGTCTCCAGTCAGTTTCTTCTCCGTTTTATACTCATAGTTCAGTGCTCAACTTCCAGTTCTCACAGGTGATTTACCAGATTGTGGGTCACTCATCCTGGCTACTGGCTTGGCTGGATGATGTGCAAATACAGCTAAACTACTTCTAGGGCCACTACAGTGCCAGTAACATTTTGCTTACATTCAGGCAATGCCTTAGCTGAGTCAGTTTGAGTATTCCTGGTCAGCACTCTCAAAGCTCAAAATACCAGTAAAAGCAATTCACAGATAAGTGCGCAAATGTGAAATCGGATTCAAGAAGCTACCTTGCCAATCCGAAAACAGTCCCAGAAGAGATAGGAACAGTAGCTCCTTCACCTATGACATACACAGCTATAAGTAGGCAGAATTGCTGACTCACATGGATAGGCTGGGACCGCACCTGACCAATCCATCAGCTTTGAAATGATCAGGAAAAAAAAAGGGGACAGGGCAGTTCAAAGCATCAATAAAGCTACACCATGCTACTGTGAAACACGTAAGAGTTGCACATAACTGATTCTGAAGCATCAGCTGCGTGCAGTCAGGTATCTTAGTACTACACATCTGGAATATGCCAAAAAACAACAGGATAATATGGGTTGTTGCTAGCATCCCATTACTTTACTCCAGGCAGCAGAGAGCCAAATTTAGCATTAAGTTTAAGGACAGATAATTCAAGCTAGAAAAAGAAAAAATGAACTAAAAGAAACAGCAAAATTAAGAACATACTTCTGTAGAGATAGCCTTTTTGGACAATGGATGCACCTGTTCCAGGTTTTAACAGCCATAAAAGGAAAATACAAATCCCAAATTTAGTACCTGAAAGAAGCCAAGAAAAAAAATCATTCTTCTGAATTATTTTTCCTTAACTGTCTTTCAGAAGCTTTTAATTTCCTATAAATACATTCTGTTTTGAAAAGTACGTTCACTTGGAAAACTGGTGACTTAGGTCTGTCAGTGCACGGCAGAAGCCTAAAGCAGCAGCATTTGTACTAGGGACAAAGTGAGGGCCCAGTGTGAAATACCTACTTGCAATTTTGCAACATTTAATGCAATACTTGCTTTTTGCTTTTGAAAAAAAACATTAAGTTTTGCTTACAAAATTAAGAAATGTGACATTTCTTAAAATTTCTTAACTCAATCTTCTAGCATTAAACAGAATTTAACTACATAAAACATAGACATCCCCAGCACAGTTTAATACAAATGAAAGAGGGCTAATCCCCCTACACACACTTTTCTGAATACAGATACCCTAACACGCACAAACATACCTACTGACAGCACACATGTTCTTTGCTCTATCTTCAGCAAATTCATACATTATGTTTATTAATAGTCAACCAGGAATCCCTCTCCACTTAAATCATAAAATGGTTTGAGTCAGAAGGGACCTTTAAAAATCACCTAGTTCCAACCCCCCTGCCATGGGCAGGGACATCTTTCACCAGATCAGATTGCTTAAAGCCCCATCCAACCTGGCCGTGAACACTTTGAGGGATGGGGCATCTGCAACTTCTCTGGGCAACCTGTTCCAGTGTCTCACCATCCTCATTGTAAAGAATTTCTTCCTTGTATCTAACCTAAACCCACTCCCTTTTAATTTAAAACTACTACCCCTTGTCCTATCACTACATGCCCTGGTAAAAAGTCTCCCTCCATCTTTCTTATAAGCCCCCTTTAAGTACTGAAAGGCCCCAGTAAAGTCTCCCTTGAAGTCTTCTCTTCTCCATGCTTAACACCACCAACTCTCTCAGCCTTTCTTCATAGGAGACGTGCTCCAGCCCTCTGATCATTTTTGTGGCACTCCTTTGGACCTGCTCCAACAGGTCAATATCTGTCTTCTGCTGGGGACCCCAGAACTGGATGCAGTACTCCAGGTGGGGTCTCACAAGAACAGAATAGAGGGGAGGAATCACCTCCCTCAACCTGCTGGCCATGCTTCTTTTTATGCAGCCCAGGATACGAGTGGCTTTCTGGGCTGCAAGTGCACATTGCCAGCTCATGTCTGATTTTTCATCTACCAACATCCCCATGTCCTTCTCCTCAGGGCTCCTCTCAATCCATTCATCCCCCGGCCTGTACTGATGCTGGCAATTGCCCTGACCCAGGTGCAGAAGGACCTTGCACTCAGACTTGTTGAACTTCATGCAGTTCATGGGGACCCTCTCCTTAAGCCTGTCAAGGTCCCTCTGGATGGCATCCCTTCCCTCAAGCATATAAACTATACCACTCAGCCTGGTGTCATCTGCAAACTTGTTGAGGGCGTACTCAATCCCACTGTCTATGTCATTAATAAAGATATTAAATAGTATTGGTCCCAATATGGACTCCTGAGGGACACCAGTTGTAAATGATCTCCATTTGGATATTAAGCCATTACCTGCAACTCTTAGGATGCTGCCATCCAGCCAACTCCTTATCCATTGAATAGTCCATCCATCAAACCCATTTGCTCTACTACTAGGCTGGCTAGAGAATCAAGACTTGGTTGCCTCTCTACTAATGAAAACTTTGTTTTTTCATCTAGCATAGATGATTTTTAAGACAGTAGGCATTTAAAGAAATCAGCTATTCTTCAAATCTAGTTAAAGCAAAATAACTGCAATTTATTCAGGATTATAAAATATGAAAATAAAAGAGTTAAAAATACATATATTATTTTTGTTTTTAAAACTTGTGCTTATATTCTGGCTCATTTTTTCCTGTATGCCCTTTTGTACAAATGCTTAGCCAAAACAGTTTGCTATAATTATTTCCTGATCATGCTTTTGTAAGGCATTCATGCTCATTGGCAGAAGATAACTGCTTGCCCTCACATAAAAGAAGGCTTTAAACAAACTAGGAAAAAATGGCAACATGGCTAAATAGTAAAGTCAGTGAAACTATCTGAAGCGAAATGATATATTTCAGAGAATCAGAAGTGGTATCCAAAAGGGGAGGAAAAAAACCCAAAACCATGACCATAAGCTCTAACAAGTAATGTACATGTAAAAATACTGCAATCAAGTTTGAGAAACAAACAGGAAAAAGCATAAAAATAAGCCCTTTTCAGAAAAGAAAAGGAATAGCAGATCTATTAGAGTGATCCTCCAGGGCCAGAAGACAATCAGCACAAAGGACTCATAGGAGATAAAGCCCTACAGAAAAAGAACCCTCCCCTCCTCTTTTTAGATCTACACACTGAGGAAGAACTGTGGAGACTTCCCATACCAGAATCCTCCTCAAGTGTGCTTATAAGAAGGTAAAGAACAAGCTCACAATGTGAAAAATAATGAAGTGCTGGAATGGAACTCAAGAATGAAAGACCTCTAGCTGTGATTCATGAATTCGCACTTGAAACAGTCTCAATCTTGTAGCTTTAAGAGACAGGAAAAGCAACATGAATTTCTGACAAGGGTTCAAGAGGAGAATTACGAAACAACGGATCAGTTAGGTTCAATGTTTGTACCAGAAAAATCTGTATAAATTACACAAAAGAAAAGAATTAGTGAGTGCACAGATTAATTCCATGCAGCTATTGTAAGGAAAAGCCATATCTCAGTCTATTGTCCTCTGAAAGACTCAGTGAACATACTGAGAAATCACTGATATAGTCCACCTGGACTACCAAAAGACATTTACCAAAGATGTCTCACAAACAGCTCCAAAGAAGCTAAGCTTTCCTAAACAGGCCCTTGCATTACAAATAACCTGACCAATACTCCTTAAAGACAGCCAGCAAACAATCTGAATAAACAGTCATTTTGCTTACAGTAGAGGGAAGTCCCAATAGAGTGCCACTTATGCTGGGGACTGTGCCTGTATCGTCGCATATATTCTGGAAAGGACAAAGTGAGACTATCAAAAACTGCAGAGGAACATCAGTGATGCTAATGAGTAATAAAAAGGCAGACAAATTAAGCATGAGTACACATGAAGTAGTGGACGCTGGCTTTGAAGCTGACTATTGCCATTCAGGAACAGGATCTGCTGATACATGAGACATTTCTTTGAAAGCATCAACTCAACAGTAAACCAGAAAAATCTCAGTAGTAAATGCAGCACAGACTTTTAGAACCACAACATTATTTAGGCAACTGTACTAAGCTACATGACACTCTCAACCTCTCAATACTTCTGGAATTTCTGCCCTCCCCTCTAATCTCCAAGGCTGGCATGAAATCTTTAGGGATAATGAAAACTATGGAGAAGCTTTTAAGTGAAAAACAAAGGTGGCTAGGACTCTTCAGCCTGCAAACAGCATCACTAAGGGGATGGCAGATGTCAATACAATCTGAGTACTGGAGATCAGCTGGGAAGGATGGGACTGGAGGAGTGCACCAAATGAGATAAGCAGGGAGCAAATGAGAGCCGGCTGGTGGATGTGGCCTCAGACTGCCCAACGTGGTTTTCCGCAGCCTGGGAGGGCAGCTCTGGTGTGCCTCAGAGGTACCTGGCTCACTCCTGAACTATTATCACCAACTTGCTAAGTCTGTGCCCAAATACCATAATGAAACACACCCACTCTTTTAAATAACTGTATCAAATACAGTTAGCTATCTGTAAGCTAGTATAAAATACAGCTCTCAGTTTAAAAGAACTTATTCAAATGAAGTTTGAGCCTTGTCACAGCAGGCAGCTGCACTGTTTCCACAATAGAAATACAGTTCATTTAAGAGGGTCAAAAGTGAAACACTGTAATCTTCAAGTGGCAGACAAAACCAGAAGTTTCAGAGGTTTTGAAGCATGCTAGTCACATTTACAATAAAAGCTGGAAGAAAGCAAAGGAGCAGACACACAAACCATTACGCAAACTTCAAAAAATGTGTTATACAGCTGAGCTACCATATGATTCCGCGAATTATGAAGAAAATCTGCCTAATTCCATTCACTAGCCATTTACCTGCTTTTTTGGATAAACATCAACTCATACAAAACTCTTGCCCAAAACCTGATCAGTATTTCTTTCAGCGTCTGATCGCTATTGATAGATACTTGACGACCAACGGAACTTGTTTTCTCCAGTTATTTTCTTAAGTTCACTGTTGGAAGGACTTGCATAGTGGGAATATTTACCTAATTTCTTACATGAAAAACCAGTAAGTACAGAAACCTTCTGTTGAAATCTGAGGCACTGCTGTAGTGAACACCACAGTTTGGAGTGTCTTTTTAAAATGTACTCTAAGAGAATAAAAATTTCTCTTCACACACTCCACATCTATCACCAGTTGATAATATATATACATACATATCAAAATCCAATTCAAAAAATGTCGCATGTTGTTGGATCAATTTATTTTTCCCATTCATTTAGTAATTGATTTTGCACCAGAAACTAAAAAGTATATGCTGATCTACACAAAACCAATATTCATTTCCGAGCTATGCTAATATCTAAGGGGGAGAAGGAGTCTCCTGATATTCACCCGGAAAAGAGCACTGCTGCAAAGAGCTGTGTATTCACCCAAGGGTCATTCTGACACAAAGGCTCTCCTGAGCGAAGTCACCACAACACAAACATAATGTTTGGGAGAAAGCTGCTTTAGTTAAGACCAACCAACTTGAATGAATCTAAAGTTTAAACCCTGATAAAAAATATAAAAATCCATTACAAAATCATGTGGTACATTTGTTTGGTACTATCCATTCTTGAACTATGGCACATCACTCAGAAAACTAAACACAAGACATGCCCTCTCTGAAGGTAGATAGCATTATCACGCACAAAATTAACTGAGCAACAGAAAGAAACTGCATGTCTGATGCTAAAGAAAACAAAATTAATGACTTCCAAAGAACACAAATGTTAAGAAGGAACAAAGACTAAACTTCTACAGAATTTCATGGGGGTAGGGGGGAAGTCTAACACAATCAGAGACAAGTCACAAGGAAGTCTGACTGTACTGGTAAGAGAAACGATTTCCAAACTGTTGGCTCAGTTTTTGAAAAAACAAGTGTTAAATAATAAAGTTAGAAAAAATGTTAAATGCAGGCTTCCCATATGACCTTTTGGGAATAATTTTATTTTTCTCTGTGAGAAAAGGCATAGCAAAACTAATGCGAATACTTCCAAGTTACTGTAAAAAGTGCCAGTGATTTTTCAACTCAGCGCACTTAATAGGAGTATATATTTGATTGCAATGTCAATGAAAATTTAATGTTCTATCACAGTTTATTCTAGAAAGCTGTGGACAAGATGATGAACTGCCTATCTCAAGTATTCTAGATGATTAACCGTTCTCAGCTCCAAACACATTGCAAACAACACTGGAAGCTACAAAATACAAATGAGCATTAATCTTCCCAACCCATTTATAGCTATAGAAAACACCAGCTCAATTTGCAGTGAGAATTTGTGTGAGGGGAAGTTGTTTTACTGCTTTGCTGTATGATGATTCCATCCAGCCATGCCCTACGCACATCACCATTTTGATAATTAGGTGGGGGACAATCAATAAACCTTTGATAGGAGCATGCATGTTTGATTAAACACTGAATATAAATCACAGGAAATCCTTAAAGGGAAGGCTTGAATCTGAATGGCACTTCAGGGACAAAATGAGTCCAAAAAGATACACTTATCACCAAATCCTAACCTGTCTCAGTGAAAGCAATTCCCAAGGTAATGAACTTGCAAAGTAAGAATCAGATGCCAGTCAAATGGCCATGTAAGCAGGTAGTAGCTTATTAGACAGATAGCACTGAAAGTCTTCAAGATGATCAAAGTAATAGGTAGTTTTAAGGCCGGATTTTTGTTCTGGTTCTATAAGACTATCTCTAAACCTATTTTGTTACTGAGTTATAAAATAGCAAAATTTATTTTTACAAGTTCTTAGCCTGACACAACTGTACAGAAATGTAACAGAGAGACACACAGGGTCAAACCCACATCACATGTTCAAAACTATCAGTAATTCCTCCCCGTCTCTGTAGTAGGAGTGTAACGGCTAACCAATTCACCTTGAAAACATGCCTCAAAAAAACTTCCCTATCCAACTGTGCTTCACTCCTCCAACTTGTTGGCCTTGTGTCACACCAAAACATTCAGTAGCATGACTTACTGCCATAGAAAGGTGAAAAACCCTAGTGTCATAGCTTGTATTGTTAACCAAGTCTACTGCTTAACAGGAATGTCAATTGGAAAATTCTCAGTGGAGGACTTGAAACACAAGACTCAAGTGTGCTTGTGGGATCCTGACTCATGCCCATTCCATGGTGAGAGGAAGACCCTCTCACCATATAGATATCATATATGCCAGGTTCCTTTTCCAGTTCCTCCAGAGTCTCCCGAAATTGCATATACACTGCCTTTCTTATTCACCCTCCACATCCAAAGCCTCACCAGGTCCTGGGATGTTCTTGTCAAACTTCACCCAGCCCTAGTGAGCTTGGCCATTTCAAGTGCCAGGAAGTTTGACAGCAGAGACCTGGCAACTGTTTCAAGCTCCCTGCCTAACCATGCCTCTGGGCTGAGCATCACCGGCAGCACCTACTCCTACTTGGACCCCAGCAAGAAGTGATGGCTGCTATCAGGACTGCTTTTCTCTGTCCCTCTCTGGTTCCCTCTTTTTAAATTCTTTTTATTCCTAACACCTTTCTACCTTCTTGTACTAATTTATTTTTACCTCCTCTCTTTTTCCCTTTTTTTTTTTTTTCCTCTCTCTCCTTACCTCTCCTCCTTTTCTTTGAGCTAGGACATGGTAGAAAATGTGTTATTTACTGATGCATACCACTAGGTCAGAGAAAACTAATAGAAACAGCATTCAATAGTAGTTGTTTATGGAAGGTAATATACAGTTGCCCTTTTAGTGATACTTTCTCTGCATATTATTTTAGCTACCAGCAACCCACAGCTCAGTGATTCCTGATCCAGCATCAACTGATCTCCCTCATAAAAATCTCTGAATTCCCTCCACACAGGGAATTCAAATTTATTTATTTTTTTAATACATTTAAATCTTTAGCATGTTCAACATCTTTTGGCAAAGGCACATAGTTTAATCAATACCTGTGCAAAGAAACTCCCGTTTCCTAATTTGAAGCTGTGCTTATCAGTGACACTGGGTTTACCTAGCTTCTACACTGGAAAAAACAGTGATTTACCTCTTCTGTATCACCAGTACAATAAACCCCTTTCTCATCATCTTCCAGTCATCTTTGTTCTAGCCCGAAAAGAGTATTAGTATTTAGTAATTTCTCATACAGACCTGTTCCATTCCTTTGACTGTCCTTTCTGCCCTTCTCTGTACATGCAGTTCTGCCAACATGGTCCCGTGAGGTGCAAACTAGACTGCATGTGGCATAAGATAAAGATGAAATGGCAGTATAACGAGACTCTATTTCTTTCCTAATTTCCAGGATTCTGATTGCTATTTTGACTACTGCTGAACTTTGAACAGGCATTTTCATTTCAGTTGCAAGATCTTAATTACCAAATGATATAATTTCAGTGCCCATCACCGTGTACATAAAGCAAGGGTTACCTTTTTCATACTATCTCCCCAGCCTGCATTACCACATTTAACTTGCTGTACTGGCTGTTAGATGGCACCCTGCAATTTCATTAATATCCTTTTGCAATCTTTTACGGCTACCCCTTCAGTATCAATATCCTGAATAACTTAATACTATCAACAAACTTTTTTGCCTCATTATTCTACCACTTTTCCACAGCATTTATGAATACTTTGAAATGCACAGATTCCCAGCACAAACCCACATAAGATTCCATCATGAAAAAAGACAATTTATTTCTACACATGAACTTTTCCCCCATCCCCCCTTTTAGCAGTCATCTATCAATGTAAGGATGCACTCTTCACGGCAATTCAACTTCTTTTCAAACTTTTGGGGATGGATCCTCTCAACTACTTTTTGAAAATTCAAGTAACATCAGCCAGTTCTTCCCTGTCCACGTTTGCTAATTCTCTCAAAGAACTTTCACACATACATGGCATATTATTTTCTTTCATAAAAGTCACACCAATTCTTCCTCATTTTATGATATTCACCTGTGTCTTGTTTCAAACAATTTCAACTTCTTCTACTTCTCATCACTTCTAATTGATACCTTTTCTGTTCTTACATTTGTTAAAAAAGAAAAAAAAAAGCCTTAAGACTCAGTTTTTAGTATCACATCCTAAAACAAGCACTTCTTCCATACCACCCTCTTCATTGCAGTCAACCAATATTATCTGGAAATAGACAGAAATTGTCCTCATAGGGATTTTGTATGGATTTGTCGGACAATGGAAAAAGTGTCATTTCCTCATGCATCTCCTTCAGAAGTAACAGGTTCCAAATGCAACAAGTTACATAGATTTACTACATAAATGTACATTTAAATATCATATCCAAGAAACAACCAGGCTGGCAAATAAAGCTAATTATAGTCACAATTTTGTATTTTCCTCTATCTGATATAACGTCATGATTTGTGCAGCAAAAAGCAATGGTGTTTAGAGCTAAGAAACTACGTAAAAGGCATAGTCCAGTGTATATAAAAGTTAGGTTTAACAGCATTACTTATACTCCCTTCCCCCAACATCGTTTTAAATAAAGTCCTATTTCCAAACTTAGGGGGGAAAAAACATGGGCTTGCTCAAAGATTTAATGAGCTATACAAATTATACACTGGGAATAGGGGAGAGGCAAAAGGTCAGGTTGATGCTATAAAGCACTGAATTTCTGCTCTGTATTTTTTATTTAATTCTGTTAAGAAAAGTGATCTTCAGGAGAAAGACTACTGAAAGTCTGGGAATTCATCACCATATTTCAAATTTTGATTGTTCAGTAATGCAAACATTTTTATCATTATAACTGTAATTAAAAAAGTGCTTCAAAAGTTAATTCTATTGTAAATATCTGTAAAAAGTTAATTCTATTGTAAACAGCTGTAATTTACAAGGCAGTATACTATACAATGCTAAGCTATGGTCTAAAATTTCTCAGGTGAAGACCAGGCAGCATGCACATGAACTACACATCCTCTGTGGATGGTCAGTCGCTTACAGAGCAAGTTACTGCATCTCCATGGAAGGCAATGGCATACTACAGTTCTACAAAGTCCAGCACTTAATTCCAAGATCTTTCACCACTCTCATTCAACAGGCAAGAAAGGGAGCCAGACAGCTGTTTCCCTACCAAAATTTTGAATAAAAATTAGAACAAAGTACTACTTTTATTAAAATATAGCTTCATAAGTAATAGATCCTTTTTCATACCTCTGGCCACATCTTACAAAGGCAAGAGAAGAGTGGCTAGGAAATAATTTTTCATATAAGACTAATTTTGCCACTAGAAGGCTGGAAAGCTATGAACACCTCTGTTCTCATGTGATCCAAAGGAAGAGATATTCATATAGATGAATATCTGTTACACTGTTAGAGCTACTAAGGGAATAAACATTGTGATACTGATACTGTAGGACTAAGACCAATCTCTAAGTATGAGATTATGACCAGAAGTGCTGTCAGGGATATCAATTACATGTATCACTACTGAAATATTTTTACAGTCTTCCCTGGATGCTACCAGGACACAACACTAACCAGACATGATATATAATAATAAATGTCTGTAATTTTGATGTGCAAAAGAAGACATAAATACTTAGAAGTCAAGCCTAATACATATTACCTTAATAAATTAGGTTAATTTCTTTCACATTTCAATAGCATCAAAATAAATCAAATCCAATTGTATATACAGAAATAGTCACTAAAGTGCCTACCAAATATTTATATCACCACACTGCAAAGAACAAGAGAAGAGTATTGTCAGTTATTGCTTTAAAAAAAGGACAGAATCAACAAACTTCTATTATGTTGCACTTTACACACTCTCCTGAAATTTAACCTCTGGAAAAGTTACTTAAATTACATGGGCCCATCCCTCAGTGAATAGGATTTTTCCTTGATTCCAACTAGGACCTACCAATGAGAACTGTTATTTAAACCCAATCAGCACCTTGTTGCTCTCTGCACTGCACAGAAATGTTAAAATATATACCAAAGATGTGCACAAAGGATGACCAGAATGGCAGATGCTCCATTCTGCATAAGGTATTCAGTTTAGAGGGAAAACAACAAAAAGCTCTTTTCTTCCAGTAATCAACCGAGACAATACGAGTTGCCAAAATCCAACATTAAAAAAAGCACAGAACAAGAGATGGTTGCAACTCAAGAGCAACTATCTTAATACAACTGTTTTCAAACACTTAAAAGTGCATGACATGGTTTAAATTAACAAACATAAAATAATAGTCAATATGCTTGATACCTCAGTGTGTCTTCCTTTTACTGTTGAACTTAACTGATCTATGAAAATTTCAAAAGCAACCGAGAACACTTACATGAAAAGCTTACCTCCAACACATCAGCTGTATTATATACCACTCTTCACATATGTTTATGTTTAAAAAGGACATCCTAACTGAATGTATAAGCAATTAAGTGAAATAAGATGCAAAGTTAATACAGCAGTCTCTCCAGTCCATCACATTTCAGCACATGAAGAAGTCAGGTGTTACCATCACTGCCTTTGCTCAGTCCTTTTTCTACCTCCTTCATTTTGAGGAAGCAGATTTATGACTTTCAATTTACTGAACCTGAACAATTTGAGATGGAACAACGAAATTCCATTTTAGTTTTCATATATTTGAGCCAAAAGGCATATTACAGCCTATTTACAATTTCCTCTAAACCCTCTTCATTACTACTTTCAAAGAAAATTTTTAAGTTCCGTTGGTACAACTTGCTTTGTACAAACCGACTATAAACATAAAACTGGAATTTAAATAAACCACCTGGATTCAACTCTAGTCTCCTAAATTGCATGCAACTAGGAAACAGATGTTTAGTTCAGAATAGCCTCTAGAACATACTTCATTTGCTCCTAGCCCTTTACAAGCCATAAAATACTATTTCCCTTTTTCTCTTCATAGTAACTTAGGATGTTTACTGCATGGGAACAAAAAGCTTAGAAAAAACTAAACGGACCACATAAAATAGCTACGCAAGACTGGGCACTTTACCAATGCCCAAACTCCCGACAACAGAAAGGAAAGACTGATCAAAAAGTCCAGATGATCTTTGAAAGCATATCACATAAGAAAACAAGGAATATAACCGGGGTATTTCACCTTCTGCAATTTTCTCATCATTCCTGCCATATGGCTGATTTCCATCATTACCATTTTATCATGATTTTATAGCTAATTCTAGATGACCAACAGGAAAATCAGCCAGCTTCAGGCATAATGTCAGTCTCTGTAGATTTCCAAAGGTGAGCTTGTGGGCTGCCTGCACTGGAGAAGAGCCCTTTGTTCTTGTTGCAGTGGACTGGTTTGGTAAAGTGTGGTGCAGTACGGAGTTAAATGCCTTAGAGTAAGTCTAAATACAATCACACGTCTACAATTGTAAGGTATGAAATATAGGGTCAGATCCTAAACAGTATGAAAATCAAAGACTCACACATTTTCTCTGCCAACTGTTTCTAGGGCTCACAACAAAAGCCATCCTATCATATTAATTTCAAAATGTTTTCTCCTTAGATATGGTTTAAAATCCCCAGCAGTCACAACGAAACTTCATGATTAAAAACTTTGAAAAAAATCACAGTTTATAGTGGGTTGCATTTCTCCAACCAACATATTTCTTACATCAATGTTCCTCCTTTCCTGTTGTGTGTTCCACTTCACTCTTCTGAAAAATTAAGAAGCAGTAGCTACTACTGCATATCTGGTAACCAAGCTATGAAGATCAACATGTTATCTGAAGCTGTAATTTAGAGCAGATTCAGAGAATAACCTATTCCTTTTCACATGAACCAGCTTTGTTTTGTTAATATGTATTGAAGTTTTTCAGAATCCCGAATCTTCTATCTGATCAGATCTTTCCATAGGCTTCCAACAATCTGGTTAACACATTCTAAGCCCTTTGGACTTAACCTCTGGAAAATCCAAAGACATTTATGATTATTTCTCTTTCTGAAACTGCAATCACATCAATATAAAAATATTAGAATTGTATTTTTATATATCATACTAATTTCTAAATTATCCATCAAGAGAGCTCCATAAAGTCATGCCATGAGGCCAAGATTTTTAAACCAACACTTTTATAGTGGGCAACAATTTACAGTATTTTGTACTTCCTTAAAGAAAAGATGAGCTATAGAATAATAGTGATGGAAAACAAAGGATGCACATAATTAATTCTACTTCAGTTTTTCAAAGTAACTAATATACTAAAAACAGAAAACCAAAAAAACAAGGAAACCCTTACCACTCAACTCCAAATGAATGAGTATTTGGAAACATTGAACCCTATGACAGGCAACACAAGCAAGAAGATGGATCTTCTGAAGTATCTTTCCCAAAAATGCATGCTAATTCCATTATAAATTCCAATTCCAACATGTAAGACAGCTGTTCACTGCCTTGCATAGAACACCTTGTGAGTTGTCATCAGTGTTTATAAAAGAATATTTACTCCAATCTTTCACATTATAGACAGAACGTAACAATAAACAAGCTCAAGGCTACCAAAACAGGTCCCTTCAAACTCTCAGCTGCTGCTACCCTACACTGTTTTACTGCTCAGCCACCATCCACTCAAACCACCATTCCTCACTACTACTGCCTCCTGGATCTCAGCTCTGCCCCTCCACTTTTACACATATTCTTTTGTGCCCTCATTGTAAACGGGAACCAGAGCGCACACTGCCAACCCTCAAAAACCATCAACAGCAAACAAAATAACAAAGGTGTTAAGCCTTCCACACATCTATTTTATTATACTAAACATGTGCATTATATTTCTGAACATCAAAGCATCAGGAAAATGCCCACCAGCTACCTGCTTGTATAATCACAAAGCTAGGAGAAAAGATAGCAATCCAGTAATATTCATTTGGAACTTTAAAACAAACAAACAAACAAACAACAACAAAAAAACCCCACCTCATACAATTAAGAACAGTACCCAGTAAAACCAGGTAAGCTCTGTAAGCAAACTCTTGGAAAAAAAGTGGAAAGAAAACGATAAGTTGTGGTATATCCCTAGTTGCCATTTTTGTACAAATGGTAGCTCACTTGCCAAAAGCATACCAGCACAAACATGAGGCTATCACAAGAAATACACATCTATGGTGGGGATAAATCTGACAGACGGTCATGGTGGCAATGCACTCATTTCATTTCCTCTTACTTGCTCCAAATTTTAACAATTCCTTTTTAAATTCTATTTTAAAAATGCCTCCTTTTGGTATGTACAACTGGCAAGGACAGCTAAAGACAAGAACTAGTATAGCTGTAGCTGAAGATACTCTTTTTCTCCCGAAGAACATGTAACCTACAGTGTAGAAGCAGCTGCTGAATAAGGTTAATAAAATTACCTAGCTGACTGCTGCTGCTGTCAGTGCTCCCAGAGAAATACTGAAGAAAGCTCCAAAGAAGTGAAGAAACAGAAAGAAAAGGAATGCACATGCAATTCATTAAAACTTTTAATACAGAAACAAGGACTAGTATTGCTTATTGAGTTCAAAGTCAAGCTCACTGAACTCTGGATACACATGTGAACAGACAATTATGTACCACTGTCCCAGGGCTCACAATGGAGTTACACTAGCGGCTGCTGAGGCCAGGAACACAGGCTCTAACCAAGCCTGAATCAGCCACTCAGGATAAATTTCTTGGTGCCTGTCTGGAGGTAGAATGATAAACCAATTTTACAGAAAGAAAAAAGTGGGCCTTTTCCTAAGTGAAAAAAATCCTCATGAAAGTAATCACGTGTCTAGACCAGAATTTAAGACCTGCTTTGTCAAATACTTTTGTTCTGAATGTTTTTTTTTCCTGTAAGAAAGCCATTTGGATTACTAGACTCCACTTTTAGAACTGCCACAGGAAAACAGACTGCTGATGGCAAACTCAAATAAGACTTGTTAAGATAATTTCAAGTACTTTAACAAAGATTGTAGCCCCAGGCATGGTCTTAGTGAGTAGGTGAAAATCAAAGGATCTGAAGTCATGAGAGTTCAGAAGTGCATTTGTTTTAAACTACAAAATGGTTCACTGCCCTCTAAATGAGTAGCAAGCAGGATCAATACTCATACTTCTAACTATCCAGTTACAACTCAAGAGTGTCAGCAGAATCCAGAGATCTACATTACCCTCACAGGCTCATAGGGATCTAATCCAGACCACAGTTTAAGAAGAAATTTAAAGTATATGTATCGAAGGCAGAAAAATAATCAATGTCTGTCCTACACTACTTCACAAAAGAAATGAGGTCGTTGAGCAAGATATGCACAAAAAACCCCTAACATTTTGGGCCTTTAACACAGCCTTGCATGATCATGTCTTTACAAGTGCAGAAGTCAAGACTCTGTGGCTTGCAAAAGTCTAAGATCAGATCAGTCTTTGAAAATGTGACATTAAAACTGTAAATATTTATTCAGCACACATGAAAACATTTAATCAGGTGAACATCAATTTAATATTTACTGTATCTTGAAGAGAAAAGGGCTTTCTTTCCCTGTGCCCTTTTAACAAAAAGCAAATAGCTGAGAACCAGCAAAGTTCAACTCTTGCTGGGATGCAATAGAGTGAAATGTTTACATTTAACTGATACTGCTCTTAATGTTCCTGACAGCAAAAGGGAAATTAACAAATTCTTACATATTTTGCTGTATCTTAAGGGAATTCATGCAGTTTATAAAGATCCAGTGTTTCTTCTCTGAGGAACACAGATTATAAAGCAAAATAAAACTGAAGACCTTTTTCACATCCACACCAGAGGTTAAGAATGAAAAACAGAGACAACTTTTCAGATATGTGTCCATATGCACATGCAAATATCACCAAGTTAACTTTTTCTTCTGAAAAATAAGAATAGAGTAAACCAAAAGCTTTCAACCCAATTTGCTATGACAAAATTTACAAATATCAGACCATTAATGCAATTATCAGATAAACAAAAAAGAAGAAAGCTTTAAATGTACAATAGTTGCAGAATCCTTCAAAACAGCACAGGATATGAAGTAAGGTTGTACTTTTTTTATGACTGGCAAAATATTAGTGAGAGAGAAGAGGAAACAGACACAAGTTTTCTCATTTTCTCAGCAGCTAGGAAAAAAGCTCTGCAGATGTTTCAGGTGCTTCAGCCAATGTGAAACATGCAGCAGAACCTAAGAAAAATATCTTGCCAGGGAGTAGCTTACATGCCCTTTCACCGTTCCTCATCTATAACTGCTAGTATCACTACTTGCACAAATCAAAGTCCTGGCTCCTCATTTCAAGAGCATCCTTTTTTTCACTCTCCCCAGCTATTCAGCATCAATCTCTATTTAGCATCTTCATGAGGCATACCATTTAGCTTTTTTTAGCATCAGCTGGCATTCTTTCATGAAAAAGCCGTCTCAGTGACTTAGAATATGCCATTTAAATAAAGTAGTCTAAAATAGAATATTTGATTTACACTTCTGTAGTTTTGTTCACCTATACTCCAGTGCTCAGTAATTAAAACGTGGGTTATTTCCAAGGGTCACATTTCTGAAATTGTAGTCAACTGAACTGTTCCCCACTGCCACTTAAAACATACCTTCTAAAGAAAGACGATAAAAGTGACCAGCTGACAATGAAGTGCAAATAAAGTATATAGACAACAGCATTGCCAGCAAATGATCAGTGACTGTTATGTCCCTACCACTGACAAATTTCAGAAGAACCAGTTAACCCCAAAGTAGCAATGATCACTTTACTTATCGCTTCTTATCTTACGTGGCTCTCAACCATTCTACACACCAAAAGCTCACTGTTACTCCACTTCAAGAGCTACGCAAGGACAACCACTTTCATTGTAACAGCTGAACCCCAGCCCAGCAATGCTGTGGAAATTTTAATTGTGAATCTCGCACCCTAGAAGACATTTAGATTAACAAGAGAAAAGGCATAGGAACCCACATCCCTCTTAAAACAAACTGTAATCACTACCTTAATCTTACAGTGCTTTATGTGCATCCTCATCTTAAAACACTTTAAGACAAAGCATATTCCATCTCCATGATGACAGTTTTCCATTCAATTCCCTTGTATATGAAAGCATCAGCACCCAATTGTACAGAGAAAAGGAATTAAACTTTTTATATGAAACAAGCTCAAATGAACACAGCATTTCTAAAAGGAATCAGAAGACACATGACTTTTTCAATCGTGGGCTTCAAGGGAGCAGCTTTGCCTTATTCTTTTTTCTTTTTTTTTAATATATGATTGGCCTTTCCACAATTGCCTCTCCAGTATCGTAATATATTGTGTTGCCTGACAAATACAAAACCTGTAATTTTTCCACCACATTTCAGCTCAAATTTGTAGCACTGGATGCTAACAACTACTGTTCACTGGATTCAACAATATAAACTCTATAATTAGGTATGTTTTTAGATTTTGTTTTTAAGCTATCAAACTACCCTAAGTAGGTTTTAGCACTGCTAGCCTTCTAAATGGCTGTAGTGCAAAACTGCAGGTGCCAGTCTCAGCAACTTATAAAGCACAAGTGATTTTCAATGATTTGACCGAGGTGTGCATAGCTTATGCACGAGATATTTTTATTTTGTTTTTACATAAATAGCATGCAAAAAAAAAAAAGGTAAGGGCAGCATCATGGACAGCAAGACTTAACGAAGCTTGTAAATGAAGAGATTTGTGCCTGTATGTGACTAAAGAGATTGAAAAACTTTGAATGAATAGCAATGCTATGTTTAATTGAACTAAGTCAGTGAATTAGTATTGCAGTTTTTAATTAAACAAACATCTAAACTGAATTTGCCCTTGAAAACTTAAATAAATGTCCTTTCAGGATTCCTGTTATTCAATACTTAAAACATACAGTTAACACGGCAAAACAAAGTATTACTTCAAATATCCAGTTTGTGTTGTATTTAAGACTGATTCGTGATCTCCATTTCCCCTAAAATAAATTCCAGTCCTATGGCTATTTACATGCCTGTAAAACTATTTACATTTATTCTACAGATTCATATTGAAATAAATTTAAAAAGAATTAAATGTGTTTCAGAATTAAGGCATCCATGGGTCTCCTTTCACGCTTGTCTGCACACATTCTTCACATTGTAAAGTGAAAAATAATTTGGAAATACAAAGCTCGCCACTGCAAAGGACAAATACTGCAAGAAAACTCTGGGGAGTACAGCACCCAAAACCAACTTCAGGTACAGTACCTAAAACCAACGTGAGAATAGCTAGATTTGAAGTTGACAGCAAGACTTATAACACTGAACTGACTATATAACAAATACTGAGTTTTAATTATGTAAGTCTGTAATTAAACGATTACCGTCTTGAGTGCCGGAACTGCAACAGTATGCGCGCTTGCCTCTAGTCCATTTCAATTCCTTCTTAACAAAATACATTTCATAGAACATATAAAGAATTTGAAACATTTCAGTCATTTTCTTCGGTCAAGACCTGTTCTTGACTTTGATGTGCTTTTCAGGAAAAACTCAGGGCCTGAACTGAGACCTGGAGGAAAATGATTCTGCAATGGTTAGCCTTCATGATGTCAACTGTAGCAAATGATAAACCATGTGGTATAAAACCTTGCCAATTACCTTAACGGTATACTAAGCCAGTTGTACAATATTCTATTTATCAGTTGCCAAGCAGTTTTAATCAAATAGTAAAACATCAACAATTACATGAAAACAATACTGAGCATGTTTTATTTAGGAGTGTGACTATTTCTCATCTTTAAATTTATCTTTCCCAAGACTTTAAATGTTAGGGCTATTTTTCTATATATGATTAGGTACAGCACTGACAATGCCATGTATCATCACTAGACATTGAACAGCTTTCCAAAATAGCTGGCACTACTTCCAGTAGTCAGAGTTCAAATAAACTTGAGATATTTCTTTCTAATAAAATCAATGGCAAGCCTATGTTAATCACTTCAATTCTGACTGTCATATAGGATAACCGTAATACAAGATATTGCTCAGCTCACACACACATTTGGAGTAGGCTATACTACCTGGATGGACAGCTGCCTTTATTTTAGCTTCATTGCAGAATCCAAACACAACTCCTTCCTTCAAAAAGACCCAAACAAACACAAAAACCCCCAGCCCCAGAAGTACCCAACCTGCAGACTTAAGTGTTTAAATGTATTCAGAATGTTCTTTCTAAAGAGTCATCTGGATTTCACCAGTAAATTACATAAACTGTTGTAAAATTGAATGCAAACTGTATAAGAGAAAGTATGGTAAAAGTTTTTGTACAATTTAGTCTACTCCATCGCCTGCTAAATTTAATTTACATCTATTTTAAACCAAAAATCTCTAGAACAGAACTCTGATGTCATTTCTGGAGTATAACATGACCTTAAAACATACTATAAACAAAGAAAAGGATTTTTAGAAGTGAAGTACAAATATTCTGTAAGTTAATCAAAAGCATTTAGGTACAGCACAAACTACAATCTACGGACTCATACACTTCAGCTACTTTACATATTTATTAATCATTTCACAGTTCTAAAATGCAAAATGTTTGTAGGTCAGTTAGACCAAAGACAACAACAGAAAGTTAAGTTAAAGTCAAGTTCTGCACTAGGTAGAGAGGTGTTAAGAGTGGCTAGCAGTGACACTCAGGATTCCCCAAACTGTAGCAAGTCTTGTACCATTTACTTCCAGGATCACGGGTTTAGTCATAGCATCTTTAAAACCTTCCTACCAGTGTAGCCCAGCATTCAAATACAGAGACACAGGTTAAAACTGAAAGAGAAGTCATAAAAACAAGTCTATTCATAGATGCTGTCTATTTATACCATAGGAGATAAGTTGGTTAAAATGTCATTGCCTTATCTTCTGCATTTTCTTTTCCGACAACCCAAAGTTTACTGTTTTTCAAGCATTTAAAAGATTTAAGGCATATTCTAAAGGTCTCCTCTTCAGTACAGTTCTCACCTTTCTTTCTAGTACTTATATCTGAGTGTTCAGCAAGTCAGACGGAAGTTGTTTTTCAATATGAAAGTGAAGACTTTTGCTCATGGTAGTAGGTATACACAAGAAAAAGGTTCTCATCTACTTATGTTCTTCTGTTCTTGCAACTAGACTAGTCCTTTCCCCCACCTGACAATATAGCACATAAGCCAATCAAATAATAAAATAGGAAAAAAAAGAATAATTTCTGGCATTTATTTTTCTTCTAGCAGCCACAATGTGATTTCTTCTACTTAAGAATTCAAATTGCATAAAGTGCAACACCTACAATTGCACATCAGTTACAGCTGTTCAACTGCTCCCGAGTTATTAGAAAGTCCGGCCCATTTTAAAAACCTATCTTATTGTGGCTTGTAGAAACAACATGGTTGGCACATTGTTCCACTACAAACCTAAACCAGCACTGTATTTCTTAAAATCATTAAAACCGTACTACATTTCCCACTGGGGGTACCAAGAGGGCAACCCAGAGCTCCGATATGTGAGCAGTCTGTAGAAGTATACATTGTAACCAGAGCTGATACTGTCTACCGTTAATATAAGTAAAAATCTGTTTTTTAAGACGCATGACTTCCTATAAAGAAAATATGTATTTATTTCCCTTGCTCTTATATTAACTTAAAAATATAAATAATACAAACTCTCGCAATGAAAAGGAACAAAGCTGAGATACCACAAGAACTACCTCGCAATAAAATAAACATTAACTACCAGCACAAAAGAGCAGCCAGGTGCCGTATCAATACCTGAGCCTGTAGGCGCGTTTGTGGGTGCCGTAGCCCATTCAGCACAGCGCTCGGGTGCAGGACCTGAGCTCCGTGCAGGACGTAAGGAATGTCTGCTTCCATCCTGACCACAGCGAATATGCTATTCTCAAACACGGAGACGAGCCTCCAGGCCTTTGTATTCCCATCCCCAGATTTAAAACGTAGCTCCGCGAGATGTTCAAGTGCGCGCTGGCCGGGTGCGGGCACACATTTAACAAGCGAGGAGGAGCAGGGTGGCAGAAGAGTCGAGGGACGCGGGGAGGAGCACAGACCCCGCGCCTGGCGATCCAGCAACATCCCCCCCCCCGCCCCGTGCAGCCTCCTCCGGCCGCTGCGTGAAGTTGGCCGGGCATCCCCCGCCCCACCGCACGCCAGGCGCAGGAAAGAGGCCTCCTCCACCTCGGCCTCCTCCCGCTCCCTCCTCTCCCCTCAGCCCGCCGCCAGATCTATTCTTCTCCGTTCAGTCTCCCTCAGCCTCGCGGCGGAAGAAGGAGTGTTTGGGGGGGGGGAAGGTGTCCTCCGTTACCCTCTCCCCCCTCCCCTTTCCCAGCGACGGCGACCACGGCCCGCTCCCGCCCGACATGGCGGGGAGCCCCCGGGGCTGCCTGCGGGAGCGCTCCCCCACCCCCGGCCCCCCTCCGCCGCGACGAGGCCCCCCCCGGTGCCCGCCCCCTCCCCGCGACGAGGCGCGCAGGGAAGGCGCCGGGCCCCCGGGACCCGCCCGCTCCCCGACCCCGAGGAGAAGGAGCGGGGAGGGGGTTACACACCTCGCTATTGAAGGCTTTCACGGCCTCCATGTCGCGGCGGAGGCGGGAGCCGGGCGGCTTCTCTCCGCTGATGGCGGCCGGGCCGGGCCGCGGCCGGGAGGGGGGCTACTCTCGGTCTGTGTGTGCGTGTGCGCCTCGCTCAGGGGCCGCCGGGCCTCCTCGCCATGGCGGGTGGCGCAGGGGGCGGGCGCGGAGGGACGCGGGCCCCGGCTCGTTTCCGTCTCCTCCCGGCAGCGCTCGGCCTCCTCGCCCCGCTTCCCGCCCGGCGGCGCCGACGTCCCCTCCCCCGCTCGGCTCCGCTCGGCCGCGCCGGCAGGAGATGGAGGAACAACGCGCAGCAGCTGCGGCGCGGGCGCCAATATGGCGGACACACGGGGGCTCCTCGCAGCGCAGCTCCGAGAAGAGCCGAGAGCGGCGCAGGCGGCTACAGCGCCACCTGCCGGGCGGCGCCCGCCCGCCAGGCCGCGCCACAGAGGCGCTGACGGGATGGCGGACCGCCCCGCCCGCCCGCCTTCCTCCGTGCCGGCCCCGGCCCCGGCCGCGGCGCCGGGAGCAGGCGTGAAGTGAAGGGTTACGAGGACAAGGTGTTTAACGCCGCGGTGTTTCGTCACCGGGGGCAAACCCCGGAGTTCTCGGGACACCCTTTCCCCTGTTTCCGGCTGAAGGCCGGATCGCCGGAGGGACGCGACCGTTTGTCTCCTCACACCTCGCCCGCAGAGCCTCACCTCCCAGCGAGGGCCGCCGGGGAAACCGGGAACGGCATGCAGGCTTGAAGAAAAACAACAGGAAAAAGGATCAGCAGGACATTCTGTAGTATCCTGGGCAAAAAAACCAAAACAAAACAAAATCATAGTTGAAAAAAAATCTCAAGCAATTAGCAAAGAATGTTATTTATCAAGAGGAAAGGAGAAAAACAACATCGTGATGCAAATCAGTCACAAGTCCCAAGGGCACCTGCTACATGAACATTACAACTTGACAATCTGACACCAAAAAGTCTCCAAATTCAGCACCAGGCGTCAAGCCATTACTGTTTCATTACCCAGGGCAGCATGTTCCCAGGTTAAGTTTCTGACAGGATTCGCTTCCCCCTGAACAGCAGTGCTACCCATGTCCCCTGCTGCCATACCAGCCCGGCAGAGCACCTGCCTCTCCCTGAAGCACGAACACCTCACCCAGCTGAGAAATCCCAGCAGCGACAGCTGTATCAAAGAAGAGGAGTTGCTTCCAGGGCACAGATTTTTTTGTTCCCTCAAACACAAAGGCTGCCACATGACTCACCTTCATCAGGGAGAGCCTCAAGGAGCTCAGAAGCCTTGAGGGTGAAACCTTAGGTTTGTCTTTCGTTGCTGTTTTTCCAGAGCTCCGTTATGTTCTTTCAACTCTACCAACACAGCGGAGCTGTGACAGCGTGCATTAGGCTCCAATCTGAATTGCATTTCATTATTTTCCAGTCAAGACTCTAGGCCACGCTCTGGATAGACTGCACCCTCCTGCTCTCACAAGTGGCCCTCAGACTAGAGCCACAAGAGCTCTTCATGGACAGTGAATGCTCCCACTACAGACCAGAGTCAGGGAATTCCAAACTGAAGTAGGCTTTACTCAACAAACAAGCTAACTTATAAGTTAAGATAAGCATTTGAGGCAGACCTGGAATCCTACAGCTCCATTCTTACAGCAACACTAGAGATATTATTAAGTCTTGTTACAAACAGAATTGGAAGTTCCCCCCCCACCCCCCAAGAGGCTTACTTAGAGGAAAAGCCCATCTCTAGCAAACGCTGTTGTTGCAGCATCAGGCCATCAGGAGGGTCAGGAAGCTAGAGCAAATGCCCTGTTAGGAGAGGATGAGAGGACTGAGTCTGTTCAGACTGAAAAAAAAAAAAAAGATGGGCATGGGGTAGGGAGGACACCCAGTCCAATACCTGCAAAGTAAAACAGCTGAATAAGGGTCCTTAATATTTTTTGATTATTCTGAAACAATTGAATAAGGCTCTTTAACAGACGTACACAAGCAGGCAGTGGTCTTAAATTAAAACAGGGGAGGTTCTGACACAACTGAAAGAAAACCTTTTCCATTGTGAAATGGCCAAGCAGTGGAGCAGGTTCCCCAGGGAAGCTGTGCAGTCTCCATCCCTTTCCAAGGTCCCATGGGATAAAGGCCTTAGTAACCCACTCACAGCTGACCCTGCTTTGAGCCAGAGATTGGACTAGAGAGCTCCCAAGGTCCCTTCCAAGCTAAGTAACACTCTTACTGTATGAACTGCATAGCTCAGTGCAACCTTCTGGCAGTCTTCTGCAAGAACTGGCCCCCCTTCATAGATGATTTAAGAGAAGCACACTATGCTTACCAGGAGGGACAAGGCCTGTGTTCCTCTTTTGTTCTTTATTTTCCTGTGCGAATTAAGAGTATATAAAATGTGAAGAGGCAACTCTGTTCAAATTATTGGGGAGGCTTTACATGGGATTCATAGTATTACAAGAGCAACTGGTAAAACTTTTGGCTTTGTACTCCTTTGGAAAACTTTACCGAAATACTGTAGCTACAAACAATCCTCCTGGATCTGGTAGGTTTCCTTTTAGGTGAAATTGGAGCAAGTCTAGTTTTCCTTATTAAGACAGAATACCACACTGCACAAGAAAAAGCTTTGCAAAAACTATTCTGAAATTGGCCTCAAAGTGACCGCAAAACTCCCACGCAGTTGCTTTTTCAGAATATTTATTCCAGAAGCATAAGTTATTCCAGTTAAGTAAAGGGAAGAGCGAATAAAGAAGAAACCGGAGAAGGAGGGGTAGGATTTACACTTAGAGATACATGCACAAAGCCTTTACCTCAAAAGCGCAGAGCCTGAACTTGAAACTAAGTGGTTCCCCTCCCCCCTGTATTTAGCCTGTTTGCTGTAGGTCTGTGATAAACATTTAACAAATATATTTACCACTTAAAGAGTGTAGGTAACAAAGCCTTTTAACAACCCTATTGAATTCCAGCAGTAGGAAAAAAGCACAACCCTGAGTACATCCCTGATCTCATAAGGAGCGAGCTATCATCCAAGAATAAGAAATAGGCTACAGAATTAATACTGTAATACGTCTTCAATTATAACTAAATGTTCTAAATTAAGCAAGCATACAAATGAAGTAATATCAAAACAGTATTAGTGCAGAAACACTGGCTCATTCTGGGGCAAGGCCACCTTGCCCCGTGAGACTGTCTAATTCAATGACTTGCACTATTACTCATAACATACCAAAGCTGGGAGATTTCTCATTGTGTTGTGGAGCAGAATGAGTGACAGCTTACTGTGCAACACAAGCTTTCTGCAGTTCCAATGCTCTGCACAACTGCCAAAACTCATACCGGAAACTTCAATTTTGCAAATAAGATCCCACTTGCTTTCCAACAGCAATTCCAACAATGAATTATATGTGGGATTTGCAATGATGGGGCACGCTTCCTGTGTGGATGCAAACACCTAGCTTTACAATTCTGAGAGAAAAGCAAGACTGAATAGGTCTTTAATCTGCTATTTAGTGGGGTTTTTTTTCCATAAGAGAAGGTAAAACAGGTATGCCTGCCTTTTTCCTACTTCTGAGAAGTCCAGATATAGACTCAATAGATCACACAAGTGTCGTACTGGCAAATGCCCTCAAGAAATCCTCCATCCAAGTGAGCAATTCCCTGTTGTTTCCTCTCAGCAGAGGAAACCACATGCAAGTGTCAGGAGGGAAAGCTGGTGCTCCAGTAGGGACAGAGAACAGAGAAAAGTAGATCTGTTATTAGCCACTTGTAGCTCCAGGTAAGAGAATGTCACTAAGTTTTCTTTGCAATAGCTCTCCACACTTTCTTTGAATGCACTACTACAAGTCATCCTCCATGCACGCTGCCAGTATCTACTTAATATTTCAGTGCATTTTCAAGGAGCTGCTTACATTTTTGACTGAACTTAAGCACATTTTCCTCCTCTGTCCTTCTTCAAGTCTACCTCATCTTCCTCTTTCATTTGCATTTTCAGTTGCCATTCCTCCTTCACTATAACCATTGTAAAAGCTCTTAATATGTAACTAAAAGTATAGAAATAAATTTTCTGTTGAACTTTTCCTGAATTTGTTAGACATGCGTTCACATAAGGAGCTCTTTTTTTTCTCAAGTACTTAGGGATTTCAGAGATTGTAAGAGAAATTTTGAACCTTTATATTTGTAACCACATATTGCTCATGATAGCCTGGTAATTGGGAACCCCAATTAGTTTACTACACAATTTCTTCTGGTCAAGCTTGACTTACCCTGAATATCTGGCACTTGTCCTAGCTTGATGGTGTCAGACTCTCTCAGCACGACACCACAGAAATCACCTCAAGATTACTTTATTGGAAAAACACATTCAAAGGCAACTGAAGCTTTAATTTACAGGCCAGCTTCTGCTCTCAGATGTACACTCTGTAAGTCTGTGTTGATTTCAAGGGGAACTGCTTTTATCAGGAAAACAGAAGAAAGACTTCGAAATTACCTTCAAGTAACATTTCTCAGACTTGCTTGTAGGAGGTTGGGATAACCTGATGCAAGCGTGCTGGCAATACAAGTCACACCTACTGTGGCATTTCCAACATTGCTAAAATAAGCTCAGCCCGGAAGCATTTCCTAATGTTTTCTTATTCTGTACAGGGTTCTAATCTCGAAGTCTGAACTTTGTGCCATCCTGTTTCTGATTATAGTGTACAATTACAAGGTAGAGTGATCATTGTTTCCTATAGCTGCATACTCACCATTTAGTTCTGCTCCTAACAAGGCAGTTCTTTTAAAATAAAGGTCAGACAATGGTTTTGCAACAGCAATTGTAGCATGCTTATATCATTTTAGTGTAACAGCAGAACTATGGGGATAGAACATCCTTATGATCTCAGCTTGCAAATACAGTAAAAGACATAAAAAATATTTTATAGCCAATTCCAACCACAAACTTCTCCATTTTTTGCTTGAGGGAGGCTCAAATTAAAAGAAAATTATAAATAGTTTTTCAGTAGACACATATAAAAATATGTACTGAAATCTTCTTCAAGAATTCAATCCCAGCACTAAACCCCAAAACTTTCAAAAATACACTTAAGTATTTCAAGGAAAATTCAAGGAGGATTAATTGATACATTTCAGACATTATAAACAGCAAAAGACTGTTTATTTGGAGTGGTGCTGTTTGTAGAGCAACAAGCAAACCTAGGGACAAAAAGTCTCAAGTAAGAACATTAGAAATGATGGACTGAGAATACTTTTTAATATATTTAAAAAAAAAAAGGGGGGGGGAAGTATTTATCAGCTGGCTCATGTTCATTTTGACATACAGGCTGACAGCAAGAAGAGCAGACCTCGATCAGCAATTTGGATCATTCCTTCACATTATGTTACTTTCTTTATCCTGCCCATACATGTGAAAACTCCAACTTGCAACGATAAGGCTGCAAAACCAGAGTTCTTTCTCCCAGTCTGCTAAGACAATCTCATTACAGAGAATAACAAGTGAGCACAATACATTAAGAGTAATTTCCATCATTTCTCTCTTTACTGTCTCAAGCAAATAACATAGGAAAGTGAGCAATTTCGGTTCAAGCTTTTTTTTGTTTTAATTTGCTTCAAGCTTAACAAATGAGACCTAGACTATCACATTCATTATCTTAAAAACACCTACATAGACATGAAATCCAAATTTTAACCAATGCCTAAGATCACTTTTTCTATCAAAAGAAAGAATGCGAAATACCACAATAAAGAGAATAAAACCACTAGGCAGATCTCCTAGGCATAGGCCTTTGCCACAGATATATATGGAACTGGACAAGTCTTTCTGCAGTGGTTGATCCAGATTCACAGCATGCATCTGTATTCCAATGCCTACCAAAGTCACAATCTGTAGAAGACCAGAAATGAAGGAACAGCCAAAGTTTATTTTATACTGATTAAACCTGTCTGCAATGCCTAATCGACTACTAACAAAAAAGTTTGAGGAAGAAAGAGATGAAATATGCCTTCTTATCACGTTGAAAGTTTTCTCATCATGTTCAGCTGTTAAGCCTGATTTTCCAGTTTCAGGACTACTTTTCTGTCAAGTTATGACCTCATTACAGTCATATCAATTGCACTTTTTTCGTCTAAAAAGATGGAATTCTTACCTCTTCTATTATCTTCCAGTAAACAGTAATTCCAGTTAGCAAAGTAGATTATTCCCTTTCACTTACTTCCTCTGTTAGATCTTGGACAGTGAGGCTCAGGTCACAAGCAATTCACACAGCAATAGGAGAGACACCAGAAGTCCATGGTGGCACAAACTGTACAGAAAATCTGTTTTCTTCCCCCAAAACATGCTTGTGCTTTACAAAAGAACAGGTCAGTCTGACTGAAAGCCTTGCACTGGAAAAGTTAAATGGAAACAAGCAGAACAGAGATGATTACATGTACACACGCAAGGTGTTGGCCAGCATAAAAGTCCAAGGAATTTTAAATAGCCACCACCTTACCTGGGGTGATAAGGAAAATCCTGGAAAAAAAAAATCACTGGCTACTTACAACTTTTGCAGAAGAAACTTACATAGCTATGCTTTCTTTATCCTTTTATATACCCATTCCAATGTGTTTACTGAAAACACATACTAGAATGATAATATTTGCTATTTACACTATTAACTGTGTTTTGAAATAGTATGTGTTCCTGGCACAGCAGTTGGCTTTTTGTGTCAACACTCAGATTTCTCTCTAGATGCCCTAATAAAAATTTCTTAATTTGATTAAAGCATATATGGTTGGAGTAAAACAAGCAAAAAAAAATGGGACCCGTTGAGTATAATGCTCAAATTCTGCATAAGGAAATGATCATCCTTCTTGCATGTTATTAAACACTATCTGTATTCTTCAAGCAAGGCATGAGCACATGCTTACTAGTTTTTGCCATTAGTTAGACCATCTATAAGACCAGTAGATCAGAACTAAACCAAAGGAATGACGACAAATCCCTTTCTTCCTCCTCCAAGAAGTAAGAATTACCTGTCCAAGCTCAAAGACAATACAAAGATTTAATAAAGAAAATTGCACAGCAGATATTTAAAAAAAAATCACAGGGTATGCAGGTCAACCAGGTATCCTCCTCTTTTGAAAGTGTGGGCAGAAGAGAGTAAGCAGAATCCCTGATGGAGCAGGAGATGATAGTGTGAAGCTTGATAGGAAGAAATACAGACACCTCCAGTGTGTGCAGGATCCTTTGTCCACTAAAGTGTTTAATAATGTCTAGAAATACCTCTTAATGCTTCATCTTTCCAAAAGATTCAAGAGTCCAGAGACACACACTCCTTCCATATCTTTGTTATCTCTTGGCCAATAACTAGCACAAGACAGTAACTAACAAAAGTTACTTGTAAACTCCATCCAGGGAGGAAAATGCTTGCCACTTGAGTGTAGTTACTTTTAACACTCTGAACTTGATGCTTATTTGACCTTCATCAACTACATTTTTTTATATGTGTATATATATATATGTGTGTGTCAATACAGTTATAGCTCTTCATTATGAAGGTTAATGAGAAACTGGGAAAACTACAAGTACTGTGTAGCTCTGCAAAACACCACCTAAACTGCAGCACAGGCCATGTTCAGTCAGAGCTATGAAACTCAGCTGGGTTGAGCTGACACACATGCAGTTATTCAGGTGTGCCAGCACTGCATTTCCCGAACTCTTGCAGCCACCCGGGGGAAATTAGCTCCTCCCATGCATCCAAACTACTCAAGTCTCCAGATGCAGATCCCTGGATTCAGAATTCAGCTCAGGAAGATCAACTGGGGAGTTGGCTGGCTCAGATCCAGCAGAGCTTAACAGTAACATTACCAGGTGCGTCTTTAAACTTGTCAAGCACAAAAGCAAGAAGATGCCTTCTAGATATGAGTGGTCCCCAAAACAGTCTAGTTAAACCAGCATGATACTTTAATTCATTTCCTTCTCTGGCTTACTTGAAGCTCTGATCTCAGACCAGGAAAGAGACTGTTACCAGAAAATATGTCTAAATTATTCTGTGAAGTTCAGGGAAGTTTTTGTTCTTTAGTTTTAAAGCCAAAATACAGGAGAAACCTTTTTTTTGTTTGTTTGTTGACACATTGAAACAGGTACAAAGTTGCATTTTCCCATGGTAATCTATCTATCATTTGGAGGAAACCCCTCTCCGGTATAGTTTAATACATAATTCATTTTGAAAACAACTCACTTTAAGAAAGAAAAACTCAAACAAAAAAATTTATGCAATTGCTACAGTTTCCCAGTCCAAGACTGTGCTTGCCCAAACACAAGCTGTACAGAAACCACCCTTCTGGTTAACCCTGACAACCACCCTCTTGTGAGTGTTAAACCCAGGACTGCATAAAATAGTATTGGGAACAGCACATTGGCTGCTGGTACCTGAACTAGTGGAATCAGGTACATGGCTAGAGATAGGAAGCAAAGGTTCATACTGCCTCTGTAGGAACACTGATACCTACTTTACAACATGGTCTGAACCACACCGTTTGCTTTAGCTTTGATACAGGACAACTTGTAATCCACCTAGCCTTTTTAAGTAAATACCTTTTGCTAACAAGGTATGCTTTGCTATGCTTGACATCCCTAAGTATGTTCCACCTTCAACTCTCAGGCTCTTAAAACTTAGACTTCTTAAGGGAATTTATAGCCTTAATGTAGGATAATAAGAAGTATATGGCCTATATAGTCTTTCAATTCCATATAAAACTACAGATCCACGCGTGAAAAACATTACTGCTACAAGGATGTAAACACTGAGAAACTTTATATTCACTTACAATAAGAATTGTTCTTAGTGTAATCTAATTGTGGGTGTTTTTTACTAATAACAGATAGATCTTGCATTGGTCAGGACTTACTGAATAGGTATTCAAAAAAAGCTCTTTGCCAGATTTAAGACTTTGTAGCTGTAAGATCTGGACTGTTGACTGTCAAAGATTTTTGAAAAGCAACAGGGCAGAAATCATCTTGTCTAGCCTGTATTTTATAGTTGTCGCTCTCTTTAAGGGCAAGCCTTAAGGAACTAGCACTGGTATGTTCTTGGTGTCTTAAGTGAAAGATTAGTTTGCCTAGGTAATAGCACTACTACAAGAATGTGAACATTCAAGAACATTTTGTATCATCAGATCGGTTTTTCATGTCAGTGCATTAGTCAAAGAATTGCTCTCATTAAGCAGTGATGGAGCTAGCCCAAATCACTCAGAAGTTGCTAAATGATGCATTCAAGAGCACAATAGGTAGGGCACAGCAGAGGCAAGGTTTAAATATGCTTGTGGAGCTTTCCAGCTTAACAGCAAAGTGATGTTACAGTAATGCTTTAAAGACACACCTACCCAAATTCCCCCTAAAACAAGATGTAAAAACAAAAAAATAAAGCTTATGTCTCCTGACCAGAGCCCAGCCACTGGTGAAATGAACTGTTATGAGCCAGGTGATCCTTCTCAGTCTTATGCTTACTTTGCAAAATTCACAAGACAAGATTATATCATTTAAAAACTCTTACACAACCAGAAATATGGTATGTGCCCTACTGACCAAAAAACCCGCATTCACTTATGACCAAATTCAGCATTTCTGCTTCATATGCATCTATTCAGGTATAATTAAACTGACAAGAAGCTAACCTACAGTCCGCAAAAATACCAATCTCTTGAATGCCTGATCTAAAACCACTCTGGTGATGGTACAGAGATAAGTGAAATGCAAAAAGTCTACAAACAGTATAAATAATTTAAAAAAGCATAATGTATTAATAACCTTTGCCCAAGTTTAACAAAGTTTTCAAATGCAATTTTGCCTGGGTTTTGCTGTATTAAAATCCATATACAGAGAAGTACTAGGATTTATTCTTATATCCTTCAGATAAGAGATACCGAGAGAGTTGTTTCTGAGAAAAGCTTTCCCTGAGCCTCGTGTTTCCTAGCATGCTGACAGTGTTTAGAAATGCATTACAACAGCATGTCCAAAAGAAAATTTGCACCAGCAGTTGCCACCTCACCGGTTAAATGGCTTACAAACCCCTGCACTCCTGGCTGCTGACTTTTTTGGGCCACAGCCTGTAGTCTCTTCTCAATTTTGTGTCATGCTTCTTTACCATCAAAACTTTTTTCCAAAAGCCTCCTGAAGGAGATATATAGTTCCGTGGAACTTGGTCAAGATGATGTGAGCCATCAGTAAGCCAGCGCGGCAGAGAGCTCAGCCTGCACCCGGCCTTGGACATCCAGCCGCAAACCGAGAGCCGAGTAACTCTGACGGCAGTTTTAAAAGTAGAAAAGCTGCTGGCAGAAGGCATTATTGTGTTTTAGCTCTGGGCTTAGACTGCATTTAAGGCCCTGCAGGCTTTTTTTTTTTCTCTCTGAGACACTAGAAGTCAGCCCCGGTTCTCTGTGCAGGCAGCCCTACAGCCATCGAGAGCAAGCTCGGCGCTCGGCGTCCCCAAAAGCAGCGAACTTCGGGCCGTCCAGTTGCTCATGGTTCGAGACCGTGCTTAGTGGGCTGCCTAACCCCGGCCCTTTCCCTCGGGGACACAGCAGTTCTCCACGGCTTCCTCAGAGAGGACTATCCCCCCCCCCCCAGCCCCAGCCTCGCTTCGCCCCTGCGCGGGCCGCCCGCCCCACCGCGACGCACCGCTCCCGGGCCCGCTCCGGTGCAATGGCGCCACCTGGTGGCCGCGCGTGGGAGCAGGCCCCGCGGGCGGCTGGCGGGCCAGGAGCGGCGCGCCCCGGCCCGGGGACGCGAGGCTTTCCCGGGGGAGCCGGGAAAGAGCGCTCCCGCGGGCAGCCAGTTTCTTCACACGTCTTTTTTCTGGAGCGAAACGCGGTTCCCTTCCTCTGCCTACCTGCCCCTGGTATTCCTTCTTTCGCTGCCCGAATAAACCCCTCCACACACATACCGCTCCTAGGGCGATGCTGCCTGCAGTCGGGAGGCAGCAGCTCGCCCTGATGCTTGCCCAAAGTACTTTGCAATACAAACCTGAAAGCCCGTACCTCCCGGCTTTCCCACAGGTGTTGACCATCCTTCACTCCTGACTCTCTCAAAAATCAGTACATCCTCTCCAACAGCATGGCTTTAACAATGCAGCTCAAAAGAGGTGGTTGATTCAACATTAGCAAGCCAGCTAAGCATATTTATTTTTCAGAAAGCCCTTCTATCTCCCCCTTCCATTTCCCACAGGTGGAAGTGATTTTACAAAAAATCACTTCTGCTAAAGATCTAGACTAACAACAGATTGCTTTTACCTGTATACTGCTACATTATGCTAATTATATATGCCATATCAAAACAAACCCCCAGATTATTAGCAAAAGGTTTGCACTTCAGCTGCAGTTTTTACCTATTTTTATTCAGTTTAGGTATTCCAACTCAGCTGAAGTCTGCATGCATTTGCTTTGGCTTAATAGCAAGATTATACCTAGTGTGCTTTGCATGCTGAGGACCAGAACTTGTGAACTCGGCTTTTGTCCATCAATCACTGTGTTCATACAGAGCTCTGCTGAAGTAAATGCAAGTCATGAAACACCTCTGCTAGAGATATCCTGCATTATGTCCTTCTAGTTATTTATGGAGAAATGTTATGAAGTGTAAGTAGTTACAAAATGGGACACTAACTGTCCATTAGTGCCTTTACAAACCCATTCCTTTCCTTAATTTTTATGCCTTAGTTTCCTCCTCTTTAATTTTTCTCACATTCTGAGCTCTCTGGTTCAGTCACAGGCTAATGAGTGCTTCTCACTCAGCATACACAGACAGGACTCCAGTCTTAATTTTGGCCTCTCAAAGCTCCTAGTGCTTAGCACTGGTGAATTTTCAGTCTTTATACAACTCTGAACCCCCTGATTTAGCATCACGTAGGGCTGAACATGTAATATAAAGTAACCAGACTGAGGCTATACATGGATAAAGTGCACAATAACCACATGCATAAGGTCTGCCAGCTGTAGCACCTGTATTTGCTTAATAAGGTCTGACAATCCTGTAATTAAAGCACTATTTCTAATAAAGGGACCCCAGGCACTAGCCATTTCTGCCCGATAGTATCTCATGGCAGTGTGGCAAATGATGACCTGAGTACAACAAAAAAGAAAATCCCAAGTTCTCTGTATGTTAAAAACCCAGAAAGTTTTAGTTGGTGCTAGAAAACCAGCAACAGTAATAAAAAGAACAAAAGGACAGTCATTAATAACAAATGCTGTGGTAGGCAGCCATAAAAAGGAAACAAGCCTATGCTACTGTCCAAAAATACTCCCCAAATAATTAAATTCATAGTTGCATATTTACCAACTAGTAAAAAAATTAATATATGGCAATCAGATCTGCTAGGCATGCTGTAGTACCTGTAAGTGATAATTAATATCAACCTGATATCTGAATCTTTAGTTGAATAAACTTTTGAAAGAGAAAAGGAAGTACGATATGTCTTTAACTCAACATGCTTGTCTTATGCATGGCTTGGACAATTGTACTCTTTGCTGGGTGAAAAAAATGGCTGGATGGACAAGCCCAGAGGGTTGTTGCGAATGGCGTTAGATCCAGTTGGTGGCAGGTCACTAGTGGTGTTCCCCAGGGCTCGGTGTTGGGCCCCTTTCTGTTTAATATCTTTATCAATGATTTGGACAAGGGGATTGAGTGCAGATGACACCAAGTTGGGTGGGAGTGTTGATCTGCTTGAGGGTAGGAAGGCTCTACAGAGGGATCTGGACAGGCTGGATCGATGGGCCGAGGCCAGTTGTATGAGGTTCAACAAGGCCAAGTGCCGGGTCCTGCTCTTGGGTCACAGCAACCCCATGCAGCACTGCAGGCTTGGGGAAGAGTGGCTGGAAAGCTGCCTGGCAGAGAAAGACCTGGGGGTGTTGGTTGACAGTCATCTGAATATGAGCCAGCAGTGTGCCCAGGTGGCCAAGAAGGCCAACAGCATCCTGGCCTGTATCAGAAATAGTGTGGCCAGCAGGAGCAGGGAGGTGATCATTCCCCTGTACTTGGCACTGGTGAGGCTGCACCTCGAGTCCTGTGTTCAGTTTTGGGCCCCTCACTACAGGAAAGACATTGAGGTGCTGGAGTGTGTCCAGAGAAGGGCAACCAAGTTGGTGAGGGGCCTGGAGCACAAGTCTTATGAGGAGCAGCTGAGGGAGCTGGGGCTGTTTAGTCTGGAGGAAAGGAGGCTGAGGGGAGACCTTATGGCTCTCTACAACTACCTGAAAGGGGGTTGTAGTGAGGTGGGTGCTGGTGTCTTCTGTCAGGTGGCTGGAGATAGGATGAGAAGAAATGGCCTCAAGTTGAGGCAAGGGAGGTTTAGGTTGGATATTAGGAAAAAATTTCTTTACTGAGAGGGTTGTCAGACATTGGAACAGGCTGCCCAGGGAAGTGGTTGA